>NC_090448.1:581349734-581652616 GCF_031143425.1 Pleurodeles waltl | reverse complement strand
CGTCCCCGTGGGAGCAATTATTTCATCTGTTTTTCTGCTTGCTTGTTAGTGGGCAGGTAAACAGATTAAAAGTCTGCTCCCAGTGAGCGGGAGCAGTTTTCCTGCTCCCACCCACTGGAAGCAGATTTAATGTTGCTCTTGCTTGTCAAAGCTCCTGCCAAACAACAGCAAACAACTATGTTCTGAGGGTGGGCACCTAGGGACATAGGGAGCTGGCCCTGCGGAGTGGCGTTCC
Organism: Pleurodeles waltl; assembly: GCF_031143425.1. Classification (NCBI taxonomy): domain Eukaryota; kingdom Metazoa; phylum Chordata; class Amphibia; order Caudata; family Salamandridae; genus Pleurodeles; species Pleurodeles waltl. Next base: position 581,652,381 of record NC_090448.1, on the reverse strand, counting down.
CCAGGGCCATTCATGGCTCCAGGAGGGGAGCGACAAGGCCTCCCTCCTTTGTTTATGTAGGACTAGCCCTGGGAACGTGGTGGTCGCCGGGGCTAAGTATTGCCCAGGAGGGGCACCGTGCAGTCCCCCTGCCTGTCAAAATTTGGCCATGCCCGAGGAGGTGGTGGCCCCTGGGGGCTGCATATGGCCTGGGGGGGGAGGGTCACGTAGCCCCCTTTTGAAAATTACCGTGTCAGTGGGGAGGTGGTGTTCACCAAAGCCCCTTAGGGCTGATGAGCGGGATCCACGTGCCCCCACTCTTATTTTAAGGGGAAGCCCCAGGGAGGTTGTGGTCATCGGACCATAAAAGGCCTATGGAGGGGAGCTGCATGCACCACCCTCACCTTAATATATAATCCCATATGCCCCAGACCTGGCCCACTCGGGTGCTCAACTTCAGACAAGCGTGGGAGACCGCACATATTTTCTGGGAGTTCCTGGATTTTTTTTTTTAATGATTTGTTGTCCTAGTGGGGTCTCTGGGGGATTAGGGTATTCCTACCCTGCCCTTTCTCTGTGTTTATTTTTATTTTTTTGGGGCTCTGCTGAGTCTGAGTCCCAAAATGACTGCAAACACTTTGTCGTTAAAGTGCTGGCACACCAATCAGATCTTAGCATGATGTCTGTTGGATCCACAGAGTGGCCGCGTCCCTAGATATACAATTTTGGTTTTCCTTTAATTACTCAAAAACTACTGAACAGATTTACACCAAACCACAAAAGGGTTCTTTCTGGATCAAGAGCTAGAAGAGCAAGCTTTCTGCCAAATTTGGTGTCATTCTATTCAGCCGTTCAGGCAGAAGTTTTGTGTAGTTGGCGCAAGTTGTTGTTACCTTAGGGCGCAAGTTATAGTTAGTTGAGTTAACCATAACTATAACTGCTGAATTTCTATGGCTTTGTGCAAGTAAACTCAGAGCCTAACTATAACGTCGCTGTAACCTTTGGTTTTTTTAAGTGAAGATAAATATTATTAATAATATAATTGTGGTTGCAGTGCTCTTTGATTGCCTTGCTTCCTGTCAAACACATTACTGCATCTGATGTCATTGTTCTCTGTGTCAGTGTAAAAAGCTCGGCCTCCCGTTCCCTGTTGATGCAAACTGAATAAATTAGCCCCAAAGCCTTATTTGTAGCCCTATTACAGTGTACAGCTACGCTTTTAGTAGTTAGATTGTATTGTATTGTATTGTATTAAGAAAAGATGTGAACCAAGAGGATTTCTGACATGCAAAACGTGATCTTACACATGGGACTCTCCAAAACCTTTGTAGTTTGAAAGAGTATAATAACTAAAACCATCAGAGTTACTCCACGTGAGTAACTGATACCTAAGTATAACTTTCCCGTATTTCCTTTTGCGATTATTAATTGCTTAATTGTCTAAGCGAAGTAAAGTTCTTACCCACGAGTATTGGATATCTGTATCCAACTATGATCCACATTAGTATCAGGAAAGGTCCAATTGGCTAAGAGTGCCCGAGTGACTACAGGTTAGTAACTTAAGTGTATTTCGCTCTATGTCCTGTCGTCACCCAGCAGTATGAAAGATCTAGTGCACTGAAGTTACTATGCATTTAATTTCCTGTTTTTTCTTCATCAGGGTGATAACTAATCGAAAGTGGGCAGGGGACATATGTCTGCTGCTGATTATATAAACCATGGACTTAATTACTAATGGAAGACAACATTCAAATTCTAAAACAAAATACACAATGGAGCCAGAAAGGTCAGTTTTGACAGTGCTTTGCATAAGCCATGTACATATGTGGCCCTGCGTTCAGCTCCTGTGATTGCTCTTTAATGGTTCAGCCCAATACTAATATTTGCTTTGTTACTCCTGAGTGGAATCTAACTTTTATTTTTTCTGTTTACAAAGCAACAAATCACCGACACAAATGTTTCACGGATGGATAGTCATCAGTTCTAAATTGCCCGGCTTGACATTTCAAGTTCATATTCGAGAGTCTTTGTTCTGTTTCAGTTACCACAGGCCTATTGTTGGGAAGAATCACGGAGCGTTTTTTTTTCAGGAACCGGTTTACCTGAAAAACAGCAGTAAGTCATAACTATTTACCGAAGTGTTTTTGTGAATCTGGTCCCATACCAGGTACATATACAAAGCTCAGCTTTTACATTTTTTCAGCACGCTTTCGTGGCAAAACGTTCCAATATGAGTTTTCATTTTTTGGAAGCTCGAGCTATGTGGTTAGAAACATGAAAACATTTTCTATTTTAAGAATGATAATGGTTGTAGAAATGCCAGGGTCAGTTGCAGCAGCTATATAATTATAAAAGACGTTGCCATATACAGAGACAGAGAGAATCTTGTACTGTATTGCTTTCAAGTGAGAGGGATACATGATGAGGCTTTTTTTCCGCAATAGAGTGTAGTTACTGGGTGATCTGACAACCACCAGGCCCCTTTCCTCCAAATTCTTCTGTGTTCTAATTAACGAAAACCGTGTAAGCCTTTGTAGATATGGAGCAGAGACATCAACAGTTTGGCACCAGATGCCCTTACCTACAACATCAACTCTATAGGGACGTAGCTTGGTCAGTAAAATGTGTGGGGGACAGGGGCTGGGGGAGGGGTATGAGCTTTAGAGTTTCCCACAATCAAGCTAGCATATAATGTTAAATACGTTAGAAGGCGGGGTGCATGGGATGGGCCTAAGGGACAGTGGAAAGGGAGAGGAATGTGGATTGGTACTTAGAACACAATATATTGGGGGACTTTCAAAACAGATAGGGAGTGTGTGGTTTTTTGTCTGTGTGCTCCTGGTGAAATCCAACTTACATATCACAATATCCAAGTGACAGCACTGGTACCAAACTATATCAGAAAATACATTTATTAGTGTGTGTAAAACCCCAAACACACCTACCCCTGAAACGACACCACTGAAATGGTATAGTTATTCATTTCGATTTAACCAGCACATCTACCCTTTTCAGGTCTCGGCTTGACAGCGCTGTCTCTTGTAGTCTTACAAGCTGCTTAGAGCCTGTCCTTTGCTTACTATTTGTTGGCTTGCCTGGCACTCCTCTTTACCGCTTCATAATTGGTCACTGCAGGCCTAACATCATTCCCTTTCCTGTCTGTGGAACAGGGACCAAGCACTGATTGTTTCAACTTAATCAGTGCCCGTCTGCTGCTCCTTACATGATTGAGTTACTTCTATTGAACTTCTAGGGCTCTGCAAACACAAGGCTTGTGACTGGCAAAAGCGTGTTCAGCAGGACAAACAAAATTTATTTTCTATGGTTAACTTATTTTTTTTATTTTGCTCAGGTTTTTATGTACCTGGGTACTGTTCTCAAAAGATGACAATTATCTTGTTCTAAATGTTGTGAAGAGACATTGTTTCTTTCTTATGTGTAATTTCCCAAAGTATACTTTGACACATAGGCGGTCATTATGAACATTCCCGGACCACCACTCCCTGCCAGGACCCTGTCGGCGGGAATCCCGGCCCACCCGCCACTGCCAAGCACACCCACATCCCGCCCTCCAAATAATGATGCACAAATCACCTTGGCGGACAGTGGAGGCCGGATGACCATTGGTGGCTACGACCGCCACGGGCGGCAAGTGGGCCTAATAGCAACCAGTGCACACATTGGCTAGGCCTAGCACCCACACACCTGACACACATCCACAACACCATTAAAACACCCCCAGACACACCCTACAATCCCTTGCAACGAAACCAGGACCAGAAGACGGAGAGCACCAGAGCCAGACAGAGAACGCCAGCAGATAGGACACGCATATCGACCCCCACAGGAGCACCCAAACCCCGTCCCCAGTCCCGAAGCCATCCACCACCCTTACCATGTCCCCCCAAAAAAATCCTCGCTTCACCGAAACGGAGCTGTGGCAGTGGGTGAGGCGATAGTAAGGACTACGATACTCAGTTGGGGTGTGAAATGAACGTCTTTATTATTCTAGTTATCTATGACAATGCTCCGATGGATATAAACTATTAATCCCTAATCCTATGCTGTTTCTTCTTTTCCAGGACTCCTCTCGACAGGCGAAGGTGGTCTCCGAGGGTCTCCCAGATGGACCGGAAAACAAGAGGAATGGAAATATGGGTAAGTGTGGGGTTTTGAGGATGGTAAGAATTCTTGTTGATAGGATAGGGGGGGGAGGGGGAGAGAGAGAGAGAGAGAGAGAGATGTTGGTATAAGTCTTTAATAATACTCTATCTCTCCTAGTTCTTCTTTATAGTGCACCTATTTTGGAGTCCTCCTCCCCTCTCCTCTTGCCTGTCGTCCCCCTTCTCCACTCCCCTCAATCCCCTGTTCCCCTCTCCCTTAACCCTCTCCCTTCCCGAGTTTAGTTTGAAAATGTCCTTTAGAAAGGACCATACCTGGTGTAGCCACGTCCCTCCTAGGACGTGGCAGAATTCTCGACCTTCTGCACCCTCTTCCTTTGTTGTAGTGTCCTTGACACTGCACGTCTTCGGGTTCGCTGTCGTCGTTCGTTCGTCTTCTCCTTGGTTTCTGTCTTCATCTCCCTTTTCTCCTCCTCAGGCATCCTCCTTATTTGGAACTCCCCTCTCTTGTAGTCCCTTGTCACTCCTTATTATCTCGGGAACCCGGACATCTGGGTTCCCCGTGTGAGCGTCCGCGTTGTCTTGGGAACCTCGTAGTGGCTCGGGAATCCGCCCACCAGGACTCCCGACGCCTTCGTTGCACGGGTGAGGAAATCGGGACTCCGCTCCCGATTTCTCCCGTGTTGTAGCCGGAACTGCCAACTGCCGGCTACACACCCCATCCCAAGACCGGGACTGATCTAGTTCCGAAGACTCTGGAAACTGAGACAAATAGTCTGCGGGACCCTGCAGAGAGCCCGGAATATGGCGAACCTGAAAAGAGAAGGGTTGTAGCTCCATAAACCATCTGAGGATATGGGAGTTGGAGTCTTTATTACAAGCCAACCAAGTGAGGGGAACATAGTCTGTGAACAAGACGAAAGGGTGTCCCAAGAGGTAGTATCTCAGGTTCTCAATAGCCCATTTAATAGCTAAACATTCCCGTTCGATAATAGGATAATGACACTCCCTGGGTAGCAGTTTCCTACTAATGAAGACGATGGGGTGATCATGTCCATCGTCGTCAGGTTGGGAAAGTACAGCCCCAAGCCCCACGCATCAGTTTGAAGATGGAAAACCTTAGTAAAATCAGGACACCGCAGGACAGGTTCTGTAGTGAGACATGTTTTCAACTGTTGGAAACTGGCGTGTTGGGTGGCTGTCAGGCAGGATATCTTGGACGGCAAGGTTTTTTTTAAGGAGATCTGTGAGGGGCGGCTAAAGTGGAATAACGTGGTATAAATCGGCGATAATACCCTATCAGTCCTAAAAAAGAACGGAGTTCTTTTTTTGTTGTGGGAGTAGGAACTTGCTGTATAGCCTCTATTTTGCTTTTCTGGGGTCTGAGCTGGCCCCTCCCTATAAAGTACCCCAGATAAGTGATGTGGTCATGACCCAGATGACACTTTCTTGGATTGGCTGTGAGACCAGCTGAGTGTAAGGCATGGAAAATGTCATTGAGATGGACCAGATGGTCTTCCCATGTCTCACTGAAGATCACAATATCGTCTAAATAGGCGGCAGCAAACTTTACGAAAGGTCATAAGAGGTAGTCCATTAACCTTTAAAAAGTGGCCGGGGCCCCATGGAGGCCAAAGGGGAGTACAGTGAAGTGGTAAAGTCCTGAATGTGTGGAGAAGGCGGTTTTTTCCCGATCGGCTGGCGCTAGTGGTATTTGCCAGTAACCTTTTGTTAGGTCAATTGTCAACATATATCGGGCTTTGCCTAACCGTTCAAGTAGGTCTTCTACTCTGGGAATAGGATAAGTATCAAATAGGGAAATTTCATTTAGATGGCAGAAATCAATACAGAATCTTACAGAACCATCCAGTTTTGGGACAAGCACTACTGGAGAACACCAGGGGCTTGTAGATGGTTCTATTACTTTCATTTTTAGCATTGATTGTACCTTCTGTTCAATTAAGTGTCTGCGGGCCTCGGGAATGCGATATGGACATAGACGTACCACCTGCCCTTCTGGGGTTCTTATGTGATGTTGGATTAAGTGTGTTTTACTGGGTTTGCCCGAAAAAAATGTACTATGTAGTCTTAAAAGGTCCTTTAAGTGTTTTAGCTGCCCTTCTGTAAGATCTCGGTTAATATGGGGTGTCTCTACGTTTATCTCTATACTGGTGGGATACATTTCAATGTCTAAGGGTTTCTCAGGAGTTATTAGGAATCCTGTAGCCGACAAATTTGGGATGTTATCGGGTTCTTCCCATTTTTTTAGTAGGTTGATGTGGTAGATTTGGGTTCTTGGATATTTCTACCAGGTAAGTAACATTTATCGTCGGGCTGTAAGTATCGTGGTTTTGACCCTCGGTCATAATATCTTTTTTGGGTATCTTGGGCTTTTTCCATATGTCTGCGGACATCCTCCCAGAGTGTCTGTAGGTGGTGTTTCAGCTCGTGTACATAATCTAATAAGGGTTTTTCTTTTCTCCCTCTTCCTCCCATATCTCAGCTGCCATATCTAATAGGCTCTGGGGTTGTCGACCAAAGACGAGCTCGAAGGGACTATGTCGGGTAGATGCCTGTTCATGTGATCTTATGGCATACAGGACCAAGGGAAGTTTTCGGTCCCAATCACGGCCGGATTCTGAGACCGTCTTCTTTAATAATGTCTTTATAGTACGGTTGTACCGTTCCACCAGACCGTCCGTTTGGGGATGGTATACAGAGGTCTTAATTTGTTTCACTCCTAAAGCCTTACCGATATTGGCCGTTAAAGCTGACATAAATGGGGTCCCTTGGTCCGTTAGAATTTCGTTGGGAAACCCTACCCGGGCAAAGAAGGTGATCATGGCTTGGGCTACGTTTTTGGTTGTCATGCTTGTAAGGGGTATAGCCTCAGGATACCGGGTGGCATAGTCTATGAGCACAAGGATATAAGTGTGTCCTTTGGTGGATGGGAGAAGGGGGCCTACCAGGTCAATGCCGATTCTAGAAAAGGGTACCTCAATGATAGGTAAGGGTTGGAGGGGCGCCTTCCTTTGGGGTCCTGGATCTATGAGCTGACATTGGCGAAATTGGGCACAGTACCGCCGTAAGTGTGCATATACCCCTGGCCAATAAAATCTTCATAATAGATATTCTTCCGTCTTTTCCCTCCCATAATGTCCCCCTCCCGGTTGATTGTGGGCTAAAAAGAGTACCTGTTGGCCGAAGGGTTCGGGTACTACTAGTTGACGTTTCTCCATTTCGTCCAGTTTGATGACCCGGTACAGGAGATTTTTTTGGACAAGGAAGTACGGACCCACCTCGTTAGTACTCTCAGTTTTAGCCGTTTTCCAAGCATTACGGAGGGTGGGATCTTCCCGTTGACTAACCCGGAAGGATGGTGAGGGAGCTGGTATGGTGGCTACAACTTTTTCTGTAAAGTTTTCTTTTCCGGTATTTCTATATTGTTGTTTTATGTATCTTCTCTCCCTTCTGGTGGGTTTATGGCGGTAGGGTTTTTCCTCAATATGGCTGCCAGAAAAAGGGGCTTCAGCCCACCAGGAGTCTGCTGTGATTCGAGATCTTACCCTTTTTAGCAATTCTGGGAAGTGTATATAATCAGTCCCTAATATACAGTCTTCTACCAGACGGTCCATGATACCCACCGGTAGTGGATCTTTTCGTCCTTCCCATTCTATTTGTACTATGGATAATGGGTAGTTATCTTTATCCCCATGTATACAGCAGATAGAGACCCATTGTTGGGTCCGTTGATCCGATAGATCCACTACATTGGCTCTGATGACGGATTGACTAGATCCTGAATCTATCAGCGCTTGGAGAGTTTTCCCATTAACTTTTATTTCCTGTCTGTATCTTGAGTCCCCCTCTCCTGTGCATAAGACTCTTCCCCTTGTGACTCCTATCTCCATAGGTTCGGGTTTATCGCCTTTCCGGGGACACATTCGAGCTATATGTCCCCACTCACCACAGCTGTAACACTGTGGCTGTTGCATAGGCGGGTGGTCTCCCACTTTGGGAAGTCCCACGTCTTCGGAGATTTTCCTGGGAAGAGTTCGTAGAGGTACGGGGGATGACCGGGGAGTTGGTTTGAGCATTCCGCTCTTAAATTCGGTTGAGCGGTGGTAGGCACAGGCTAAGTCTACCGCCCTAGCCGTATCGACATTCGGGTGTTGACGTATCCAATTTCGGGTGGAGGGAGGGAGGGATTCTAAATATTGTTCCAAGATTACTGCTTTTATAACGTCCTCCCTCTCTGTTCCTATAGGCCCCAACCACTTCAGTCCCAAGTCCTTTACCATGAAATACAGTGTCCGAGGGTCTTCCGTGGGACCCCATTTAATTTTCCGAAAGCGGAGACAGTAATATTCTGCGTCATGTCCCACTCTCTCTAATATGCTCTTTTTAATGTCTTTATATGGTGTAGTACCATCTGGATTTGCAGCCTGATAGGCAGTTTGGAGGATACCAGTCAGTAAGGGGGCCACATATTGGCCCCAGCGTACTTTGGGCCACTGGGCGGATGAGGCAACTCTTTCGAAGTTGGTAAAGAAAGCGTCAGGGTCCTCCCCATCCTGATATTTTTGGAGGACCGAGCTAGGCACATTAGGATGCACCTTGCTGGCTGCGATCGTGTCCGTGAGCTTTTGGAGAGCCGTTTCATGCACTAATTGATTATTGGCCATAATAGTGGCCTGGCTCTTCAACGCGCTCTGTAGGGCCTCTCTATCCTCTTTCGCCTCCCTCTGATGAGCCTCCCATACTAGCAGAAGATGGCGCTGTCCTTCGGCTAGCTGCTGGATCATATCCTCCAAAGTAGGTTTTTCCCCTATTCTCGCTGTTGGGTTTGTCCACTATCGCACTCTGAAAAATCCCACTTCTGACACCACTGTGGAGGTGGGTGAGGCGATAGTAAGGACTACGATACTCAGTTGAGGTGTGAAATGAACGTCTTTATTATTCTAGTTATCTGTGACAATGCTCCGATGGATATAAACTATTAATCCCTAATCCTATGCTGTTTCTTCTTTTCCAGGACTCCTCTTGACAGGTGAAGGTGGTTTCCGAGGGTCTCCCAGATGGACCGGAAAACAAGAGGAATGGAAATATGGGTAAGTGTGGGGTTTTTAGGATGGTAAGAATTCTTGTTGATAGGATAGAGGGAGAGAGAGAGAGAGAGAGAGAGAGAGAGTCCACTCCCTAGAAGCCAGTGATATTCTAAGGGTCAGAGCAAAAATGGGAAGTCACCTCCGTGTGCTATATATATATATATGTTGGTATAAGTCTTTTATAATACTCTATCTCTCCTAGTTCTTCTTTATAGTGCACCTATTTTGGAGACCTCCTCCCCTCTCCTCTTGCCTGTCGTCCCCCTTCTCCACTCCCCTCACTCCCCTGTTCCTCTCTCCCACAGCCCTCTCCCTTCCCGAGTTTAGTTTGAAACTGTCCTTTAGAAAGGACCGTACCTGGTGTAGCCACGTCCCTACTGGGACGTGGCGGAATTCTCGACCTTCTGCACCCTCTTCCTTTGTTGTAGTGTCCTTGACACTGCACGTCTTCGGGTTCACTGTCGTCGTTCGTTCGGCTTCTCCTTGGTTTCTGTCTTCGTCTCCCTTTTCTCCTCCTCCGGCGTCCTCCTTATTTGGAACTCCCCTCTCTTGTATTCCCTCGTCACTCCTTATTATCTCAGGAACCCGGACATCCGGGTTACCCGTGTGAGCATCCGCGTTGTCTTGGCAACCTTGTAGTGGCTCGGGAATCCGCCCACCAGGACTCCTGACGCCTTCGCGTTCGTTGCACGGGTGAGGAAATCGGGACTCCGCTCCCGATTTCTCCCGTGTTGTAGCCGGAACTGCCAACTGCCGGCTACAGGAGCTAAGGACCATGGTAGACGAGATCCTAAAAGTGGAGCCTCAAATATTCGGGTCCGAGGTGCAGCACACACCCATCGCACGGAAAATGGAGCTGTGGCAGACCATTGTGAACAAGGTGAATGCAGTGGGACACCATCCATGCACCAGGGACGACATCCGCAAGAGATGGAACGACCTGCGGGGGAAGGTCCGGGCCATGGCATCCAGGCACCACATCGCAGTGCGAAGACTGGGGGAGGACTGTCACCAACACCACCCGAGTACACAGACTGGAAGGAGAAGGTATATGAACAAAAGGCCAAGGCACACCGAGGACAGTTCCGTGTGGTTGATCCAAGTGGTCATTAAATTAGAGTGGAAGTCCAAAGCACAAATGAAACCAGACATTTATTGGCCGATGAAATGATAAAGTCAATGTTCAGGTCAAAGACCACAAGTGTAACAATACATCCAAGAAGCAAACAGCAGCCGACACGTGTTTCGTCTCCTAGACTTTGTCAAGGTTGTGAAGTAGATAGACAATATGTACATATTGGTATAATGAAGCAATGACTGTTGGAAATGAACATACAAGATATCGTCAAACTAGAGAATTAAACAAATACCCATGTGTACTTATAGGCCCAACATACCCAGTTACTATGACTGCATATACTGGAAAATTATATGAGTTCACGGGATGCGCAACATGCGTAAACAGTAAAATATGCAAACATGTATAGTATATGGGACCAAGAAAAAAGTGCAACCACGCTGAAGGAGAAGAAGAAGCCTAGTGGCATTTAAAAATTGTGGTATAAAGACCGAAAGAAAAAGACAAGTGCCGCAATCAGCCCGTATATCCAAGAAACACCAAGGAGTGAGTGCACAATTGTAAGTATCTAAAGTGCTATACGGTGTGAAACGCATGTAAAATAGAAAGGAAAATCATACCTTGAAGTATACAACTATGGACAAGAGTAGGTATTAGAAAACGAGTTCCAAAAGCGGCGTGTCTGGTATACAGCCACAACGATATTCAATGTAATCCAAAAGTTTGGGTGTGAGAATTAGCCCTGATAAGCCTATAAGGGAAGACAAAAACGAGAGAAATACAGGAATGACGGCAAGTATAGAAAAAAAGGGGTAAAGAGGAAATAAAATTGATTAAAAGAAACGCTATCATATTTAGGCTCATGTCAAACTAAATGACTCGGTGCCTACAAAATATAAATTGAAAAAGATATATCAATAGTACAAAAATATATATTCGCAATGCTGCTGCCACAATAAAGGGGAAGCCGGCGGTTGCAAATGTGGAAAAATGCAAATATAACCAAACACTGAGAACAAATATAATATATACCAGTGTCCTTGTCTACTATCTGTATGAAAGGTTACACATACCAGAGGACCGGTATACGGGTTGTTTAGAACGCCTAGTTGCTGGCACGTTTGAAAAAATATGCCCAGGAGCAGTAACGCTCGTGTAAAAAAATATAGAGGGAGCGAGTTCCAAACGCGGTGGGTACTGAACTAATAGGTCAAAGCCGCGAATATCTAGTGTACACCAGGTAAGTAAAAGGCAGCAACTATAGAACCAGAGAAATGACTAGCGTGATGCCAAAAAGATGGAATCTTACCTATTGCTGAGCAATGATGCCGTGCTTCCAGCGTCGGTGAAAAGTCAGTAGAAACAACTCGTTCGTGGGTGATTGTTAAAAAGGGGAACTAGCACAAAAATGGAAGAAGGACTAACAAAACTGGAAAAAGCAACAGCAAACGTGAGTGCCATTTTGAAAACGAAAGAGTGTAAAAAGGCACATATAACAAAGCACAGTGTGTTGACAAGTAAAAGAAAAGAGTGGATACAACTACAAGTAGAAAGAATGTAAGTATAAAGAGGCAGAAGAGAGAAAAACAAAACAACAAGTGTGGAAACATGCATGGAAGCCTGCTTAGTGAACAGTAATAGATGGGACTCAGACTGGGGAATGCAATGGAAGTATCTTAAAGAGTTAAACAGTCTTAATCCATAACAAGCATAATATATATCCCAAGTCAGTAGAAACACAGGAGAGAAATTGGGTTGTACTTCTGTATGTCTCACATATGTAGGAAATTGTACATTACAGAAAATTATGTAAGTCCTTTTCAATATTGATGCCCTCCTCCACTGCTCTGAGTCTAATAATCCAACTACTTTCCAAATGTCTCAGCAGGAGGGTCCTATTGCCACCTCGGGGTGACAGATTTAACACATCAATCCCATGAGCGGTAATACGTAGAACTTCCCGCTGTCCGTGATTGTAATTGTAATGTACAGCAAATGGGTAGTTTGTATTATTATTACGAATCGCTCTGATGTGTTCCTGTAATCTCTCCTTGAATGGCCGAATGGTGCTTCCAACATAAATGTGATGACAGACATATCAAACAATATACGACAAATTTGGTGTTACAATTGATGAACTTGTCAATTCTATATGTGACTGACATGTTATATTGAAAATCCACTATTTTGTCCTTGATGTAACAACAAATATTACAGTTTCACATTTGTAGGATCCCCGCGGTGGTGTGGGTAACCAGGTGTCTTTATGGTCTGGTGGTAGAAAGCTGTGACAAAGGGACTTACGTAGTACAGGTCCCCTGCTATAAGTGATGTTTGGTTTGGATGGGAGATTCTTACTAAGGTGCCCATCTGCTAACAAAGGCCAGTGTTTCACAAGAATTTTATATATCTGGGAGCTCAGTGCATTATAGGGGGTAATGAGAGTTAATGGCCTGTGTGTCTTCTTCTTAGTGTATGGGACCAAGAGATTAGATCTCTTGACATGACTAATCCTGTTATTGGCTTGACACAAGATATTGTGGGGGTAACCCCTTCGGATAAAACGAGTATTCATTTGTTTCAATTCTTCCAAATACACAGTGTCTTCACTGCAATTCCTCCTAATCCTAGTAAGTTCCCCAAAGGGTATGGCATTTATTTGTGAGGCAAGGTGGGAACTATTGGCGTGTAAGATGGAGTTGCAAGCTGTTGGTTCCCTATACAGCTCAGAGCAAATTTTATACCCTTTGATGTATAGGGTAATGTCTAGGAAGTTAACTTGGGACAAGCTATGTTCCCCAGAGAGCGTGAGATTGAAAGTTTTGGTGTTGAGATGGTGTAGGAAACGACCAAGTAAGTCTAGGCTGCCTGACCAGAATAAGAGAACATCATCAATGTATCTGCCCCAATGCAGAATATGTTGGGTCAAATCAGGTGAGCAATCCCTCCATATGTGAGTCCATTCGTAAAAACCCATGTATAGGTTGGCAAATGATGGGGAAAATTTGCCCCCCATGGCAACTCCTTGGATTTGTCTGAACCATGTCCCATTATGAACAAATATGTTATTATCCAAAACCAATTCAATTAGGTCGATGAGCATATTGGAGTGTTCCAGAAGGGTGGCATTGCGAGTATCCAAGAAGTGTTGAATGGCAATAAGGCCAGTCTCTCTTGGAATGCACGTATATAGTAAGGTAACATCTAGAGTGACAAAAAAATGTCCCTCCGTCCACTCAAAGTCGCTCAATTTACTGAGAAGGTCCTTAGTATCCCTGATGTACGAGGGAAGGTTGATGACAAAGGGTTGTAAAAATAAATCAATGTATTCCGAAATTCTCTCCGTGGGTGAACCTATGCCCGAAATGATGGGTTTGCCCGGTGGAAAAAGACCTGATTTATGTATTTTGGGTAGGATGTAAATACACGGGGCAGTGGGAGTAGGATTGAGTGCTGAGACATTTATCCCTCCAAAGAGTTAGTCTCTGTTGTATGAGTTCATTCACATCTCTCAAAGGATTGTAAGATAAGGATATGTATGCATTGGTGTCTTTAAGTTGACGATCTATTTCCCCAATGTAGTCCAGTTTGTTCATAAGGACAATATTGTCCCCTTTGTCGGCTTCCTTAATAATAATGTTACTCATGTTGGTGAGGGAGTGGAGGGCTTTCCATTCAGGACCAGTGATATTCTGCACAATGTTTTTGTGGCCTGTACGGTATTGATCTTCTAACCGGTATAAGTCAGATGTGACACGTTTGAAGAAGATATCAATAACATTATCGCTTGATAAGCTGGGCGTGAATTCGGAAGAAGATTTGAGACCGCTGTCAATAGTCGGGAATTGGTCACTATCAAGATCAGACAAAATCTCAATCAAAGATGGAGAAGAGCCCGAGGTATGGTCCAAGGACGGTAAAGTCTGGATATCTTTTATGTCCTTAATGGCCAAATTACTCACTGGACATTGGGACGGTGTGAGAATCAGTCACAGGTGTCCTGCCTTCTAAAAATTTGCAAAGTTTGCATTTGCGAATGAATTTAAATAGGTCAATATGTAATTCAGTAAAGTTGGGTAATGATGAAGGCACGAAACCCAAACCTTTGCTCAATACTTTTATTTGTTGTTCACTGAGTTGTACATTTGTTAAGTTCACAATTGCAATCTCACTGTTTGTGTTTAAGTCCCCTAATTGGTCAATGTAGGTTATTTCTGGTTGCGGGAGGTTGGTCTTGTGACCATCCCCTCTTGTTCCTTTACTGAGTCTATACGATTTATTCCTGCCTCTCCTGGTGTGTTTGTGTAGGACTCTTCCCTTTTGCGATTTAATATTCGTCCCTTCCTGTACCTCTCTAGTTCCAATAAAAAAGGCAATTTATGACTGGTAGAGACCATGGATTGATGTGTTACATTACTGGTGTCACTGTCACTTACACTGGATACACTAGAAAGGTCTGTCTCGCTTGTGGAAGCAACCGAGGTAACATCCCCAGATGACATGGGCGGAATTACCTCATGTTTGTCCAATTTAATATTCTCAAATTTTCGTGCATATGTGAAAACCCTCCCATTTTTGTAATCACTATCATCTCTTCTAAGTTTACGTATTTTTTTGTCTTTGATGTATTCTTGATGTTTATGGATGACTTCTTTCAGTATCTTATAGTTTGTCTCTTTAGCTTCTGGAAGATTTATTTCCTTAATTTCATTCTCTAGTAAAAGAATGTCTTCCAAAAGTTTATCTCTTTTAGCCCGTGCATCTCGAATAAGAATGTCCATCATACCGAAAGAGGAGGTGACTAGAAGATGTTCACACTCCTTAAGCAGTTCCTGACTCAAGTCCTCAAACAAGGGGAATAGAATAATGCGTAGGCCCCTAGGGATTTGTCTGTGGTCTTATACTTTTGTAAAATGGTGTAATCCCACCATCTAGATAATTCTTGTTTTTTCAAACGCTCTAGTTTAACAAATTTCATTCTTAAACCTTCTTGTTTGGTGTGCAAGGAATATGCGGTTGATAAGCTAGTACCTGCTTGGAAGATCTCCTCCAGTACTGCATCCCTATTATCATCAAATGTATTCATGTTCATTAATCACATATAAATGTCAGGCAACAATACCACAGTATTAGTATCAAAAAAAGTAATCAAGGCAATTCAAACAAAATGTGAGTGCAGAGAAGGCATTAAACAGCTAAAGTACATGCACAAAGGGGTGGAAATGCCGCACCGCTCGCACATCAACAACAGTTATTAAGCAGTGTCCATAAAAAGCAGTCCTTTAGCACATCAAGTAATGAGAATGTGATGGGTGCCAACCCGGCCAGGCACCTGCCACCCAAGGTGTCCAAGAAACCACTGACTAGAGGATGGTCAGTAGTTCCATAGAATATATGAACAAAAGGCCAAGGCACACCGAGGACAGTTCTGTGTGGTTGATCCAAGTGGTTAATAACTGTTGTTGATGTGCGAGCGTTGCGGCATTTCCAACCCTTTGTGCATGTAGAAGGAGGAGGTACTCGCCATTCTGCACCCAGAGGGACTCACTGGACTCACTGGAGGAATGGACTTGGGTAAGTCATCTTCAATTACCCCATATACACCATACCTGCAATGCATGCACCACCCCACCCCACCCACACCCACCTAGATCCACACCACACCCAGCCTTTACCCACCACATCCACCACCCTGCGTTACCCACAACTCACTACCAGGCCAACATCACTCCGCTGTGCACAGCCACCCACCCCTGCATGTACCCACAATGGAATAATAACCCCCACCACAATGTAACCCCACCACTGCCACTAAATGCAATGACCACCTCACAAAGGCACCCTGGAAGGCCACTGAAAGGCACAACAGCACAAAATTGCACAGTTCAGTACACCTCAAACCCTCATGCATATGTAACATACATTTCTATGTCCACCAACAGGCACCACCACACATGCAACCCTACTGGAAGGGACAAGGAGTGCCCCAGCACTCCAGGGAGACAGAGGCACATCACAGGACACTGGTGAAGGATCCCCGGACACTGATGAGCAGGCAGGCCCCTCACACAGCCCTGGATGCTTACCATGCAGCAGCCCCACCCAGGAAAACACTGTCACCCTAACACCCAGTCAAGACCAGCAGCCCAGGGGAGGCGTACCCACACCAGTGGACCCAGGGCACAAACAGGTGGAACACAGCTACAGAGGCCACAGTCTCCCACCCCCAACATGCAGGAAGACGAGGGCCCCAGTACAAGTGGCACATCAAGACCTGCGCAGGGGACACAGACACAGGGGGCCAGGGCAAGGTCAAGTGCCCCAGTGGGTCAGGGACTAGGGCACCGGATAGATGAAGCAGCCCAGGACGTCATTGCAGAGGTATTGGGGGCCTACCAACATACCCAAGACAGGTTGGCACAGATTGTATCCCCCCTGGAGCAAAGTCAGAGGATGCAGCTGGAACAACACCAACAGGCCATGGACCAGTAGAAAGAACACAATGCCACAATGGCCACCATTGCTGGAGCACTGCTGCAGTTGGTCAAAAAACAATCAGACACCCACACCGGACAAGAGGCCCCCACAACAGCCCTGGACAACCAGCAACAGATGACCCAAGCAGCTGAAACAGCACTCACTGCAAGCAACCACATCTCCTTCAGCCACACCACCGAACTCCACTGGACTGACCACCACTGCGTCCACTTCACATTCAAGAAAAACACCGAACACCACTGCACCCCATTACCGCCGCACCGCCGCTGGGGCAAAGTCACCGAAGACCAACTAACCAGCACCCTCGCCAAGAACCCGCCGACCGACCCCACCGACCCGGACTCCGCCGCCATCAACCTCCAACAGTGGATCCTCAACTGCGCCAACAACTTCGCACCCCTCAAGAGGCCCACCGTCAACCAAGAAAAGAAAAAAGCAGCCTGGTTCACAGACGAACTGATCACCTCCAAACGCACTTGCCAGAAACTCAAGAAAAAATGGCTCCTTGAGCGCACACCCGACAGCCTAGCAACCCACAAGGAAGCCACCCGCAAGCACCACCAACTTATCCGGCTCGCCAAACGCTCCCACTTCACAGAACGCCTAAACAACAACGCTCACGACAGCAAGGAGCTCTTCTGCATCGTGAAAGAGCTCTCCATCCCCAGCGCCAACGTCAACGACGTCCCACCATCCCAGAAACTCTGCGACGCACTCTCCACCTTTTTCTACCAGAAAATTGCCGCCATCCACGACAGCCTCAACATCACACCTCCGCCAGACCCCACCCCCGACAACTCCTCCCACGCCGACCGCCCCACCTGGACCCACGTAGATGACACCGAAACCCAAAAGACCATGAACTCCATCCACTCAGGATCCCCCTCAGACCCCTTCCCACACCACGTCTACAACAAAGCCAACTCCGCCATCGCCCCCCAACTTCGCAAGATCATCAACCTATCCTTCGACACCGCAACCTTTCTGGACAGCTGGAAGCACGCCGATATCCAAGCCCTCCTCAAGAAACCCAAGGCTGACCTCAACAACCTCAAAAACTTCCGCCCGATCTCCCTCCTCCCCTTCCCAGCGAAGGTCATCGAGAAGATCGTCAACGCCCAGCTCACCCACTACCTCGAAGACAACTCCATCCTAGACCCCTCCCAATCCGGATTCAGATGCAATCACAGCACCGAGACTGCACTCCTCGCCGCCACAGACGACATCAGACAGCAAATGGACAATGGCAAAACTTCAGCCCTCATCCTCCTGGACCTCTCCGCAGCCTGCGAAACGGTCTGCCACCGCACCCTACTAACTCGTCTCCACGAAGCCGGAATACAAGACAAAGCCCTCAACTGGATCTCCTCTTTTCTCTCCGGCAGAACCCAGAGAGTCCGACTCACCCTTCCGCTCCGAAGCCACCAACCTCATCTGCGGCGTCCCCCAAGGCTCCTCGCTAAGCCCAACGCTGTTCAACGTCTACATGGCACCCCTCGCACAACTGGCCCGTCAGCACAACCTCAGCATCCTCTCCTACGCCGACGACACCCAGCTCATCCTCTCCCTTACTAAAGATCCACACACCGCCAAAGCCAACCTCCACGAGGGACTGAAATCCATCGCCGAATGAAATTAAACTCCGATAAGTTCTCATCCTCGGACGCTCCCCCTCTGCCTGGGACGACTCCTGGTGGCCCACCGCCCTGGGACCCCCACCTACTCCAGCCAACCACGCACGCAACCTCAGCTTCATCCTCGACTCCGCTCTCACCATGTCCAAACAGGTCAATGCAGTCTCCTGCTTCAACACCCTCTGCATGCTCCATAGAATCTACAAGTGGATCCCGACGGAAACCAGAAAAACAGTGACCCAGGCCCTCGTCAGTAGCAGACTTGACTACGGCAACGCACTCTACACAAGCATCCCAGCAAAAGACATCCAACGACTCCAACGCATCCAGAACGCATCCGCCCGCCTGATCCTCAACATACCCCGCCGATGCCACATCTCCCACCACCTGAAGGACCTCCACTGGCTCCCCGTGGACAAGAGGATCACCTTTAAACTTCTCACCCACGCGCACAAAGCACTACACGACGCCGGACCCGCCTACCTGAACAACAGACTCAACTTCTATGTACCCTCCCGCCAACTCCGCTCTGCCAACCTCTCCCTCGCCATCGTTCCCCGAATTCAACGCAAGACCTCCGGCGGCAGATCCTTCTCCTACCTCGCCGCCATGACCTGAAACTCACTCCCGACCTCCCTGCGCCAGACCCAGGACCTCTTCACCTTCAGGAGGCTCCTCAAGACATGGCTCTTCGACCGACAGCAGCTGCCCCCCCCCCCTCAGCGCCTTGAAACCCTAACGGGTACTTAGCGCGCTTTATAAATTTAATGATTGATTGATTGATTGATACCCTGCCAGGAATCACAAGGCCCAACCATGCCACCCCAAGAGGCTCCACAGCAGGTGCCCAAACGTAGTCTCAGGCCAAGATATGGCACTGGAAATCCAGCTAAGAACAAGCCCCACTCCAACAATTGACACTGCTACTACTGCCAAGCAACCATCCCACCCATTCACCAACTACACTTAAATGAGGGCTAAATAAAGTACTAAACTACAAATAGGACCCACCTATGACATCAAACAGGCCTGCCACCAAGTCAGTTTTGAGGACACCCAACCATTACGACTTCCATCACTGTACATAGCACATTTCACTGTATTTCACCAATAAACAACATATCTCACCTGTAACACAGTCCCCTGTCTTCAATGTTGAACAAAGTGGAGTATGGCTGCAACTGGCAGGGAACAACTTTATTGTCAATTTGTGCATGGTGGTGGTAATGTGTGTTTCAAATTAGGCAAGGAGGGAATGCATATATTGTCTGTCAGTACCATGCTGAAGAGGTCCATGTCTCGTCTATCATGACCAATTCCCCCTAGATGACATGGCACACTTACACTATCAGTCACTAACCACATTTACAGGCTTAAGTCCCACACAGTTATTAGAAGTAGAGTTGTATCAGTTGGTTCCTGGAATTGACATCTTCCCCTTCCTCATCCTCACCACCACTCTCCTCACCTTTCTGAGGTAACTGATCAGGACCTACAGCACCCTCCACCTCGAAAAAGGGGATTGAATGTTTCACTGCCACGTTGTGCAGCATGCAGCAGTCCACCACTATTCTACACACCTTATCAGGCCCATAGGCCAGGGAACCCCCAGAGATATGTAGGCACCGGAATCTAGCCTTCAGGAGACCTATAGTATGCTCCATCACCCTCCTAGTACGTCCATGGGCCTCATTGTATTTCCTCTCTGCATCCGTCCTGGGATTCCTCACTGGTGTCAGGAGCCAACGCAAGTTTGGATAGCCAGAATCACCTAGAGAAATGGTACAATACAGGGTTGTCATTATTATGCCCCTTAGTCAGACATGCTGGTTCTCAGCAGTGTGTCAGTTAGTGACAGGCAAACTTACCTATGATCCACCCTATGTCCTCTTGTAGTTGTTCCATCTTCTCTGGCACACTACTGTTCCTCAAAACAAATGAATCATGTACAGAACCCGGAAACATGGCATTCACATGGGATATGTACTGGTCTGCAGTACATACCAATTGGATGTTTATGGAGTGAAAGTTCTTCCTGTTTCTGTACACCTGTTCACTCACTCATGGGGGGATGATAGCTATGTGGGTGCCATCAATGGCACCTATGACATGGGGAATGTTTGCAAAGGCTTAGAAGTCAGACTTGATGGCAGGGAGGTCAGCACTTTGGGGGAATCGCACATAGGATTGCAGATGTTGTACAAATGTATTCAGAAATCTTGCCAGTACCTGGCTGAACATTGGCTGTGAGAAACCAGCACCCATTCCCACTGTCACTTGAAAAGAGCCTGTGGCCAGGAAATGGAGTGCGGAGAGCACCTGCACCTCAGTTGGAATGGCATGCTGATTACGATTTCCGGGAATCAGTGCCGGATCCAGTTATGCACATAGGTCCTTAATAGTTGCACATGTGAGTCTCTAGGTGATTATGATCTGACGCTCCACCATGGTCCCCATATCCACAAGTGGTCTGTACACTGATGGTGCCCTTCCACGCCACAAGGGTCGGTACCTATGAGGGGTAAGAAAAAGGAGTGATGTGCACACATACACTGCCATATTTGCTACATACATGCACTGCATTCTTCATAGTAGTGTCTGTACAATAACTGCAACCTGACAGATGTACATGTACATCACTTGGAGGGAACGGAGTAAATCATGTGTGATTATATACTCAATGGATAGAGGTCTAGGTGCTTCTTATGGCTAGTAGGCCCAGCATTGTGAGTAATATGAATTTCAAGATGCGTAGGAGATGGCAAAATGTCTGCCCACTGTAGTTCTGCCCCTTCATTGTGGATGTGACCTAATACCGCTAGCGGTTGACATCACAACGTATGGCGGTGTTGACCACTGTTCGCACCCTCATTGGCTAACATGGATGCCAGTGGGGAATCCTGGCGTATCGTGATCGCCGCCGGCGGTGACGATGCATACCGCCGTGGAACGTACGTGCGTTCGTCATCGTTTGATCACTTGACTCCCTGATCCTGTGCGGACAAGTACTCCACTCTGTGTACTGCTGTGGCCTGCCTCTGGCTATGGATGTTCCACGTGGTGCAGGGGAAAGGGCCCCAGCCTTCACCCAGGAAGAACTGGAGAAACTTGTGGAAGGGGTCGTTCCCCTGTACGGAAGACTGTACGGATGGCCAGAGGTACAGGTGAGTCCGGGTTTTGGGGGCACTGTGTGAGTGATGGATGGATTGGATTGCATAGATGTGTGCTCCTGTGAGCCAGGACGGGGATTGGTGCATGGAATGCTGCGTGCCACTGTCCTGCATGTCTGGGAGTACTGCCTGTCCTATGTCTGACAATCTGCCAGCTGTTGCCATCGTGCAGGTGCCTGACCTCTGTGTTCCATTTCTGTGTCACCCTATTAGGTCAGCGCCCACCAGAAGAGGGCATATTGGCATGCCATCGCCAAGGAGGTACGGACCCTGGGGGTCTACAACCGGTGGAGGACCCACTGTCAAAAGAGGTGGGAGGACCTGCGGCGCTGGGCGCAGAAGATCACTGAGGCCCAGCTGGGGAAGTCCTCCCAACGTGGAAGGGGTGTCCATCGGGCACTGACCCCCCTCATGCGAAGGATCCTGGTGGTGGCATACCCAGACCTGGATGGGCGCTTGAAGGCTGCACAGCAGACACAAGGGGGTGAGTACTCACAGCCCATACTTCAGCCTGGAAGGATGAGTGGGTGTGCAATAGGGCTCATGGTGCTTAGATCAGGGATTTTGACTGGTGTTCAGCTACTGTCTGCTCCCCTACGGGTGTAGGGGTGTCCCTGTCAGGTTTCACCTACCTCAGCTCCAAAACAATTTCAGGATATGGGTGTAGGTCAGTATACTGCTCAGTAGTCAGGGCCATGGCCATGGGCCTTGTGCACGGTGCTGCCTGTTGGGTGTCTGCTGGGTAGGTGTATGTCTGGCCATTGTGTATCAACATTCAGCTACTTATAAGTGTCTCTCCTGTTTTGTCTCCCCAAGGGAGCTGAGGTACCGCGATTGGGGAGGCATTGGCCCACGGATCCTCTGAGGCAACGGACGCCCAGGGGACCAGTGGGTGGGAGGGCAAGGGGACTTCCACAGGAGAGGCTACTACCACAGGAGGTAGTGACTCTGAGACCTTCTCCGATGGGGGTCCTCTGGCGGTGGCGGACACTAGTGGACAAACCACTACCGTGAGATCTTCCGCCACCCCCCCATACCATTAGCGCCCTCCCTTCTGCTCCCCACCAAGTTGCCCGTGCCTGCCTACCCCAGAAGGTGGGCGTCTCCTTTGCCCCAGGCACCTCCTTCCCTGCTCCAGTCAGCCCTGCTGCCCTCACAGAGGAGGCTATTGACCTCCTGAGAACCATCTCTGTAGGGCAGACAACCATTGTCAATGCCGTGTCTGCCCTACAGAGATCTTTTCAGGCTCTGGCCTCCTCTTGGACAGCATCCAGTTTCCCTGGCCATTCCGTCCACCCTCCAACCTCCTCGACCCATTCCAGCACCCCACTCCCTTCACCTGTCCAAAGCACACAATAAGACCCGCTTACAGGCACATCAATACACAAGAAGCACACTTACAAACAAAAGCACCACACCTCCCACCACAAGCATTCATACAGCGAACAGACACCTGCACACACAACAATGTCCACTTCCCCCAGTGTGCCCACTTCTTCTGCCTCCCTGTCTGTCCCCTCTACATCCACACCCTCATGCACTGCCTCACTGTTACTGCTTCTCTTCCTGCAATCACCACAATAGCAGACAGCCATACATGCACCCCATACACCCCACCTCCACTGTAGTTGACACATGCAGCACATTCACCCAACTTGCAGACACCCACCCAAGTTACATCCACACTAGCTGTCTGTCTTCTTCCACTGTGTCCACCCCCACCTCCCAAAACACTAAAACGCACCAAGACACACACCCATCAGACATCCACCATACCACAGCATACTGAGCAGTCACCTGCACCCACTACACGTACATCTACACCCCATACATCAAATCCCTCTGCCTCCACTCCCACGCGCTCATCCACGCCCACTCCAATTGCTCCCAAAAAACCTTTCCTCTCCCGTGCAGACCTGTTTGAAACCACTGGCCCACCCCATCTTGTTCTGAAATGTGCCCACCTCTGTGCCCTTTCCGCTCCTTCCACATCGCAGCCCACCCCGGTCCAGCCTTGCCATTCCTGTGCCCCTTCTACGGTGAAGAAGGCCCGATCGGAGCCTAAGCCATCCAGCTCCACTTGAGCCAAACAGCCCCCACCCCCTTCAAAGGAGAAGCCCACCCCCCCAACCTCCTCACGCAATTCAAAGTCCCACCCCTGTCATAAATCACCACCTCCCCATACCCCCTTTCTGTGAGTTGCCTGGATCCCCATATGGTGCCCGTTCAGTGGAGTACCCAGCACTTGTGGGAGTCAGGTGTGGCCAGTTGTGGCCAAGGACAAATGACTTTTGAAGGACTGGCCATTGTCCCTGTTGGCACCTTTCGCTCACTGAGCTACATAATAAAGTTTCTGTGTGACCTGTGTTTGGGCTGCACGCAGTTCCACCCTGGTGTTTGTTTACATTATTTATGGGTATGGGGCTATTGTATGTACTGCCCAAGTTGCAGTGTCCTTCGGTAGGGTACGTCCCTCTTGGTGTGGGGTGTCTGACTTGTGCTGCTGGGAGGGGTTGGGGGCGTTGCGGGGTGGGTGGGTATGTAACTTTGCCCTTTCCTCCCTTGTGTCATAGGTTGCGGTACTTACCATTGTCGTCTTCGGCAGCAGTCTCGGTTGTGTAGATATATGGCAAGGAGCAAAGCTGGCATGATCTGCAGCTCTTTGTCCATGGCTGCCGCTGCACGTTTTGATGACCTTCGGTGAGTGTTTCCTTCTTTTTGTTTCTTTTCCACCTGGCTTTGTGTGGCGGTGGTTCCCGCCCCGGAACTGGCGGCGGAATGGTGGTTCATAATTTGAAGGGGCAGGTTGGGACTTTCTGACAACCTGTGGGCGGACTCTGCCATCGTCAGCGGGACTCCTTTCCTGGCGGTGGGTGGTGCGCGGGATGCGTGTGTTTTGTTTGGTTAATTATTTGGCGGTCCGGGCCGCTCCTCTGTTGGCGGTTTCTACCGCCGGCGGTGCGTAACGGACCGCCATGTTCATAATGAGGGCCATAATCATGCAGTACATCCCAATCCACCCCACCCAATCCAATCCACTCCACACCAAACCAATCCACTGAGACCAATCTAATCCACTCCAATAAAAACCACTCAATCCAATCCACTCCATTCCACCACACCCCAATCCTTCCAACCCACCACACTCAAATCTACCCCAATCCATCCTGCTCACTTCAATCCAAAACAATCTGGCCCACTCTGATCTTCCCCACACCAATCCAAAACAATATGCCCTATTCCAGTCCAAAACAATCTGCCCCACTCCAATCCAGAACAATCTGCCTCACTCGAATCCACCCCACTCCAATCCAAAGCAATCTGCCCCTTCTCCAATCTGCCAAATTCCAGTCCAAACCAATCTCCCCACTCCAATCCAAAACAATCTACCCCACTCCAATATGCCCCACTCCAATCCAAAACAATCTACCCACTCCCAAAAACAATCTGCCCCACGCCAATCCAAAACAATCTGCCCCACTCCAACCTAAAACACTTTTCCTCACTCCAATCTGCCCCACCCCAATCCAAACAACCTGCCATTCTCCTGTCCCAAACAATCTGCCCCACTCCAAACCAAACCAATCTGCCCCACTCCAAAAAAAAAACACCCTGCACTACTCCAGTCCAAAACAATCTGTCTCACTCCAATCCAAAACATTCTGCTCCACTTTTATCTAAAACAATCTGCCGTACTCCAATCTTCCTCTCTCCAATCCACCCCACTCAAATCCAAAACAATCTGCCACACTCTAGTCCCAAACAATCTGCCCCACTCCAATCAAAAACAGCCAGTCCCACTCCAATAAAAACAATTTGCACACATCCAATCCAAAACAATCTACCCCATTCCAATCCAAAACAATCTGCCCTACTCTGATCCAAGACAACCTACCTCTCTCCAATCTGCTCCACTCCAAAGCAATCTGCCCCCAGCAATCTGTCCCACTCCAGTCCAAAACAATCTGCCCCACTCATTCGAAAACATCTGCCCCACTGCAGTCAGCCCACACTAATCTGCCCCACTCCAATCTAAAACAATGTGTCCCACTCCAATCCAAAAACAATCTGCCCCACTCCAATCCAAAACAATCTGCCCCACCACAATCCCCCTACTCCAATCCAAAACAAACTGCCCAACTCCAGTCCCCTTCACTCCAATCTGACCAACTAAATTCCAAAACAATCTGCCCCACTCCAATCTTCCCACTCCAATCTGCCCCACTCTATTCTGCTTTACTCCAATCCACCATATTCCAATCCACCCCACTTTAATCCAGTCCACCTCACCTTAATCCAATCCATCCCACTCCAATCCATTCCACTACAATCTACCCCATGCCATTCCAAACCAATCTGCCACACTCCAATCCACAAACACTCTGCCCCACACCAGTCCAAAACAATCTGCCCCACTCCAATCTGCCCCACACCAATCCAAAACAATCTGTCCTACTCCAATCCACCCCACTCCTTTCCAAAATAATCTGTCAAACTCCAACCCGCTCCACTCTGACCAACTCAA
The DNA here is from genome assembly GCF_031143425.1 of Pleurodeles waltl. Lineage (NCBI taxonomy): Eukaryota > Metazoa > Chordata > Amphibia > Caudata > Salamandridae > Pleurodeles > Pleurodeles waltl. The sequence goes on along the minus strand of NC_090448.1, from coordinate 581,626,268 downwards.
AACCAAAACAATCTGCTCCACTCCAGTCTGACCCACTCCAATCTGCCTCACTCTAATCTGTCTCACTCCAATGTACCACATTTCAATCCACCCCACTTTAATCCAATCCACCTCACCCTAATCCATTCCACCCCACTTCACCCCACTCCAATCCATTCCACTACAGTCTACCCCATGGCATTCCAAAGCAATCTGCCCCACTCCAATCCACAAATATCTGCCCAATTCCAATCCCAAAAATCTATCCCACTCCAATCCAAAAGAATCTGCCCCACTCCAATCCAAAAATATTTGCTTCACACCAATCCAAAGCAATCTGCTCCACTCCAGTCCAAAACAATCTGCACCACTCCAATCTACCCAACTCTAGTCCCAAAAAAGCTGCCCCACTCCAATCTGCCCCACACCATTCCAAAACAATCTGCCCCACTCCAATCCATCCCACTCCAATCTGCCCCACTCCAATCCAAGACGATCGGCCCAAATCCAGTTTGCTCCATTCCAGTCTGACCAACTCAATTCCAAAACAATCTTCCTCACTCCAATCCGCCCCACTCTAATCCACCTCACCCTAATCCATTACACTCATCTCCACCTACTCCAATCAACCACAATCCACCCCACTCCCTTCCAAAGCAATCTGCCCTATTCCCATCTAAAAATATCTGCCCTGCTCCAATCCAAAATGTTTGCCCCACTCCAATCCAAAAACATCTGCCCCACTCCAGTTCAAAAATATCTGCCCCACACCAACCCAAAACAATCTGCCCCACTCCAATCCAAAACAATCTGCCCCACTCCAGTCTGTCCCACTCAGTCCAAAACAGTCTGTCTCACTCCGATCTGCCCCACTGCAATCCAAAACAATTTGCCCCACTCCAGTCTACTCCACTTCAATCCAAAACAGTCTACTCCACTTCAATACAAAACAGTCTACCCCACTCCAGTCTGCCCCACTGCAATCCAAAAAAATCTGCCCCACTGCAATTTGCCAACCTTCAATCCAAACCAATCTGCCCCACTCCAATCTCTCCAATCCAATCAAAACAATCTGCCCCACTCCAGTCCAAAGCAATCTGCCCCACTCCAGTCAGACCCATTCCCATCCAGTTCACCTTACCCCAATCCAATCCAACCCATACATCGTAATTCACCCCACTCCAATCCACAGCAATCCATGTCATTCCAATCCATTCCACCTCAAACCAAACAAATCCACCCCAATCCAAGAAACTACACTCCAATCCAGTCTGCCTCACACCAATCCAATACACTTACCCAACTCCACCCAATCCACCCCACTCCAATCCAATCCACCCCACGCCAATCCAACCCACCACACTCCAGTCAATTCCAGCTCAGTCCAGTTCAATCCACCCCATTCTAATCCAACCCACCCCATTCCAATTCAACCCACCCCACTCCAGACCAATCCACCCACTCCACCCCACTCCCATTCAATCCACCCCAGACCAATACAACCCAACCCTCTCCAATCCACCCCACCCTAGTCCAATGCACCTCAGTCCTGCCCACTCCACCCCATTCTAATCCACCCCCCTTTTCAAGCCACCCCACCCCACTCCAGTCCAATCCATTCCAACCCACCCCACCCCATTTCAATCCAATCCACCCCACTCCAATCCAATCCACCGCAGCCCAATCCACCCACTCTAATCCACACACCTGACTCCAATACTTCAAACTGTAATCCAATTTACCTAAATCCACCCAACTCCAGTTCAATCCACCCTGTGCCAAACGACGTTATTCCAATCCACTCTAGTCCAGTCACCCCACAGGAATCCAATTCACCCCACTCCAATCCACCACACTCCAAAAAGTCCACCTCACTCCAATCCAATCCACCCCATCCAACTCCAATTCAATCCAGCCCACCCCACTCCAGTTCAATCCATCTCACACCAATTCAATTCAATCCACTCCAAACCACTCAACTCCACCCCAGTCAAATCCAATACAGTTCATCCCACTCAAATCCAGTCCAGTCAAATGCAGTCACCCCACTCAAATCCTATCCACCCACGCCATTCAACCCACTCCAATCCAATCTACCCACTCCATTCACCCCACTCCAGTCCACCCCACTCTAATCCAATCTATCCCATCTAAACCACACTACTGAATCCAATTCACTGAAATCCAATCCACCCCACTCCAATCCTATCCAATCCAATCCACCCAATCCAACCCACCCCAATCCAATCCACCCCACCCCCACTCCGCCCTACTCCAATTCACCCCACTTCAGTCCAGTCCACCCCACCCTATCACATTTCAATCCACTCCAATCCACCCCATCCAATCCTCCCCAGTCCTATCAGTCATATTCAGTCCACCCACCCCAATGTAATCTAATCCACCCCATGCCAATCCACCCGTATCCAGTGCAATCTAATTCATCCCATTCTGCCCCACTCCACTCCACTGCACCCTACTCCACTCCAATTCATCCCAATACATTCCGCCCCAGTCCTATCAGTCATATTCAGTCCACCCACCCCAATGTAATCTAATCCACCCCATGCCAATCCACCCGTATCCAATCCACCTCACCCCATTTAAATCCACCCCACTCTAATCCACCCCAGTCCACTCAATTCACCCGGCTCTATCCTAATCCAGTCCACCCCACTTTACTCCAACCCAATCCAGCCCACTACCTCCACTCCAACCCACTCCAACCTATTCCACCCCACTCCGCTTCACGCAACACCACTCCAGTCTACAACACTGCACTCTATGACACTCTTTGCCACTGAACCACTAAACACCTCTCCCATCTACTCAATTCTATGATACTGTACTCCTCCTACCCCACTCTACGACACTGTACTCCAACAAATCCACTCTACGACACTACTCCTTCACTTCACTCTATGATGCTCCACAACACAAGGTTTTAGCCATGCTGAACAGCAGCCAAACTAGTGTATAACATGGGAAAACCACATTGCTAAGACAATAGCTCTTGTGTAGGTGAGACTTATTGCATTTGCCAGTGCTTCTTGGAATATTGCACTCTATCCAAAGTAAGCAATAACCTTGCACTGTTGGAGAAAGTCTTCCGCTTCCTGAAGTATCTCCTTAAATCCTCCAGAAAAAAACGATAGCACTAACAGTTTTAAAACAAAAGCCTCGTTCTTTGAAAAACTAACCAAATAATCACTCAAAAAAGTGTTTGAGTTACTAAGAACTCAAGCAATACCCAGATTCTACAGTAGTGCCTTCAGAACTAACCACTGCTCTGACCTACCTTCCACTTAAAGAAATGAAGCTCAAAAACAAATGAAAACAAAAGCTATCTGTTCAATCGTGCTCCCTTCTGAGTCTCTACTTAATTTACAATAAAAGAACTGAACTTCCTTCACCTCTATTGATACCACTACTTTAGCAAACACAACCTACCACACCCCATCTTTCTGCTATAAATACGGCAACTCACGTTTCACTGGTCTCCCAGCCAAAGGCTTTATCTCACCAGAAGGAGATGTACTTGGGGCACTCTGGCTGATAACAACACTAGAAACAAGCATTAGCAAAGCTATAGGTGTCACCTATTGTCCGTATCACGACTTTATTTTTTAAGTTTAAGTTATATTACACAGCAGCTCAACTGTAATGCAATATGTTAAAAAAAATGACAGAGTCAACACGATTCGCATAGGCGGAACCTATTGGCTTTGCCAATGTTTGTTTTCTCTAGCATGCCCTTAACAAAAGCACATCAGTGCAAAAAGTAACTGGTGGTGTAAGCCCTCTGCTGTTGCACTCCTGGAGTTTATTGCTCTGGGTTATCTTTTTTCGTGACTTGAAACCCCTCATAGAATGAGTGAGTGAACTTTTTTAAAAGTGCGCACATAGGAGTTTGCTGCCAAAACACTGAAGAAAGAGGATCTACAGTTAACTGCCGGGAGATTAGTAAAGATCGTTCCAAGGTCTTTTTTATGTAGTTAGCATGTTTTACTAGTATATGACCTGTTTCTAAGTGCTTCAAATTTTGTGAGACCAGGGGACTCAGGCACAGGGACATAAACAGTTTGCCTAGCTTTACAGAGTAAGATCAAGTGGATAAGCCAGATTTAAAACTCAGGTCTTCTGGTTTCATAGCCAGGCAATTTAACTGTCAGAGGACATCTGCCCCCTAATTAAGCAAAGAAAGCTCACATTTCTTAAACTAAAGGGAACACATGGGTTTACAGTTTAAAATAATTTATAGGATGGTGTCCCTCGGAATGCTTTGTCATAGGAACATTTGGACACTGAATTTCACCCCTTGCACTGAGAGTGGAATTGTTTAACGAGCCACCACCAACCATAGTAGGGTATGTAAATTTTTAGTAATGTAATTTATTGGTGCTTACTACTGGTGCTTAGCATGTTTCTAAGCATTCACAATTAGGTACTTTTCTGAAAATTCTGAAAACTGTTGATCGGTTCCTAGCGAAAATCCCATAGCATCAAAAGGTTACTGCACAATTGTTTAAGCTAACATTCCAGACATCTCGCTGAATGGCACCTGCACACAAAATAGGACATAAGTGGGGAGGAGATAAATGTTCTGAAAGTCGTGAACTTTAGCATCGTGACATGTTTTGGAATCTATTTTTTATTGATAGGTGTTTTATAAATATATTTATCAAGATACTGTCAGTTGAACCTCTCATCCGCAGCAAGTGAAAGTATTTTTCATGTAGGATATGTATTTTTTTTTTCTATGTCCATGTGCCTACACTACTCTGCTGTGTACAAAATTGTTTCAACAAGTACTTCTACTTTGAAAATAGATTGTCCTTGTATGAATTATTTTATTTGTAGCCGAGTATGAGAGCCGCCAACATTGAATTGGTGGCGGTTATGCAACTGCCTTGACTTAAAAAGCTGGTGGCAGTGTGAGCCGAGGGAGATGCCGTGGGAGTTAATCCCATCCTGCAAGAATTTCGTCTCACACCCAACCGAAAGCTGTACCGCAGCAGAGCCCCAACAACCAGTTTAGCCTTTGTGTTCACATATTCGGGACTCAGAGGTCCCTATGTACGAAACTCCAAGGCAGCTGCGTCAGCGATATAAATCAGATAAGGAAACAAAGGCAGCAATAACGTGTGTATACAAAATGGCACTGGCAGAAAAAAAGTGAAAAAAACTCAAGCGGGATATAACAAAAAGATGGCCAGCGCTGCTTTAGAGTGCATAATGGAAATACATTTAATTGTGTATTCCAAAGGAGTGCCAGCCATTTTATATGATGACCTTCTCAATTCTATGCAGGACCGGAGACGAGGATTATGCAGTTCTTTCTTCACTTTTTATTATACAGCCGGTTCAAGTTCAACAAAAAACATAACTGAACCACAAGTCCCAAAAGTCCATTGTCATAACAACCGTAGAACACCAATCCATTAACAAATGAGTATAAATGTCCACAACACGTCATATCCCCCTCTTTCTTCACTGCTCAGAGGGACAGATAAGTGCCTTTCTGCTCTATGCACGCCTTTCGTTTGAAGAGTGGTTTTTGGCTTTTCATAGTGTCTTTTCGATCACACTTACTAGCGGCAATATTGTTATAGCAACCTGGTTGCTAGGGTGCGTTACCGCGGCGCGGAAGGCTCCTTTTAGAAGCTCGAGCACTTGATTGCGGTGGCGCGTCGGGCCCTCGTTCTTTACTTGTTTTGTTGCGCATGAGTAGTATGCGCTCAGCTCTTCGAATTTAGCGCGCTAGGGGTTTAAGGGCTCAGGCTCTTTTGTTACCCTTCCAACCCCCCAATAGACACCGCGTTTGCGGTCTGTGTGTACCCCGGAGCGGGAGGTCGCTCTTGATTGATTATTACGCGTGTTACGCGGCCCTTGTATATAACTTATAAGTTTGTGGGCCTAGTTTGGCCTATTGGACAGTCTTGGGGGGGGGGGGGGGCTACCCTAATATTTTTGGGTGTAATCTGTCTTTAGCCTTGGGGTCTCTCTATGCAGCCTGTACAAGAGCATGACTCTTTCCCTATCATGTCCCCTGGTGAGGGCCCCTTACATTGCGTCCTACCCCCGGGGTGGACGTGTTGCTGTTGCAGGCTATCGCGCAGACTCTCGCTCCCATCAAGGAGAGCGTGGCGCAGCTTGTGGAGCAAATTTCCAAAGGGCCGGTTATGTTTGGGGCGATGGGGGTTGCACCTTGTGCTTCTCCCAAGGCATCATGCAAGCACGCCTCGGGACATCTTGGGGATTTTGAACCCCTTTTCGAGGTACCCTGCAAGAGAGCGCGCACGCAAGCTGCACTACCCTACCGGGAGGGTTCACTACCCAGAGTAATCGGTGGGAATCTCCACCATAAATTGGACCTTCTTGTGTGGTCACAACCGGGCTTCGCAGGGGACTCTGAGGGGGACTCTTCCTCGATTGAGAAAGCTGAATCTGGCCGTCCCTGGCATCCGGGCTCCTCACTACCAGATACTCAGGATCAAGGAGATTCGGATTCTGACATGTTTGAGCCTGAGGGGATTTATCACCCTCGCTCCTTGGAATGGTGCCCGGATGGCAAGGTGGCAGACTACGTGGCGAGCAAGATCTGCCAGCCTTTGGATAAAGAGGTTAGGGCCAGCTTGAAGGCTGAGTGTCCACGTCCTACCCTGCCTGACAAGGTGGCGGCCACCCCGGAGATCGATCCCAAGATGTGCACCTTTTTTGCTAAGTACATGAGGGATCCTAAGAAGGGGATAGACAGGTCTTGGCGGGCGTGCCAGGACAAGCTCCTAGACGTCGTAGGGCCTCTGACCCAAATTATTCAGTTGGCGGAACACCCCAAGCAGTCAAGTACACCACTTCAAACCGAGGTTGTGGCCGGATGGGCACAGAGGGCTATTTGTCTTCTTGGCAACACCAATTGTGCCATCTCGGCTGAGAGGCGCCGCTCCTTGCTGATTAAAATTGACCCTAAGTTAGGGGACCTATCATCCCCGGGGGGGGCGGTGGCCAAAGGACAATTGTTTGGAGATCCTTTTGTAAAGGAGCTCTGAAAAGTTGTGCCCACTTTTTTGGCCCACGATAAGGCTCAGTCCTCAATTAAAAAGATTTTTCCAGCCAAGGTTTTTGGCGGGGCCGGACTAGGCAAGGGTTGCTCTTTTGGCTGCCAGCCCTAACAAAGACCTGCACCCTACAGGCAGTCGAGTTGGCGAGATGGCTGCCAAGGAACCTTCTTCCCCAACAGGGGAAAAGGGAGAGGCAGAGCGAGTAGGATTGCTAGAGGAGCTTCCAATGCCCCAGGAGGCACTTCGGGTAAGGAGTACCCCTTTTTCCCCTCTAGAATTGAGAGGAAGGTTGCACCTGTTAAACGGAACTGGGAACTTATAACCTCCGATGCGTGGGTACTGCAGATGGTATCGGGTTTCCACATAGAGTTTTGGTGCACCCCGGTTCAGCAGGATCTTCCCAGACCCTTAATCTTTTCAGCATCAGACGCCTCTCTTATAGACACAGAGGTTCAAGAGCTGCTGAGCAAAGGGGCCATTTGCTCATCCTCTCTACACCCAACAGGGTTTGTCAGCAACCTGTTTCTGGTGGAGAAAAAGTACAAAGGATTCCGTCCGGTGATCAACCTTCGTTCCTTCAACGATTGGGTGGTTTACCGGCACTTCAAGATGGAGGGTATACACATGCTTCAAGATATCCTCCTACCGGGAGATTGGATGTTCCATCTGGACCTCAAAGATGCATTTGACAGTTCCCATTTTCCCCCTTCATCTCAGATTCCTGCAGTTTCTTTGGAGGGGTCATGTATTCGAATTCACCTCTCTCTCGTTCGGACTATCGTCAGCCCCTTGGTGTTTTACCAAGTTACTCAAACCGGTGATAGAATTCCTTCACTCTCGGGGGGTCCGCCTCATTATTTACCAGGATGATATCCTCCTGATGGATCAATCCAGGCCACAACTACTATCCAACGCGAACATGACTATTGTTCTTCTGCAGGACCTGGGGTTTGTCATCAACCAACAGAAATCCGATCTACTGCCTTCGCAAACAATGGTTTTTCTGGGGTTCCTCATAGACTCCAAGGCCGCATCCCTCAGTCTCCCACTGCAGAAGACCTCCAAGATCAAGAAGGAGTTACAGATAGTCCTGAGGCGCGACAGGATTTTGCTACGCCAGCTAGCATGAGTGGTGGGGTTACTTTCCTTGTCAATCCAACCCATTTTTCCAGGCCCCCTCCATTACAGGGCTTTGCAGCGGCTCAAGGATCATCATCTGCGCCGCGGTCTGGCGTATTCAGAGCTGATTTCTCCCAATTTGGAGGCAAGGAAGGAATTGCAATGGTGGATGGACCACATGGAGGCATGGAATGGTAGGGCCATCTTCGGGTCCTCCCCCGACCTAGTCATAGAGTCGGATGCCAGCCTACACGGATTGGGAGCTCGCTGCGGGGATGTGTCCTTCGGGGGACGCTGGACCCCTCAGGAACTCGATATGCATATCAATTGCCTAGAGCTGTTAGCGGGCTCGTTTGCAATCAAATCCTTGACCCGGGACCTGGTCTCCTGTGTGGTTCTCCTTCGGATGGACAACGTGTCGGCGGTACAATATATCAACCGTCTGGGGGCACTCGGTCGAGGGCTCTAGCAGATCTGGCGAAAGATTTTTGGCACTTTTGCCTGGCGCACCAGATCTCGGTCACGGCGGAGTATCTACCAGGCTCCCAAAACGCTCTTGCGGATTAGAATTCCAGATTCCTTCTGGACTCCAGCTACTGTAAGCTGGATCCGACGGTTTTAAGGGCAATTATGGCTCGGTGGGGTCCCTGCACGGTGGACCTCTTTGCGTTCAGGTGGAACACCCAACTTCCCCGGTACTTCAGTTGGCGTCCATAGCCAGGGGCGGAGGCCGTGGATGCGTTCCTTCAGGATTGGAGCCAGATTTGGGGTTACGCCTTTCCCCTCTTCCTGCTGATTTCCAGAGTGTCAGCCCAAGTCCATCGTCAGTGAGCGACCGTTATTCTAGTGACGATCCTATGGTGCTCCCAGGTGTGGTGCCCCACTCTTCTGGAACTCTTGTGCGACTTTCCTCTTCGTCTTCCAGCATCCTCTTCGATCCTTCAGGATCCGATGGGCCAGTTCCATCCTCTGGTCCTCCAGGGCCATCTGCATCTGGTGGCCTGGAAGATTTCAGGACTCGCTGGTTTGATCACAGACTTTCGCAGGAAGCTTAGGGTTTCATCGCCCAGGCCTGGGCTCCAGGGACTGGCAAGCCATCGGCTTGGTCTCGATGGCTCCCTGGTGTATGGACAGGGATACGGATCCCATGGGGGCCCGACATTACTGACATCCTAAATTTCCTAGTGGAATTGGCAGCAACTGGCCTGTCTTATTGCACGGTGAATTCCTTCTGCTCGGCTATTTCGGCGGGTCATCCCCTTCTTGATAATCAACTGGTGGGAGCTCATCCCTGGGTGTGTAAACTTCTCAAAGGCATCAGGCTTTCCTGTCCTCCGGAACCAAGATATTCGGAGTTATGGGATGTCAATCTGGTTTTACGCCTGCTTTCATCGTGGCAGGATAATCATCTTCTGTCAAGGAAGGAGTTGTCCGCTAAACTAGCGATGTTGCTGTGCCTCATTTCTTGCAAAAGGGTTTCAGACATCAGGGCTCTGGATGTGTCAGGTAGAGTGTTTTCTCCAGAGGGCATAACCTTTACAGTGGCCCGTAGGACCAAATGTAATACCAGGTCGGTATCTTACCCGGTGTTCCCTTTTGCTCCTAAACTGTGCATTGTACGTTGCTTAAAGGCGTTTGAGGAGATGACTGCGGATTTACGTCCTTTGGGTGAAGATCAGTTGTTGATTGCCATCAAGAAGCCCTTCAAAACGGTTTCTTCCCCTACCATTGCGCGCTGGGTCCAATGGATCCTAGCAGAAGCTGGTATTGACACACAAGTTTTTGGTGCCCATTCGACAAGAGGTGCCATGGCCTCCAAAGCGGTCCACGTTGGCGGTAGGTTGGAGGAGACATGAATGCAGCGGATTGGTCCTTGGAGTCGGGTTTTAAAAGATTTTACTTCAAACCGATCCATGAGGCGGCTTCGCTGGTGGTGAGTAAGCTTTGAACTTGCATAATCCTTGCCTCCGGTCCTGCCATAGAATGCGAAATTTCCTAGCTAACGTGGAATTTCATATTGTTGATATTTATGCTTGAAAAGTCATGACTTTGTTTTAAGGGTATACTGTCCCTTGCTTCCATTTGATTGTGGTTGCTTAGGGTTATTGACCATGGCTTGCTTTCAAATTAGTTCTCGATTATTGAAATTGGCTTGTGGATTTTAGTTTTACCAGGCATGACATGGCTTTTCGGATGCCTCCTACTACTACCTCAATGGAACCCTGATCATACTTTCTACTTACATCAATGTACTATGCAAATCTGTAGAGAATCTGTAGAGAAATTGTTCACTTTAACCAACCTTGCTGCCAAAACTGTACTGAAGTGAAGGCTGTTAGCATAGGTCATCTTGCCCACCTTTAATTTACCCTTCTGGCTGTTATCAAAGGGAGAGCACCATTTTAGGTGCTTTGTCTGGTAAACCAATTGGTGTGTAAAAGCTACGTTCCAGTACTGGAAAATTCTCAAACAAATTTGAGTATTCAGATATTCAGTATTCAGATAGACCAAAGATATGTTGGTTGTTTATAGAAACCTCCTTTAGAAGAAGTACCTCAAACTTTCTTGGCTTCCAACACAGCAAAATCCTATCAAAACATCTACCCATCCCAGTGCTAGCACTCTTTTGTAAGACATTAGAAATAACAATTTAACAAATCTACTAACCACTCAGAAAACATCATACAATTTCAAACTCGCACTCCAGCTTAGTAGGTTATTCCTTGTGCAGTTTTGCAGAGAAGTAGGGTACATAATGAATAACACAGATCCTTTTATAAATCAATTCCTATGCATCTAATAGAAGCATAAGATTGCTGGATTCATCAGTTGTGTCAGAGTGCTGCTCCTTGGTTCTTGCAGTCAATTTTCGGATGTCATATCTCTTTATGCTATATTACAATACTTAGGCAATATCATAGAATATAGTCAGTGAGGAGCAGTGGTGGCTGCTGACTTTTAAAGTGGTGGGGCAGAAATGTGAATATTATAAAGAGGCTTACCTTGATAATGCAAGCATTCCGAATCCCAAAATTAATCTTGCCGCCTCATGCTGCCTGCTTCTAAAGATATAACCGAGCCAGGAAAAATAAACCTGAGCTCCCCAGCCAATACAAGCATTGCTCTTATGCTGCATATAAAACTAAGCAGCATAGAGTCACTGTTAGGATTGGCTGGGGCATGCAAGCACAACACTCTATGGAAGACCGATGGGGCTGTGTCTTTGCTGACACAGCTCCATGGTAGCCTTCAATGTAGAAGCCTGAACTGCAAATGACAGATTGGCCACAGCAAAGAATCCTGGCCAATCTGACATGCGCAGCTCAGTTTCAGCCTCAGCTGTTGGTCCCATCCACATCGAGCTCCGTTGCCTTACCCAGAATGAAATACAATGAAGTGAGGTATGGCCATACAGGGTAATTTCATTTCTAAAAAATAGCCTAGGACCGTAGTGGCTTGCAGAAGTAGAGGGTCAATGACCCTGTGCCCCTATGAAGAAACCACCGCTGGTGAGGAAGAGAAAATGCAGTGTACATCAAGGGAAAAGTACGAGCATATTTTCATTATCTATAGGAAATATAAATGTTGTAAATGAAAACAAGCAAGCACACCTGCTTGCGTCGAATGGCAAAGATGAGACGGTGCTGTACATAGGTACAGGCAAGGCTCTAGCTACCAGTGGTGCAGCAGGTGCAGTGCACCAGGCCCAGAGGTGGGGGGTCCAGTCCGTCCTGTCCCAGCTGATGTTATTTTGCAGGCTGCCTGTTTGCCAGAGGCCTGGCTATGTTTACTTTTCCAGGGGAGGGGTAAAAAGAGAGTAGAGGGTAAGGGAACAATAAAGAAGGTAGAGCAAAGGGATGAAAGAAAAGGCAGACAGTGAACAGAATAGAGATGAGAGCAGAAAAGGGTGACAGAATGAGAGATGGAAAAAAGGTTGAATTCAAAAGGAGAATAGGATGATCAAAGTGGGCAAAGGAAACAGGAGAGAAAGGAACCGGAAATAAGTAGAAGTGAGGCAAGAGATGAAAATGAATGATGGACAGAAAAAGGGGAAAAGAGAGAGACTGAGGAAGGGAATAGAGACTTGAGAATCAAATAAAGAAGAGAGGAGTTTAGCAGGTGTAGTGACACTGGGGTCAAGGGATGTGATGGGCGTGCTGCACCTCATTTATTGCAGTATTTTAAAACCATCTTGGTGGGGGCTAGTTTGCATGCTTACACCCTGGCCTTTGACTCCCAGGCTACGTCACTATGTACAAGTAGCTAGTAAAAGCAACTAATTCATTGCATTGCCAATGTTCCTTGTCCTGCATTTGTGAAACCCTTCTACTATCATCAAAACGTGATTTACAATTTCCCTAGAGGTAAGGTGGTTGGGCACTGATCCAGCATGGGGCCATAATTATTTAGCTGGGCTTTGAAGAATCTTTCTTCTCTGTTCTGAGGGGTGAAGAGTTAATTTTTCCAGATTACTCAAATAAATTACAATGCAACTGAATAGTCACACATTAAACCTCAGAGTCCAAATTAAAGTTTCAAAGGGCTTTATTACAGACTCAAGCCAAAGTTACATAGCTGAGTCTCAAAACCATTGTATTGACATACAAATCGCCAATGGTGAATTAAGGTGTTGCACAATGTTAAATCGAAGCAACATATAAAAGGCCAAGACTTCAATAGCAACAATGCAGAAAATCAGGAAAAGTATGTGATGTCTGGATTCTAAGATTAAGTTTTCTTGCCTAACCATTGCCAAGCAGACAGTGAAAAGCACAACAGGGCTGGCCATGGGGGCCCCTGCACTCCCCATGCCATGTGTGTGGGCAGTGAAGGGGCCCCCAATAGTGTCCTGGGTGTCCTTTCTCTTCCAGCTTTCACATGGTGATGCAACCACCGTGTAAAAGCCGGTGGAAAGGGGACTTGTAATCCCGAGGGCAGTGCTGCACTGGTGGATTGAAACCACTGGCATCGCCAGGCCATCTGCTGTTGAAAAAATGGCGGTGCCAACGGTCTGACCGTGGCGCTTTCACTGGTCATAATGTGGAGGCCAGACCGCCCGCACTGGTGACGGTCAGACCGCTACCGTGAGTCTCATGGTCCTAGGACCGCCAGACTCATAATAAAGGGCTGAGTCTAGCTCCTAAACTATTTTCATACTAAAGAAATATTCTGAGAAAGGTTAACAAACAAAACTTTGATAGAAGATTCTATTTAAGAGAGGTGTGTTTGCATAAAGCCACATAGAAAGTATGAGGTCAGTACCTCAAAAAAGGTCCACTCTGAGCAAAGGGTAAAGAGAATCTGAATCTCTAGCCCACGAAACCACATTTAAATCTTAGTTTTTCCAGGTGTGATGACTAAATAACCAAAACTGACATTTGAAAAACAAAACTGCAAATCAATTATAATTAACACATCAGTTTTCGAAGCCTTCGACACCCAACCTTAATACACCCTTGCATTCAGGACTCTCAACTATAGCTGTCAAAGCCAGGATACTCATTTCGTCTGGTGGCGCTTCTCTCAGACTCTCTTATCTCTCGTGCACAAAGAGCTCCTTATTGGTTTCCGCACCTGCAGTGTTGGATAAAACCAGCTTTCACATTGAAGTTTAGAACATACAAACAGAATGCAGCCCTCATTCTGGCCAACTAAAGTAAACACAAATATAATTTTAGTTCAAATATGCTTTAGATGTCTAACTTGTCGAATATAAAATGATTATAAAGAATAACATTTCTAAAATACTATATCATAGACATTCTTACAAATTAGTATTAAATGTGGCCTATATGAAACATTAACTTTTACATGAAACATTGTGCACTTTTACTAAGAAATTTCAGTGCACTACATTTAACAATTTGTTTTACACATTACAAAAAACAAAAACAAAAAAAAAACCTTCTTCTCACGTTTTAAGAAGCATAATGGCACAGCCAGGTTATGCTACTTCAATTCTCCTTCTCATGACATGTAACCTCATCACAAACCCACTTATTCTTGAATGAGACTCTCTAAAACCTAGACATTTTAAACAGGCTTTCATCTGGATTCTTCCAAATGTTTCATGTCATCATAATATTTACACTGACTATCTTCCAACTCAACCTCTACTGTCTTTCTCTTCCTGCTTTGCTAAACCCACATTCCTCAGAAAATGTTGTATCCAACTAACAGAACTATTCACATTAAGGAATTAATCAACACTGGTTTCAACATGCAACCTTCAATTCCACTTCCCAAATTTCCAAACCGTCTGCCTATAGCAAAACAAAACCTCCAATCGCTTCCCATGCACCAGTTGCTTCCAACTGTTTCAAATCCTTAGTCAACCCTGAAATATCGAGAATATGCTTCTGCAAATCCTTACATTTATCAGGAATGAAAGTACAACATTGTTGGACCTTAAGCATCCGACAGACTCCGCCCTTTTTTGTGAGCAACATGTCTAACGCAAGTTGATTTTGTAAAACCATTGATCTGATCGCCATCATCTCAGAATTTCTGACCAGTAATGCTCCAACAGTACTAGTGGCTAGTTCATCCGTAACAAGACAGCCTTCTAATCTTCAAATCATTCAAAATCACTCCCTCAGATGAGACTAAGGTGCCAAAAGTGTCTCCTATGACTTCTCCTGTACTAACACCTCGCTTAGCTCTAGAACCTCTAGTCCAAACAGGATCAGCAAAATTTTCTACATGATAGATTTTGGGAAAAACAATCCCCAAATAGCACATACCATACCATCTGTTTGGCAATCTAAAATAAGCACATTTTCCACAAACAAAATAAACTCCAGGGATAACAGTGCCCTCTCCATCCAAATACTACTTATAGTTCCCTCGAACTTCATAAGTGTGTTCACATTAACTTTTTCCCACAAACACATTATCAGACTCACAATCTTCCTTTGTGTTCCCAGTCTAGAGATAAGGCAGCTAAGCTTCCAGCTAACTGATATTCTGTTTCTTCCTTTGTCCACCTATTTTGACTTTGGAAATGCTCATCTAAATGTGAGCCGGTTTCCAAACTTCTTCTTCTGTCTTTAACTAAATTCAGGAATTTCTCTTCAACATCTGATAATATATAAGCTCAGTTGTGTCAGTGTGCATTAATTGTGTCTAGAGTGGAAACAGTTTGAAAAATCTTTCAAATATTTTTATTTCCAAGGGAGCTGGGCGTCTGTTCAAATGATCAACTATAGGGATATCTGAAAGAACGAAATCGTAGTTTGAAAAATAATACTGAAAATGTCCTGTCCCATGAAACAAACTCATCAAAAATCTACATGAAATTCGGTAAGTCACAGGAATATGACAATAAGTTATGTCTTCTGAAACAGAAGCAGGCAATTAAGTGCATACATGCCAATCCCACGCTTTCATAGTCTCTATATATTCATATAATAAGCGGAAATATACATTTGCAGAGTATTCTCCCCTAGATGCATCTAAGAGAAATGTATTCTCATCTAACTTACTACTTTTTTTAAGTTTAATAATTTGTGGGGAATCTCTAGCAGATATCTCCTCTTTTACAGGACTGTTGGGGGAAGCACTACTACTAGCAACATTATTAGTATTACAAAGGAAATGAGCAATAAACCCCCTACTATATATTTACATCTATTTCTCTTGTTTAGCTCCATTATGTCTTTAGAATCAGATCTATTATTGAGAAAATATGTCAGTATCAAAATATTTCTTCGTTGTTTTCACCAATGCAAGCAGCAAAAGAAAGTTCAAAAGTTTGTTAATCAACAATATAGAATCTTTGTAAGACTTCTCTAGCCCTACTCCATGTTGTTCTAAGTGAAAACCCTCTTTCTTCTACTGGGGCCTAGGAAATCTTCCAAATTCTCAATCCCAATCGATGTATGTGTCTTTAATGTGCACGCAACCTAAACTCATAGATGACAATGAAAGTCCATGGTATAATTCAATCACAATGTTCAGTTCATGGAGGTTCAGCCGTACCTGCATGTTGACTCTAATGCTCCCAGATTTCTTGATCTGTAGCATTTGCAAAGTAAGGCCCAGATTATTATTTTTTGATAAAAAACTTTATTGGTTTTGCAAAAGGACATACGCAAATTAGGTCACATCCCCACTCCACAAGACAAGGCATCAAACAGTGCCGCACAAATGACATGGATACATGATTAACATAGGTCAGAAAAATATGTAACAGGGTACCCCATGCCAAGACACCTACGACCCAACCCTCAAATCTCCTCCCCAGCGGCCGTTCACTTCCCCCACACTCTCTCGTACTTAGCCGAGCACCCCTGTGCTTCATACACAAGTTTTTCTCGCTGGGCACACTAGCCCACTTCGCTGCGCCACTTCGTAAGCGCTGGCGCCGCCTCCTCCTTCCAGCCAGCCACGATGTCTCTTTTGGTTACCAGACAGGCCACCCTCAAAAAGGTACGATCAGCTCTCCTAGACCCCACTCCATCCATGATCCCCAGTAGAAGCGTCAAAGGGGCAATCTCCACCTCCACCTGCAAGACCCTAGATATTTCAGTCACCACCGCCCGCCAGTAGGAAGCAATGCGTGGGCAGGCCCACACCATATGGTAAAAGTCAGTGTCAGGGTCGCATAGCGGGAACAGTCTGCGTGGGGCTGGAGGCCCGCCTTATATAACCTGGCGGGCGTGAGATATGCTGTGTGTAGGTAGTATGCCTGCACTACGTGGAGACGAGTGGTCATAGTCAAGGTTCTTGGGGCCATCAGCGCATCCCTCCAGTCCTCCTCCTCCACGGGGCCCAACCACCCCTCCCACCGCTCCTGGAGTTTGTCCAGCATCTGAGTTGTGTTAGTGACCAGGGAGCAGTAGATCCATGGCACCCCCCCCTACCCAGGCGGCCCAACAGCACCTTAGCTTCCATGGGACTGAACTCGGGGAGGCCCACGCCTGTCCGGACATGCACCTGCACGCGTGTCAGTGGGACAGGTATTTGTGGAACTGGGTCTTATTGAGTGAATATTGCTGTTGAAGCTCCTCGAAGGTCCGCATGTGCAACCCCCCCAGACATCGCCTAGCTGTGAGATGCTTATGAGGTCCCATTTTTGAAACCCTTCCAAGACAGAGACCTCCCCCAACCACCCCCCCTGCCACAGCGGAGTCTGCTGGGTGAGACGGTCCCACCAACCCAACACCCTCTTCGCCTCCCTCCAACCCATCAGCACCACCCTGGTCACCCTTGGGACTGTAGGCGGCAGGGGTTACCGTATAGCACCCCAAGCAAACCAGAAAAGCCCATAGTCAGGAGTTCTAGCTGGTACGCAGGGTCAGACCAGCCCCCCCATCCAGTCATTTATCACCAGTAGATGCATTGCTAGATAATAAAGGTAAATATTGGACATCCCCAAACCTCCTTCATACACATCTCTTTGACAGATGCGGAGAGCCAACCGGGGTCAGGTGTCACTCCATAAAAAGTGTCATGCTAAGGCATCTACCTCCCTAAACCACCGCCTAGGCACGGGGTAGGGGTAGTTCTGTAGAAGATGGAGGAACCAGGGCAATACCATCATTTCGTAGAGAGCTATTCTGCCCAGTATATGGGGGGCAGGGTCTGCCATCTCTGGAGGTCATCTTTGACTTTTCGAGTAATTGGTACAACGTTAAGTGCCAGAAGCTGTTACGTCTGATAGGGATGACCTGCTGCCAGTTGAAGCAGTCCCTAGCGGGGTGCAATGGCACCAGCATGGATTTACCAGGATTTAGTATCAGGCCGGAGGCCTCTGAAAACAGTTGTAAGTTCTGTAGCGCCCGGGGCCCACTGCGAGCTGGGTTAGCCAAGAATAAGAGCACGTCATCCGCGTAAAGCGCCACACGGTCCTCTCACCCAGTGGGCCAAGACCAACCTTCAATCAGGGGGTCCTCCCTTATAAGCTTCACCAGAGGTTCCATGGCTAGCGCGAAGAGGAGCGAGGACACAGGACACCCCTGACGGGTCCCCCGGCGAATGGAGAATGGGTCTGACACCACCCCGTTTACCAGTACCCACCGCCACAGGGTTAGAGTAAAGGAGTTTCATGAGGCCACGAAATTTGGGACCAAACCCGGTGCCCAACAGCACTTGGTCTAGGTAAGTCCAGTCCACTGTGTCGAAGGACTTGTCAAAATATAGCAGAAGGAGTGCCAGAGGAGGGGCTAAAAGGCCCCAGTGAGCCAACACCACATGTAAGCGCCAATGCAGTGCCTGGTACTTCTCACAGGCATAAAGCCGCACTGATCTGGATGTATCAGCGTGGGCAATACCCTCTTCAGCCTGGAGGCAAATATTGTGGATAGTATCTTAACCTAAGAGTTGAGAAGCGAAATGGGGTGATAGGCAGAGCATTGCTGTGATGGGGTGTTAGTCTTGGGAATCACTATTATGGTGGCTTGGCTAAGACCCGGAGGTAAGCCACCCGTCCTTTCTGCCTCCTCAAACATAGCAAACAGGTGGGGGGCTAGGATGTCACTACACTTGCTGTAGAGTTCTGCCAGGAAACCATCCGGGCCCGGAGTCTTACCTGCAGCCAATACCGAGATGGCATCCTGGACCTCCTCAAGACCCACAGGCTCATCGAGGTTCTGCCTTTCCATCAACGAGAGTCTAGAGAGAGATACCTCCCCCAACAAGGGGGTGTCTCTCACCACCTGCGGTCTGGGCCGCTCCTCGTAGAGTCTCGAGTAATAGGTGGCAAAGCTCCGCGCAATTTCACAGTGCGTCTTGGAGAGGACCCCGGACTCATCAACCGCCTCGGGGGTAACCCTATTAGCCAATGGCCGGGATGCTAGCCAGTGCAGGAGCTTTCCATTCTTATCCCCCCGGCCGTACACGCGTGCCGCTGAACCCCGCCACATATAATTCGCCGTTTCAAGAACAGAGTGCCTAATCTCCTCTCTAACTAGGGTTAACTGCCTTGTTATGGACCCGTGCGCGGAGACAGTGAGCCGACGCTCAAGTATTACTGCCCTGGCCTCGACCTCTGACACTTTGAGATTACTTACGCGCTCACGCATGCGCAGGAGATGCTTAGCCTGCCCCTTGAGGGTGGCCTTGCAGGCAGCCCAAAGTGTACCAGGCGACTGCACGGACCCCAGATTGTGGACAAAATATTTGGTGAGCTGGTCCCTCATGGCCTGGGTATATTCCCTGTCCTGCAGGCACCAGGCGTTCAGCCACCACACTGGGCGTTGAGTGGGGTCAGTGTCACCCAGGCGAATTAGTAATGGCACATGATCCGAAACTCCATGTGGCAATGTCTCTGCCCTGTGACTCTGGCGACGTCTAGCGGCAGCATAAAAAGGAGATCTATTCTGGCGTGAGTGTGGTGCGCCGCCGATGTGTGAGTGTACTGCTGAGTTCTAGGGTGCCATATACGCCACATGTCACAGAGACCAAGGCTCTCGGCCCATCGGCCCAAACCAGACGCCCGGTAGGAACGACTCACAGACAGAAGACCGGAGATATCTAGCGCTGGATTTATGATGGAGTTGAAGTCCCCACCCAGCAAGGTCAGGCCTGGAGGGAGCCCCGACAAGACGTCCCGGAAAGCAAGCGCACAAACGCACCAGGAGGAGCATAAGCGCTCAGGATGTTGATTGGCTGCCCCCCGAGCGTGCCAGACACCACTACGTACCGCCCCTGTGGATCCGACTGGGAAGCGGTTATCACAACGAGCAGAGAGCAATGTAGCAGAACAGCCACCCCCCTGGAGCCCCTAGAGAAACCTGCGTGGTAGATCCTGTCGTATCCCCCCCGCGTGAGCATGGGACAATGAGTCCCAAGTAAGTGGGTGTCCTGGAGGAGGACCACAGACGGTGCATATCTGCGGAGGGCACTAAAGACCGAAGACCGCTTAATTTTATCTAGGAGCCCATTAACATTCCATGAAAGTACCTGCGTGAGGGGATATTGCGCGTGAAGGCAACTAGTAAGGACATATGTAGAGTGACAGCCATTGGGCCCGGGTGTGACCACTGAAAGGAAGAAAAATTAAAAGAACTGCAACACAACCGCAGTAAAACATAGAACTGCTGTGAAGTTAGTAACTCACCACCCTCCCAACAACCCCCCCACCCCATACTTCCACCCCTGAAGCATCTGTCGCCCAGGAACCCAACCAAAACCATGAACATAGAAAGTCTGTCATTGGTGTGGAGTGGTGGACCCCTCCATTCAGTAGGAAATTTGCAATATTGCCACTTCTCCTCCACCCGTGCTCAGTGCCAGTCAAGAACTCATCCCGGGCGTCACCAACTGCAGGAAGTCTGAACTTAATGCCCTTCAGGAGAGCAAGGGAGTTTGGCTGAGGCAGTTCTCATCCATGACCCGTGCAGGCCTCTACTCCTCTGGGGTGCCCGAGGGGCCCCCCCCAGTGGGACGGGGGGACCCTGACTGCGAGTCCCCAGCCGGTGGGCTACCCGGACCACTTCGTTTTCTATGGTGGGACTGGTTACGTCTACGCCCGGGGGCTCACTTTGGCTGGGGCCCGTGGAGCCCCCCCAGGCCAGGGGGGACCCCTCTGGGCCAGCCGTTTTTTCTCAGTCAGCCAGTCCCACGCCGCCTCAGGCAAGTCAAAGAAGAAGGGCTTTCCATCCATGAAGACTTTAAGGCGGGCGGGGAAGAAGAGCATATAGGTTAACTGCATTGCCCTGAGCTTTTGCTTAACTCCTTCGTAGGAGCGGCGCTTGGTCTGCACCTCCCAGGTGTAGTCTGGGAATACTAAGATTTTGTGGTTGTCCCAGCGAAGATCCGGGCATGCTTTAGCTTCTCTAAGGATGGTATCGCGATCCCTGAAGTTCAGGAATCATGTGATCATTGGCCCCTTTGGCCCCCCAGGCGGAGGTCTGGCCGCGAGCGCCCTGTGGGCCCGCTCAATCGCAAACCAGGGGAAGAGATGTCGCTCTCGTACCCTGGATCTAATCCAGCTCTCCAAAAACTCAATCGCCCGGCCCGCCTCCACTCCCTCCGGGAAGCCAACGAAACATAGGTTATTGCACCTGGAGCGGTTCTCTGCATCTTCGCTCGGTGGTGCAACTCGCCTGTGCGGGTCATCAGCTGGGCAACTTTAGTTTTGAGTTCTGCAAGGTCATCCTCTGCCTGAGAGACCCAATCCTCAACCTCCGTAATGCGGCCCACTGCCGTCCGCAGATCCTGCCGCAACAGTTCCATGTCCTCAAGCACCTTGCCAATCTTCATCTCAACTGCCAGTTGTGAGGACTGGATGGCCTGGAGGATCGCGCTCACCTCTTCCCCAGCAGAACCCCCTAATGCCAGATTGCTCACTCCTTGAGGGGCACATGTGTGATGAACTGATCAATGCGCGGCTGGAACGCCAGAGGCTGTTTGCCAGCCCTGTCTTTCCCCAAGTCGTCTTGCCAGGCCGGGTGTCCCAACGCCTCTTCCGGCGCAGCACCCACTCCACCCAGGGTCTCCTCACTGACCCTCAGGCAGCACCGCACCGCAGAGACGGGAAGTTCAGGGGAGACCTCACCACCTCAGGCTCCTCTTCAAACACTCTCCGTTTACCTTTCCCTCCGGCAGAAGTTTGTCATTTTAGGGAGGGTCTGCCAGGCCTCACGGGCCCTCACGGTATCTCTATCTCGGAGGCCCCAGCCTCTCCTCCACCTCTTCGCCCGGGCAAATGTGTGCCTGTCCAAAATGCCCGATCTAGCCGCCACTGCGCCTCACCGCACCAGAGTCGCTGCTCTACAATTACTGGGTGCCTCCTTGTATTCACCTGGTCGCCCCGGGCGGGGTGGCCCACTACCCCGCAGACGTCACTCTCCTGTGCAGGAAACAGGCCACTCAGTGCTCAGCCATAGATGCCATTGGTGGGGGGGCACCTCAACACCTCCTACTCCCCGGGGCCACGGCCCGAAAAGGCCGCCACCGGACCCTCGCACTCCAGGCCCCGGCCCTTTGTTAGTCTGTGTTTGGGGGGGCAGGCCACGCCCCAGGGTCAGGATCCAGCCGCGGCCTATCGCCCAGACGACGGCTCCACGGCCACGACCATAGGCCGGGGCTCACCCACCCGGGCTGCACCGCCGGCCTCCTGCCACGCGGGCGCCTCCACTCCACAACTCTTCCAGCCATCTAGGGTCCCAGCCCGGACAGCCACCACTGCACCTCAGTGCTCCAGGCCCAGTCTCCTTGCGCCTCTTCATGCTGAGGCGGGCCCCACCTCCAGGCCAGGATCTAGCCACGGCCCAGCACCCAGAGGGCCGCCCTGCCTCGACCAACGCCTGGAGCCAGCCCTCCAGGCCACACTGCCGACTCTGCCTTGCAGCTCCTCTGCTCCTCCGGCGGACCCGCGCAGCCCCCTCAGGCTCTCCCTCCGGCCTCACGACCAGGCAGGGGGCAAATTTCACGCGGGATGGTTGGGGCTGCAATCGGCGGATGACGGAGGGGTCTGGATCACTCTTAGAGTGCGACCACCATCTTGATGCCCAAAGCCACGCCCCCAGTAAGGCCCAGATTTAAGAGGGCCTAGCGCCATTCCATCGCCACATTAGCATCATTTTTTGGACGCTAATGTGGCGTTAGAAGGACGAAAACGCTGCACCATATTTACAAAGTGGGGCAATGCTTGCATTGCGCCACTTTGTTACCCCTTGTGCCACATTATACCTGCCAAGTGTAAGGTATGCAAAGGGGGTGTTCCGGCACTAGGGAGGCAGAAAAAATGACAGAAAGAAATCCAAGAGATTTCTTTACATCATTTTTAGCAGCATTTTAAACACCTGCTAGGGGCCTGTGGGTGCTTTGCAGGATTAGGGTTAGAATTTTTGAAATTATGATGCTAGTCCCCATGACTACCGCAATGGTGCGCCGTATTTTAAATACGACGCACACATGGTAGCGATAGGGAGGCACTAAGGGGTGCAAAAATGTGGCACTGCAATAGGGCCAAAGCCACTTTGGCCATATTCATTCTGCTCAGGTGCAGAATACCTACAACTAGTCACTCTTGTTCTTTTTGCTATTCTCAATGCCACACCTTTGTCTTCACTTTTGCTCAGATCAGAGTTCTCAGATTCTCCAGCAATTACTTGTGGCACACACGCAGACTCACTTTTCCTTGTTCTTGTCTTCCGGACCAATGATCTCCAACTTCCACCTGCTTATTTCCAGCTCTCGTTCCTTCTCAGTAGTCTGATTCTGAATCTGTCTCATTCTCCACAGAACAAGATTCTACTGTTTCAGCTTCAGAGTCAGTTGTGACTTGCTCAAGACCCTCTTCAACTGGATTGAGTGCTACTTCCAGCTCTTTTTGGTCCCTGACAGCTTGGCTGACTTGTTCTGGTCTCTTTCTCGCACCACTGGTTCCTCTGGGACAGACACTGTCATATCAAGGGAGCACTCTACTCTGTATGTATGGGAAGCGTGAATCCAATTGGGAAGACCTCCACACTTCACACCAGTTGTGGTCACTAGGATCACCTGGTAAGGTCCACGCCACTGAGGTTCCACACATGTTTTTCTAGTGTGTTTTTTCACCAAGAACCAGTCGCCGGGGACTAAGATCATGGCACTGTTCCCGTACTGGAGAAACTGTAGTCGATTCAATCTGATAAGCCATAGATTGCACCACATCAGCTAGTCCTTTGCAATAGTCCAGAACCAAGTTATCTGTTATATTCAAAAGTGCATTTACAGGAATCGCTGGCAGTCTCATCGCCCTCTGCATCAGGATTTTGTGGGGGGACAGTCCTGTCTTTAGATCAGGCACACTCCAAAGACTCATCAACACAAGGGGAAAAACATCTGGCCATTTCAAGGATGTCAAAGTACACACCTTTGCCAATCTCAATTTTCAGCGTGGCATTCACTTGCTTAACAAGAGCCGAAGCCTCAGGTCTATACCTGCAGTGCTATCTCTTTTCCATTTGCAATGCTGTGCACAACAATTGCAGAACCTCATTGTTGAAATGAGTTCCTCGATCTGATTCCAAAGAGGTTGGAAGAGCAAAACTAGGTATGAGTTCCTTCAACAGCAGTTTATTCAAGTAAGATTATCCTTTCACCTAGTTGGGTACGCCTTCACCTAATGGGAAAAGATACACATAGTAACCAGAACATAGCTCAATCTGTTACACACAGGCATCTCAAAAAAATCCATCTGTATCCTGTTAAAAGGTCCTCCTGAACTTCCTATGTGACTCAATGTAACTGCAGTTCTCTTTCTAACATTGTTCTGTTGACACACAACACTCTAGTGACACAACGCTTCAGCCATCAATCTGAATTTAGGATTTAACCAAGTCTGTCTGAACAATCTCACCATAGCATCTCAACTAATATGAGCAGGACCGTGAAAATGTCGAGCCAAAGGAGCTAACAGGCTGTTTGGCAAAACTGCCCTTTCATCATTGTAACCCAAATTTCATCATCTCTTTTGACACCACATGCCCTGATCCAACTCTTATGTTTATATTCATACACTTCACGTTGAAGTCTTTTCACCGGATCCCAAGTATCAACTGTTGTCAACAAAAGGTTAAAGTTAGTCTCATCAATTCCCTCGTTTGTGAATTCACCATTAAAGGTACAGACATTATGGACACAGTATCTCACAACATTGTCTGCATACCTATTGCCCAAAGTAACATGATCATCTCCAGAATGATGTGCAGGGCATTTGAGCACTACAACTTGATCAGGCAAGAGTAGTGTGTCAAGGAGGGTTTTCACTTGTTTGCCATTCCAGATCGGAGATCCAGCGGTTGTCATAAAACCTTGCTGAGTCCGAAGTTGTGACGATGCCATAAGCCGTATTGACTATCAGCAAAGATTGTGGCTATTGCTAGCGCAGGTGCTTAAATAAAAATTATTAATGAGTGGTTATGTATTCTGAAGAATAAGTTTATGTAGAAAATAAAACAACGTAGAAAAATAATGCACGCCTTTGAGAATGTGATTATGAAGAATGGCCACCAATGTCAATGAAATGTACTAATCAATGATTTAATAATATGAAATGTTGAATGTATATTTGATTAATTTAGTAATATGTCATATTAAGGGTTTTGAGGCTGTATTTAATTGTAGGTCTTAACTTAGCGAGTGTCTTGGCCTATTTGCCAGGCCTCATGTAAAAGCTGTATTTCTTAGCGTTTAATAAAATGGCTGTCCAAGAAAGTTAAACTGTGAATTTCTATTGTATTGTTTAAATGTGCTCATAACGGAAGCTTCTCATGAGAACCGACTGCTAGAACATGATGTTCTCGTTAATGTAACATTTTATGTCTAATATGTGTGAGACTGACTTTCCCAGGGCAAGAACAATGATGATACTGACTAGAGTGGAAGCTGCAACAATATTGTTACCTGACAAGCCGGATGATGAGGACATTGCAAGACAAACCAATCAACGGCATGTGAACAGAGAAATATTAAAATTCATAGATTTGGGATTTTAGTTTTATTAGATGAAGTGTGAACATGCGATTAACTGACCAATAGGGATTTGGGGAGTAGTTTTAACAGTTTTGACTTAACAGGATCACACGGAGAGAATTAATTCATTCTGACCATTGCCCATATTGTGTCTTGACAAGAGACGTGCTTAACTTTAATGCTTTAAGACTTTGCCTTTTCTGAACGTCGATGCTGAATCCTGATGACTTGCGGATCGAAAGATGTCCTGAGAACGAAGACTGACTCTGCTTAGCTGACCCATACTGATAGGTATAACATAAACTGTGATTATTATGAATATTTGCTTTTTTCTTTCTAGGTACCAACTGCGCTGTTTTTTTAGAGCCATAGTTAGATGTTTTTCCAAATTTGTGTTACTAAATAGTTTTGCATGAAGCCCAACATGCTGATGCTAATCTGATGTTAGCTAAGGATCCTCACTAATGAAATCATGATAACAGGGACTAATGCTTGATGAATTTCTCTGCTAAACTTCATGTATATAATTACATTGACACAGTTGACTTTGCTATTGATTTGCACCATAACCTTAGAATGTGTTGTTGTTCAAGCTTTAATTAGATAACGTTTCTTCTGCCGCTTTGGACTGCCAGTATTGTTTTTGTATTGTGTTTCATCTGATTTTGAGATTCATCTACGTGACCTTAGCAGGATCACACGAAGAGAATTAATTCATTCTGACCATTGCCCATATTGTGTCTTGACAAGAGACGTGCTTAACTTTAATGCTTTAAGACTTTGCCTTTTCTGAACGTCGATGCTGAATCCTGATGACTTGCTGATCGAAAGATGTCCTGAGAACGAAGACTGACTCTGCTTAGCTGACCCATACTGATAGGTATAACATAAACTGTGATTATTATGAATATTTGCTTTTTTCTTTCTAGGTACCAACTGCGCTGTTTTTTTAGAGCCATAGTTAGATGTTTTTCCAAATTTGTGTTACTAAATAGTTTTGCATGAAGCCCAACATGCTGATGCTAATCTGATGTTAGCTAAGGATCCTCACTAATGAAATCATGATAACAGGGACTAATGCTTGATGAATTTCTCTGCTAAACTTCATGTATATAATTACATTGACACAGTTGACTTTGCTATTGATTTGCACCATAACCTTAGAATGTGTTGTTGTTCAAGCTTTAATTAGATAACGTTTCTTCTGCCGCTTTGGACAGCCAGTATTGTTTTTGTATTGTGTTTCATCTGATTTTGAGATTCATCTACATGACCTTAGCATTGTTAATATAGGGAAATAAATATTCTAACTTTTACTAAATGGTGTGGTTATTCATGACTGGTAGGTCATGATGTGTGACAATTACTGGCTCCATTGATTATTGATGTTATTGATTGGCAATGATTATTGATTATTTGTATTGATTATTGATTATGTACTGGAGCTATGGTAAGAACATCTTAATTGCGAGTCAAAAGGTTCCTCGACCTATTTGGGTCCCCTTGTAAGTTTACTTATTAAGGCCAGACGCGCTAGCTCTTTCAATTGACGAGAGACACAGCATGCTCTAGTAAGAGCAATCAATTCAGCTACTTGAGCAAAAAATATTACTTGAAGCCAAGAAGCTTCAACAACTCCAGACAAAGTGCAAACAGCGTAAGCTACTTTCAAACTTCCGCAGTTGTCTCTCAAGCATGAACCATCAACATACAGAACATAATCAGATTCAGGTATTGATTGTATGTCTGGTCTCAGGTTGGTACATAGTTTATTGACATCAAGACAATCGTGGTCCCCTTCACAATCTTCATTAGTTCCCTGATCGACTACTGGCAGCAGAGTAGCAGGATTCAAAATCCCGCAAAGTTTGGTGGTCATATTCTCTGCGGACAATATAATCTGTTCGTACATAGTAAATTGACTACTTATCAAGTGCTGCATTCCTATTCTGATCAATAAAAGCTTGACTGAGTAAGGGACGTACACAGTTAATGGATGGGTGTCCCATAGCAATATCTTTGCACCTCTCTGTGCTAGTGCTAGTTGCAGCTACTGATTTTAAACATCCACGCATTGCAGAAGCAACAGGTTCTAATGTGGTAGAAAAATACGCCACAGGTCTCTTAGCATTTCCATGTGTTTGAGTCAGCACAGAAAGAGCACAGCCCTCCCTTTGACTGCAGAAGAATTCGGAAATTTGTTATAATTGGGTATCCCTAGAGCATGGGCACGACAGAGACATTCTCTCAGCTGTAGAAATGCAACAAGAAAATTGTTGTCCCATGGTACTGGATCAGACACATCTTATTGTGCTAGCCTCTGTAAAGGCTTAGCCACCACAGAAAAGTTGGGTATCCACTGTCTACAGTAGCCCACCAATCCCAAAAACATCCTGACTTCTCTCTGTGTAGCTGGTGGACCCATTTTCAGTATTGCTGAAATCCTCTCTTGTAACACCTTTCTCAATGTTATGTCCAAGGTATTGAACTTGTTTTTGACACTATTGCAACTTTCCTGGTGATACTTTATGTCCATTCTCAGCCAGGTGGTTCAGTAATGCAATAGTATCCTGTTTACAAGCTTCTTGAGTATTCAGTGCCACCATGAGGTCATCAATATACTAAATCAGGACTGAATTGCATGGCATGACTAAGAATTCCAGGTTTTTCTTTTAGATCTGATCTGATTGAAAATCGATGGTGACTCGGTATACCCTTGTGGAAGTCAGCCCCATGCTAAAACCCTGTTTCCGAGCTATAATGTGAAGAGGAATTGACTATCCTCATGCCACTGTATCGAAAAGAAGGCTTGACAGAAATCAATGACGATGAACCACTCAGCCACACATGGAATCTGATGCAGTATTACAGCCTGATTTGGTAAAACAGGGCAACAAGGGACAACAATATTGTTTATTTCCCTCAGGTCCTGTACAATTCTGTATTTTCCATTTGGTTTCTGAAGACCCATGATGGGAGAGTTCAAAGGACTTCCCATGATCTCCCTCAGAATTCCATGCTGTATTATAGATTCGATCACAGGAGTTATTTCAGCAATCGTGTCAGGGGCCAAACTATATGGTGGGGTTTTCAGAAATTCAGCATTTGGTTTAACATTAATCCGGACAGGTTCTAAATGTTTTATCAGTTGGATATCTTTTCCTAAGAAATCCCACACTTCAAGTTCAACAGTTTCTCTCAAATCAGGAGGCAAATTGTCTACTGTTAACAAAGTCAGTAAGGTGCAATACATTTCACTTTTCATCAAGTTAAAGACAGCATTCTCATCTTGGGTATTAACTTCTATTCCTGCTCGGGTATAATACATGACACAATTCAATTTTGACAGTAAATCTCTACCCAAGAGAGTCACTGGACTGCAATTATATATTATAAACTTATGCGTGTCTTCAAAAGATCCTATTTTTTGTATGACTGGGGCAGTTTCTCGAGCTGTCATTTGTTTATTCTCCACTCCAACCACGTGGACTGTTTTTCCCAAGAGAGATAGGTTTGTGACTTCTACCGTTCTCAGAGTAGAACGGGTAGCACCAGCATCAACCAAAAAGGATACGGAATGGCAATCCACTTCACTATCTACGAATGGTCTGCTCTGATCTACCTCAAAGGCTTCACAAAGTAAGCAGTCTTCCTCCTCTCTCAGGCACCGTCAGGCTGACTGATCGGAGCCATTTCTTTCACCTGTGTCAAATAAAGCGAAATATTGAAATGGATTACTACCCTGTACCTCGTTCGCATTTATTCTCATGCTCTGACTTACATTCTGGTGCGATCCAACAGCATTCTGCTGTGGAATCGGTGGTTGTGGGACTTTCATTACTGGAGCTTGGTGCATATTAAAACTTTTGGCTCCTGGGTCTTTGGACACCCTCCATCTGGTTAGGACTGGTTTTCTGAGAAGGCACAAATCCTACATTTTGGATCTGATTTGCAGATTTGAACGACATTCCCACTTCGAATGTCCCAGCTTATTGCAGAGGAGAAAAGGAGTTAATCTTATTAGACTATTTACATCCATCCCTATACCAAGGTCTAATGAAACTCCTCAACCTCTACCTTGCATTGGATTCTGTGGCTGTTGATATGTACCTTTCATTAAACCGGCATTATTTAAAGCTATTGGCACCTGGCTAGTTTTTTGAGCTGCTTTCATTTGTGCAAGTATCAACATTTCCTTCACCTTTTTCTGCTTCATCTCTCTTTCATCATGGCAATACTTAGCATAACACAAAATCCCATCAATGGATTTATTCTGCCAACAGATTAAATGCTGCTGATCATTAGACTTATCTCTGGCATCAATCCTCTTACAAACCTCCTGTCAACATCAGGACAGTGCGTGCTCTACAGGCGACAAAAATGGAAAAATACAGCCTTTATGCAAGAGCATAATTCATGCATTGTGTCTATATGCAGTATGTTAACCTTTTGCATTGCAGACTTTAACCTTGAAAAACACTACTAATGATGTTTGCAATAACTGTTCATTTGTAAAGTATTGCTGCAGACTGACTGAGTGTGTTAGGGTGTGGTCCCTTTCTTGGACCTTCTAGCAGCTTTCTCTGCAGCATGACTGGGTGTGGTTTGTGGGCTGGGCCAGATTCTATATAAGGGAGCCAGCCCAGCTCCACGTGCTCACTATTCAGAGGTCCCGGTGCAGAGCAGTAGCAATTTCCTGAGCTCCTGTTCCGGAGGCCTACCTTGACGTTCCAAGCCTGCCCCGCATTATCTTGGTGATCCTTGAGCAGGGTGGTAAGACGGAGGTCGGGCTGGGCCCCTGACCCCGTTCTAAAAGACTCTTGAG
The DNA here is from genome assembly GCF_031143425.1 of Pleurodeles waltl. Classification (NCBI taxonomy): domain Eukaryota; kingdom Metazoa; phylum Chordata; class Amphibia; order Caudata; family Salamandridae; genus Pleurodeles; species Pleurodeles waltl. The sequence continues at coordinate 581,595,878 of NC_090448.1, read as the reverse complement.
TTTTGGGCCTACTCGTGAAACTTTAAGAGTACGCAAATCATTGCTCTGATGTAAATCTTGGTGTTCAGATCGGCAACAGCTTGCGCGATCATTTCATGGCATTTGCATATTCTTGTTAGAATCGGCAGTGTGCGCGATTCATTTCCTGCATGTAAAACTTGGTGTTCAGATTGGCAAAACCTTGCGCGATCATTTCATGACATTTACATATTCTTGTTAGAATCGGCAGTGTTCCGATTCATTTCCCACATGTAAAACTTGGTGTTTAGATCGGCCACATTGTGCGCGATCATTTCATGGCAAGTAAAAACTTTGTTGAAGTGCACACATTTATCCTGAGCCTATGGATTTCCTGTGAAGATCATAAATTCAAAATGTGACGTTCTTTGTGCATATTGAGTCCCTAGTACAATTCCAATTGTTTTCCAGGGAATGTTTCAGATTGTCTTGTCCTCATGTTAAAAATGCAGTGTTTCTTCTGAAACAGTATTCTAGAAGGTTCTTGTATTTCTAGACATTTTGTGACATTTTATGAAAAGCTCATATAAAACATTGCATTAATCATTCTTGATTTGTTCCAGGTACCCAGAGTTTTTGAGGTCTAGTTAAAGTCACTTCTTAGATTATCCATGGTTACAGTAAGACAATGCTTAGAACCATAGTCTAGTGAAAGTCAATATGATTATATTCTGATATTGTGTTGTTTAACCTTTTGCTTCCTACAGGTTTCCTTCCCAGCTGTTCCTTTCCTAATCCCCTTTTCCCCACTTGGACTCTCTTAGGCTCTGTGATATTTCTATCAGGGTTTTGGAGCTGTCTTGTGGTGGACATGTTGGGAACGTGCGCAGGCCCCGAGCATCTGGTCTCCCTGACATCTCGAAACAAAATGTCCCATATCTTTTGCCTCTAAAGTCTCCATACTTCCATATTGTTTGAATGCTTGTAACAGCCTTTCATAGTAAGCATGGATCAACTCCTTTGGTTCTTGAGTTGTTCCACCAATCTTGGCCCAATTAACATTTTGAGGAAGCACCTTCTCTTTCAAGAATGTCATGACTTCCTGATATTTCTTCATCACCATGGCGAAGGACCCTTAGTCATTACGTTCTTAATTGATTCTGTCTCCGGCCATCAAACAGCTATTTTGCATTCAGACCACAAGTCACTCGGGACAACAGTGTCAAACAATGCATTCAAATCAATCCATAACACCTGTGAAATTTTCACAAATCTTTTAGTCTGTCAATGCCATTTAATTGGCTTCTCTCTCAGCTTTGGGAAATCATTGGTAAATGATGCAAGATCACTTTGACTCCACGGCACATGTACATAAACACCACTAGGCACTTCTCTCAAGGAGAAGGTTGTAACACCTCCCTCTGCTTCTGTTGGTGGTGGTTCACCCAAAGGTTTCTTCACCTCTTTCTTTTTTACCCATTTGGTCTCCCACTTATCTAATTCATTTAACTTCCTAATGTTCTGAATCAATTCCCTAATCTGAGTTTTTAATCTCAGAGTTCAGCAATGTCCTTTTCACTGAAATACTTGATAGCTCCTTTGCAAAGCATTGTTTTTTATTTAAGTCCACCTCATATTTGTGAGTCAATTCTGCCAAATAATCATGATACTGGCCCGCTCGCTTAGTAATGTCCCTACACATGAATGCAAGCTCATCCTCTTGATAAGTCTCTATCTGTTCCAAGCCAAGATTTCCACCAATTGTTCATTCAAATCTATTGTCAACTTTGCCACATTTAAAGTACTCACTCTGGGTGTGGATGTAAGTGTTCCCTGACTCACTTCTGAACAAGTACTCTTCTTAGATGGAGTATTTCCATTAAAGAACTGTACCCAGTCATCTATCTCTTTTGCACTAATGGATCATGTCGCCACTAGCATTTTAAGTGTGGAATCACTTCCCTGAGCACCAGTTCCCAAATTCAAAGGTGGTTCCCATGCAAAAGTATTATGTGCAGGTATCTTCTGATGTATACCTATCGAAATGCATCCTGACATATTCAAAGCCGCATCAGCACTCGCTCCACATGGAGTGTTAATGTGTGTTGGAACTAGAGGGACAAACTCCCTGATGCCTGAAGTATTTCGAACTCCACTCTGCCTTTCAGCATTATTGGGTAAAGTCAAATTGTATGTATTTCTCCCCGAGCCTTCCATTTTCTACATAGGAACTACTGGGCCCATAGTAACTGGGACTGTAAGAGCATTAACAGCACTCACTGTAGGATCAACTGGGGCGCATTCTCTCAAACTTTTGGTTCTTAACGCACAGGGTACACTAATGGAAGTACCTCCAACAGGACTGGGTGTCATCTTAGTTGGAGCAGTTGTGGCGTTAGCCGGGGCACTACCAACAACAGTCTCATATGCACTTCCATCCCTAACTTCATTATATGGAGGTGGATGTTTGGAAAGTAACACATCCAAAGACTACCTCCAGAGCCTTCTTCGCTGCCCATACTCATATCATCAGGCTTTTTTTGTTTCCTCTCTTTCGGTTTCTGAGTCGTTTTCCTTTCCCCTTTTTCCCCTTTTTCCATAACCAAATCTATCATCAAAGCTGGATACAATCTAACTCCTTCAATCATGTAAGTTCTCCATCTTCTCTGCTCAGAATCTTTTTTCTCTAGCATGAGCAGCATGTTCCCAAGCATTAACTGCTTCACATTGTGTGTGCCTATGAGGTGGCTTCATTTTATATAACACTTGTAGGAAAGTACCCTCTTTTTGGCATGTTACCCCAATTTCTGCATGATGTCAGCATGTTTGACTGTGTCACTGGGATCCTGCTAACCAGGATCTGAGTGCTTATGCTCTCTCTCCTTTAAATTTTGTCACTGCATCCTGATAACCCAGTTTTTCATCCAAAATTGGCATACTGGTCACCCCTTATGGTCCCTGGTATATGGTGCCTAGGTACCCAGGGCATTTGGTTTCAGGGGATCCCTATGGGCTGCAGCATTTCTTTTGCCACCCATAGGGAGCCCATGCAAAGGCTTCTACAGGACTGCCATTGCAGCCTGTGTGAAATGGTGCATGCACCGTTTCACTGCCATTTACACTGTTCCAGGTCACTTATTAGTCACCCATATGTCATGCATTTCAACCCTGAAGGCTGGGTGCAGAGTACCTGTGTGTGAGGACACACCAGCACTAGCAGAGGTGCCCCCACACTGTTTAGGATCATTTTCCCAGACTTTGTGAGTGTGAGGATGCCATTTTGCACGTGTACTATACATAGTTCACCACCTATGTACAGCTTCACAATGGTAACTCAGAATATGGCCATGTTTGGTATCAAACATGTTGGAAACATACCGCAAGGTTTTTGCAAGCATTGGTTGTATGATTCCATGCACTCTGTGTGCTCCTTAGAGGACCCCCAGTACTGCCATTACAGCCTTCCAAAGTTTTCCAGGCAGCCCCAGCTGCTGCCACCTCACAGACAGGTTTCTGCCCTCCTGTTGCTTGAGCAGCTGAAGCCCAGGAAGGCAGAACAAAGGATTTCCTTTGGGAGGGGGTGTTACACACTCTCCCCTTGGAAACAGGTGTTACAGGCATGGGAGGAGGAGCCTCACAGAGCCTATGGAAATGCTTTGAAGGACACAGATGGTGCCCTCCTTGCATAATCCAGTCTACACCGGTTCAGGGACCTCCAGTCCCTGCTCTGGCACGAAACTGGACAAAGGAAAGGGGAGTGACCACTCCCCTGTCCATCATCACCCCAGGGGTGGTGCTCAGAGCCCCTCCAGAGGGTCCCTCGGTTTTTCCATCTTGGATTCCAAGGTGGTCAGGAACTCCAAGAGCATCTGAGTGACCAGTGTCAGCAGGTGACGTCAGAGCCCTACCCTGATATGTGCTTACCTGTGTAGCTGACCAAGCCCCCTTTCAGGGCTATTTAGGGCCTCTCCTCTGGGTGTTTCCTCAGATTCGGATTGCAAAACTCCAGCAGGAATCCTCTGCATCCTTTACTTCACCTTCTTACAGAAGAAACTGCATCTGGACCCTCCAGGAACTCTACAACTGCAACAAAGAAGCAAAGATGACTTCTGAAACATTGTGTCTTCAGCTCCTGCCCGCAACTGCAACTGTTTCCCGGTTGTGCATCCTCAGAGGACAGCCAGTCTTCAGCCTGCACCAAAAGTTCAAAGGAATCTCCCTTGAAGTGAAGAAGTCACTTCCCTGCTTCAGCAGGCACCCCTCTGCAGTGACGACTGGTGTTTTGAGTCCCCTCCCCTGAAGAAGTGCATGGATCCAGCAACACGGGTGGTAGACTGAAGTGGTCCCGACTGTTCTGACGTCCAGCTGTCCAACTTTGGTGGAGGTATGAGCTTGCCTCCCCTTGCAAGACAGTAACTCTGTGCACCACGTGTTTTGCAGTTGCCAAGTCTTGTTGGGATCCATCCATGAAGTTCTTCGTGCACTGTGCAGCACCAGCCCCCAGCACTCCTTACAGCAATGCACAGCCTCCTGTGTGGTTCTTCAGCGGCGTGGGATCCCTTTGTGTAGTGCTGCATGGGCCTCCTTTTGCACCTTCTTTGTCCACATGCTGTGGACTCCTGTGCATGCTGCCTGGTCTTCTGAGGGCTCTCTGAGTTGCTGAGAACCCCCTCTGTCTCCAGGTCCCTCCTGGTCCCGGGCAGCACCATTTTCTGCTTACCGTGAGCTTTGCTTGTGCCAAGGCTTGTTAGTGGAATCCATTGATGCAAACCAGACTGCATTCATCCATCCTCCATGGGACATCTTCTGCACCAACCAGGAACCCGCATCTGTCTTCTTGGGAGCAATACTGACTGTTATTTCTCACCGGTGGTTCTTCTTTTGCACCTTCATCCGGGCTAGGAGGAGCTCCTGTTCTCCCTGGACTCGTCAGTGCTTCTTGGACTTGGTCCCCTTCTTCCACAGGTCTTCAGGTCCAAGAATCCATCGTTGGTGTCTTGCAGTCTCTTTTGGTTCTTGCATAATCTTCTTTCTCGTGTTCTTGTGTGTTCTAGGAAAGTTACTGTGACTCCTGCTTTCCTGGGCTCTGGGGTGGGTTCTATTACTTATCTTTGGTGTGTTCTAATGCTCCCAGCGCCCCTCTACACACTACACTTGCCTAGGTGGGAAACCGACTTTCACATTCCATCATTTTAGTGTATTTTTTGTATTACCCCTAGGCCCATTTCTAACTATTGTGATGTTCACTATTTGCACTGTTTCCTCACTGTTTTTACTGCTATTTCTGCATTCTAGTGTATATACTGTGTATATTACTTACCTCCTAAGGGAGTATAGTCTCAAAGGTATTTTTGGCATTTGTGTCACCAAAAAAAAAGTACCTTTATTTTTGTAACACTGAGGGGGTCATTCAGAGTCTGGCGGTCTCAAGACCGCCAGACTCGGGGTGGCTGTCGAACCGCTGCAGTAGTGGCGGTCCGATTGCCCCTTTTGACTGAGGCTGAGCCACCGCATTCCAACTGCCGACACCACCAGGCTCTGGATTACGAGGTCCCATCCGCCAGCCTTTCCATGGTGGTTTACACTGCTGTGGAAAAGGTGGCAGAATGGGGGTACCCGGGGCCCATGGTATGGGCAGTGCAGAGGCCCCCATGCACAGCCCTGTTGCGCATTTCCACCCACTGCACTGCCACATTGGCGTCAATGTTAAGGGCCTCTTCACCTCATGGGTTGGTGGGCAGAAACAATGTTTCCGCCTGCCAGCCCTGTGGTGAACTTGGAATAGGGCCGGTGGTGTTCTGGCGGCACTAGTGGTCAGGTGGTGGGTTGAGTTTGGCGGGCGGCGGAACTCAAAATGACCACCTGAGCATTTTCTTTCATGTGTGTGAGTACTGTGTGACTACAGTGGTACTGCATGAGCTTTGCATGTCTCCTAGTTAGGCCTTGGCTGCTCATCCACACTACCCCTAGAAAGCCTGGCTTCTAGACACTGACTACATTTCACTAATAAGGGATAACTGGACCTGGTATAAGGTGTAAGTACCTTGGGTACCCACTACAAACCAGGCCAGCCTCCTACAACACTCTCCTCAAATTTTCAATAAATCTCAAATTAAATGTTCCATATTGTGGGAATCTCAATGGACCATGCTTTTCTGTGATCTTGTACCATCAACCAAGCCAAACACATGTGCAAATCCTACATTAACCACCATATAATGACCTGGAGTACCTTCCGGAGGCGTTACTTCGCCCTCCCTACTGGGAACATGAATATCTCCTCTAAACATATCTTGTATACCTTTAAAGCATTTCATGTTTCAAAACTTTTAACAATATTCCAATTTGTTTAAAAATAACTCTGTATCCACAATCCTTTGCTCCAACACAACCCCCACCTTATGTTGTTGCCCACCAGTAGCAACACAGTACCACACCAGCCAACCTAAAGCAGGGCAGCATACTGTGACATAGAGCTCACTTCTCGCAGCAGTTTCCGATCCTTTACAATCTGCACGCATACAAAGTACAAAACAATATCCTTTGTCTGCTTCGCTAAAGAATGACCAGTTTCAATCACACAAGAAAGTTTACAATCACTTCTGATGAGACCTCGCCCTGTGGGGTAACATCTAAATCAGTACAGTTTCTCTTTGCGCAGGAAGATCCACTATACCAATTGTCTCACACTCATGCAAAGTAAGTCTTTGTTTTAACTGTGCCGTTGACGACGTCTCACAATGAGCACAACAACCCAGCAGACAATATAAAATGGTGTATTCTACACCTTTTAAACTATCCTGGGATCTTAGGCCACGTTGGACCTCTTAACCATTTCACCATCTCTGTAAATCACCACACTCACACAACACACAAACATCTCTGCAAAACACCATCCAATATCACAATCACCACAAGCTGAACGCAAAACGCTGCACTTTGCAACCCCATTAATACTCACTCTTCCGCTGCCAGTGCAACTCTTTTCTGATCCTCTGCAACTTTGCCGATCCTCTGACTTTGGACATGGGCACTAGGGTTTGAGCTCTGGAGACGAATTGACCTAGAGCCTAATTCTGCTTCTCCTCAATTCGGAAAGATAACCATTCTCATTTGCTACCATCTGATCCAGCAAGGGGCCCTAATTCTTTATCTGGGGTCTGATGAATCGTTCTTCTCTAGTCTGGGGGTGAAGAGATAGTTTTACCATATTATGCAAATCAGTTACAGTGCAACTGAATAGTCACACATTAAACCTCAGAGTCCAAATGAAAGTTTCAAAGGGCTTTATTACAGGCTTGAAACCAAAGTTTCATAGATGAGTTTCAAAACCATTGTATAGATGTACAAAATCACCAATGGAGAACTAAGGCGTCACACAATATTAAATCAAAGCAACATATAAAAGACCAAGACTTTAATAGCAACAATGCAGAAAATCAGGAAAAGTAATGATGTCTTGATTCTAAGATTAAGGCCCAGATTTATACTTTTTGCTGCAAAACTGCACAAACACACGCAGTTTTGCTGCAAAAAGAATAGCGCCGGCTTGCATCATTCCACAGCACCAGCCGGGCACCACATTAAAGGAATGGTGCAAGCTGGCGCTAAACTTGGGCTAGCGCCTTTAAAAAAAGACGCTAGCTGGGTGTGGGTGGTGGTAGGGAAGGAGGGGGGTGCGCATCAAAAAATTATGCTAGCCTAGTTAAGAGGCAAAAAAAATGCCTCTAACCAGACTAGCGCAATTTCCTGGCGCACAACCACTAAAAACATGACTTCTGTCATAGGAAAGACAAGAGTCATGTCCACTACCCCAATGGCCAACACAGGGGACAAGTGTCCCTTGGGCATGGCCATTGCACCCTGTGCCATGCAGGGGCCCCAAGTTAGGGCCCCCCATGGCACTTAAAAAAAAATTAAAAAATACTTACCTATACTTACCTGGGATGGGGTCTCCCATCCTCTGGTGTGGGTGTGGGTGGGGGTGTTCCTGGGGCTTGGGGAGGGCACCTTTGGACCCATTCTATGGTGTTTAACCTTGGAAATGGGTCCACAGATCCCCTAATTCCTGCTCTGACCCAGGCATTTAATAATGGTGCAAAGCAAGCTTTGCACCATTATTTAGCCCCTCCTCTGACCCGTGCGTCATTTTAGCACGGGGGATGAATATGGGGCTATGGGGATAGCACCATCTTTTAGATGGGAATGCCTACCTTGCATCTCATAGAAGCAAGGTAGGTACACGCATCCCAAAAATTGTGAAAATGCCAATCTTTTGACACTAGATGCGTCTAACGTCAAAATATAAATATGGAGTTAGGTTTGCACCAAATTTGCGTTAAAAAAATAATAATAATAATTCTGCGCAATTGAAGTTTAAATATGGGCTTAAGTTTTCTTATCTAACCATTGAGTCTAGCTCCTTAACTATTCTGATACTAAAGGAATATTTTGAGAAAGGTTAGCAAATAGAACTTCGGTAGATGATTCTGCTTAAGAGAGGTGTGGTGGCATAGAGCCACATAGAAAGTATGAGGTCTGTACGTCAAAAAGGTCCACTCTGAGCAAGGGCAAAGAGAATCTGAATCTCTCGCCTTCTAAACTACATTTAAATCTTATTTTTTCCAGGTGAAATTACATCATAACTAAAACTCTCATTTGAAAAACAGAATTGCAAATCAATTATAATAAACACTTCAGTCGTCGGGAGCTTTTGGCATTCACCCTTGATACCCCATTGCATTCCGGATTCTCAAAAGCTATAGCTGCCACTGCCAGGATACTTCTTTCGTCTATATCGCTTCTCTCAGATTCTCTTATCTCTCGAGCACAACGAGCTCCTTGTTAGTTTCAGCACCTGCAGTTTTGGATAAACAAGCTTTCGCATTTGAACATACAAAAAAATGTAGTCTTCACTCCGACCAACTAAAATGGACAGGAATATAGTTTTAGTTAAAATATGCTTTAAGTGTCTAACGTGTTAAATATAAAATGATTATAAAGAATACCATTTCTAAAATACAATAACTTAGACATTCTTGCAAATGAGTACTAAATGTGGCTTACGCGAAACATTAACTTAATTGTGCACCTTTACCTATATATTTCAGTGCACTACGTATAACAATTTGTTTTACACATTACAAAAATAAAAATAACCACCGCTTCTTCTTACGTTTTAAGGAGCATAATGGCGCAGCCAGGTTATGCTCCTTCCACATTTAGCCATTCAGATTGTGAAGTAATTCTGTGTCACGCATAGAAGCTCTCAGAGATTAGCTTAAATTTATTGTAAATATTTTATCCTCACTCATTTTTTGAAGGAACGTTGCTACAGTTTTCAAACTTTTTGTAAGGAAATGCCTCCTTGGCATGGTTACCCCCTGACTTTTTGCCTTTGCTGATGCTATGTTTTGAATTGAAAGTGTGCTGAGGCCTGCTAACCAGGCCCCAGCACCAGTGTTCTTTCCCTAACCTGTACTTTTGTTTTCACAATTGGCACACCCTGGCATCCAGGTAAGTCCCTTGTAACTGGTACCCCTTGTACCAAGGGCCCTGAAGCCAGGGAAGGTCTCTAAGGGCTGCAGCATGTCTTATGCCACCCTGGGGACCCCTCACTCAGCACAGACACACTGCTTGCCAGCTTGTGTGTGCTGGTGAGGACAAAACGAGTAAGTCGACATGGCACTCCCCTCAGGGTGCCATGCCAACCTCACACTGCCTATGCTGTATAGATAAGTCACCCCTCTAGCAGGCCTTACAGCCCTAAGGCAGGGTGCACTATACTATAGGTGAGGGCACCAGTGCATGAGCACTGTGCCCCTACAGTGTCTAAGCAAAACCTTAGACATTGTAAGTTTGTAAGTGCAGGGAAGCCATAAGAGTATATGGTCTGGGAGTCTGTCAAACACAAACTCCACAGCACCATAATGGCTACACTGAAAACTGGGAAGTTTGGTATCAAACTTCTCAGCACAATAAATGCACACTGATGCCAGTGTACATTTTATTGTAAAATACACCCCAGAGGGCACCTTAGAGGTGCCCCCTGAAACCTTAACCAACTACCCGTGTAGGCTGACTGGTTTTAGCAGCCTGCCACACTCGAGACATGTTGCTGGCCACATGGGGAGAGTGCCGTTGTCACTCTGTGGCTAGTAACAAAGCCTGCACTGGGTGGAGATTCTATCACCTCCCCCAGGCAGGAGCTGTAACACCTGGCGGTGAGCCTCAAAGGCTCACCCCCTTTGTTCCAGCACCACAGGGCACTCCAGCTAGTGGAGTTGCCCGCCCCCTCCGGCCACGGCCCCACTTTTGGCGGCAAGGCCGGAGGAAATAATGAGAATAACAAGGAGGAGTCACTGGCCAGTCAGGACAGCCCCTAAGGTGTCCTGAGCTGAGGTGACTCTAACTTTTAGAAATCCTCCATCTTGCAGATGGAGGATTCCCCCAATAGGGATAGGAATGTGACCCCCTCCCCTTGGGAGGAGGCACAAAGAGGGTGTACCCACCCTCAGGGCTAGTAGCCATTGGCTACTAACCCCCCAGACCTAAACACGCCCTTAAATTTAGTATTTAAGGGCTCCCCTGAACCTAGGAACTCAGATTCCTGCAACCTAAAGAAGAAGAGGACTTCTGAGCTGAAAACCCTGCAGAGAAGACGGAGACACCAACTGCTTTGGCCCCAGCCCTACCGGCCTTTCTCCCCCCTTCAGAAGAAAACTGCTCCAGCGACGCTTTCCCCAGGACCAGCGACCTCTGAATCCTCAGAGGACTGCCCTGCTCTAAAAGGACCAAGAAACTCCTGAGAACAGCGGCCCTGTTCAACAAAGACTGCAACTTTGTTTCCAGAGGAGCAACTTTAAAGACCCCTGCAATTCCCGCCAGAAGCGTGAGACTTGCAACACTGCACCCGGCGACCCCGACTCGACTGGTGAAGAAACAACGCTACAGGGAGGACCCCCAGGCGACTCCAAGACTGTGAGTAACCAAAGTTGTCCCCCCTGAGCCCCCACAGCGACGCCTGCAGAGGGAATCCCGAGGCTCCCCCTGACCGCGACTGCCTGACTCCCAGATCCCGACGCCTGGAAAAGACCCTGCACCCGCAGCCCCCAGGACCTGAAGGATCGGAACTCCAGTGCAGGAGTGACCCCCAGGAGGCCCTCTCCCTTGCCCAGGTGGTGGCTACCCCGAGGAGCCCCCCCTTGCCTGCCTGCACCACTGAAGAGACCCCTTGGTCTCCCATTGATTCCCATTACAAACCCGAAGCTTGTTTGCACACTGCACCCGGCCGCCCCCGCGCTGCTGAGGGTGTACTTTCTGTGTGGACTTGTGTGTCCCCCGGTGGCCTACAAAACCCCCCTGGTCTGCCCTCCGAAGACGCGGGTACTTACCTGCTGGCAGACTGGAACCGGGGCACCCCCTTCTCCATTGAAGCCTATGTGTTTTGGGCACCACTTTGAACTCTCCACCTGACCGGCCCTGAGCTGCTGGTGTGGTGACTTTGGGGTTGCTCTGAACCCCCAACGGTGGGCTACCTTGGACCCCAATTTGAACCCCGTAGGTGGTTTACTTACCTGCAAGAACTAACAATAACTTACCTCCCCTAGGAACTGTGAAAATTGCAGTGTCCACTTTTAAAATAGCTATATGTGTTTTATGTAAAAAGTATATATGCTATTGTGATTATTCAAAGTTCCTAAAGTACTTACCTGCAATACCTTTCAAATGAGATATTACATGTAGAATTTGAACCTGTGGTTCTTAAAATAAACTAAGAAAATATATTTTTCTATACAAAAAACCTATTGGCCTGGAATTGTCTCTGATTGTGTGTTCCTCATTTATTACCTGTGTGTATGTACAACAAATGCTTAACACTACTCCTTTGATAAGCCTACTGCTCGACCACACTACCACAAAATAGAGCATTAGTATTATCTCTTTTTGCCACTATCTTACCTCTAAGGGGAACCCTTGGACTCTGTGCATACTATTCCTTACTTTGAAATAGTGCATACAGAGCCAACTTCCTACATTGGTGGATCAGCGGTGGGGTACAAGACTTTGCATTTGCTGGACTACTCAGCCAATACCTGATCACACGACAAATTCCAAAAATTGTCATTAGAAATTGATTTTTGCAATTTGAGCAATTTTTCTAAATTCTTAAAAGTCCTGCTAGGGCCTTGTGTTAGTCCCTGTTTAGCATTTCTTTTAGAGTTTAAAAGTTTTGTGAAAGTTTGAATTAGAACCTAGAACTAGTTTTAGATTCTTAAAAAGTATTCCAACTTTTAGAAGCATAATGTCTAGTGCAGAGATGAATGTGGAGGAACTCGACCTCACACCTTACCTTCATCTTAAGATGAGGGAGCTAAGGTCACTCTGCAAAATAAAGAAAATCACAATGGGCTCCAGACCTTCCAAACTACAGCTCCAGGAGCTTTTGGCAAAGTTTGAAAAAGCCAACCCCTCTGAGGATGGCAACACAGAGGATGAAGATAGTGACTTGGAGGAGAATTCCCCCCCTCCAGTCCTACTTAGGGAGAACAGGGCCACTCAAGCCCTGTCTCCAAATATACTAGTCAGAGATGATGTTTCCCTCACAGGAGGGACCAGCACCTCTGAAATCACTGAAGATAACTCCAGTGAAGAGGACATCCAGTTAGCCAGGATGGCCAAAAGATTGGCTTTGGAAAGACAGATCCTAGCCATAGAAAGGGAAAGACAAGAGATGGGCCTAGGTCCCATCAATGGTGGCAGCAACATAAATAGGGTCAGAGATTCGCCTGACATGTTGAAAATCCCTAAAGGGATTGTAACTAAATATGAAGATGGTGATGACATCACCAAATGGTTCACAGCTTTTGAGAGGGCTTGTGTAACCAGAAAAGTAAACAAATCTCACTGGGGTGCTCTCCTTTGGGAAATGTTCACTGGAAAGTGTAGGGATAGACTCCTCACACTCTCTGGAAAAGATGCAGAATCTTATGACCTCATGCAGGGAACCCTGATTGAGGGCTTTGGATTCTCCACTGAGGAGTATAGAATTAGATTCAGGGGGGCTCAAAAAACCTCGAGCCAGACCTGGGTTGATTTTGTGGACTACTCAGTGAAAACACTGGATGGTTGGATTCAAGGCAGTGGTGTTAATAATTATGATGGGCTGTACAATTTATTTGTGAAAGAACACCTATTAAGTAATTGTTCAAATGATAAACTGCATCAGCATCTGGTAGACCTAGGACCAATTTCTCCCCAAGAATTGGGAAAGAAGGCGGACCATTGGGTCAAGACTAGGGTGACCAAGACTTCCACAGGGGGTGACCAAAAGAAAGGGGTCACAAAGCCTCCCCAGGGGAAAGGTGTTGAGACATCCAAAAACAAAAATAGTAAAGAGTCTTCTTCAGGCCCCCCAAAACCTGCACAGGAGGGTGGGCCCAGAGCCTCTTCACAAAACAATTTTGGGTACAAGGGTAAAAACTTTGATCCCAAAAAGGCCTGGTGTCATAGCTGTAATCAGCCTGGACACCAAACTGGAGACAAGGCCTGTCCCAAGAAAAGTACCACTTCTAACTCCACTCCAGCTAACCCTGGAATGGCTAGTCTCCAAGTGGGATCAGCAGTGTGCCCAGAGCAAATCAGGTGTCACACTGAAGCTACATTAGTCTCTGAGGGTGGGGTGGATTTAGCCACACTGGCTGCCTGGCCTCCTAATATGCAAAAATACAGGCAGCAGCTCTTAATTAATGGGACAAGTGTAGAAGGCCTGAGGATAGAGGTGCCAGTGTCACCATGGCGACAGAGAAACTGGTTTCCCCTGGTCAATACCTGGCTGGACAAACTTATCCAGTCACCAATGCTGACAATCAAACTAAAGTACATCCCATGGCTATGGTAACTTTAGAGTGGGGAGGGGTCAATGGCCTGAAACAGGTGGTGGTCTCCTCAAATATCCCAGTAGACTGTTTGCTTGGAAATGACCTGGAGTCCTCAGCATGGGCTGAGGTAGAACTGAAAACCCATGCAGCCATGCTGGGTATCCCTGAACTGGTGTGTGTCAAGACAAGGGCACAGTGCAAGGCTCAGGGTGAAAAAGTAGAGCTGGAGTCTGGAAAAAGGGCCCAGCCTACCAAGAGGAAAGGAAAGACAACTGGGAAACCAGCTGCAACACAACAACAAAAAGAGAACCTCTCTTCTCAGGAAGAAGTTCTGCCCTCTGAGGGAACTGAGCCTATGGAGTTAGAACCTTATCAGGTTGAGCTCTTAGGCCCAGGGGGATCCTCAAGGGAGCAGTTGTGTAAGGGGCAAGAAACCTGTCCCTCTCTTGAAGGCCTTAGGCAGCAAGCTGCTGAAGAGTCCAATGGCAAGAAAACTGGAACACATAGGGTCTATTGGGAAGATGGGCTCCTGTACACTGAGGCAAGAGATCCCAAACCTGGTGCCACTAGGAGAGTGGTAGTGCCTCAGGAGTTCAGAGAGTTCATACTGACCTTAGCCCATGATATTCCCCTTGCTGGGCATTTGGGACAAACCAAGACGTGGGAGAGACTAGTCAACCACTTCTATTGGCCCACCATGTCCCAGAAAGTTAAGGAGTTTTGTGTCTCCTGTACCACCTGTCAAGCCAGTGGTAAGACAGGTGGACATCCAAAGGCCCCCCTCATTCCTCTTCCAGTGGTGGGGGTCCCCTTTGAACGAGTGGGTGTGGACATAGTGGGTCCACTTGAACCTCCCACAGCCTCAGGAAATATGTACATACTAGTAGTAGTGGATCATGCTACTAGGTATCCTGAAGCTATTCCCCTTAGGTCGACTACTGCCCCTGCAGTAGCCAAAGCCCTCATTGGTATCTTTACCAGAGTGGGCTTCGCTAAGGAGGTGGTGTCTGAAAGAGGTACCAACTTCATGTCAGCCTACCTGAAACACATGTGGAATGAGTGTGGAGTGACTTATAAATTCACTACACCCTATCATCCACAAACTAATGGCCTTGTTGAGAGATTCAACAAGACATTAAAAGGCATGATCATGGGGCTCCCAGAAAAACTCAAAAGGAGATGGGATGTCCTCTTGCCATGTCTGCTTTTCACTTACAGAGAGGTGCCTCAGAAGGGAGTAGGGTTCTCACCCTTTGAACTTCTGTTTGGCCACCCTGTAAGGGGACCACTAGCTCTTGTGAAAGAAGGCTGGGAGAGACCTCTTCATGAGCCTAAACAAGACATAGTGGACTATGTACTTGGCCTTCGCTCAAGGATGGCAGAGTACATGGAAAAGGCAAGTAAAAACCTTGAGGCCAGCCAACAGCTCCAGAAGTTTTGGTATGACCAAAAGGCTGCACTGGTTGAATTTCAACCAGGGCAGAAAGTCTGGGTTCTGGAGCCTGTGGCCCCCAGGGCACTCCAGGACAGATGGAGTGGCCCTTACCCAGTGCTAGAGAAGAAGAGTCAGGTCACCTACCTGGTAGACCTGGGCACTAGCAGGAGCCCCAAGAGGGTGATCCATGTGAACCGCCTTAAGCTCTCCCATGACAGGGTTGATGTGAATCTGTTGATGGTAACAGATGAGGATCAGGAAGCTGAGAGTGAACCTCTCCCTGATCTCCTCTCATCAAACCCTAAAGATGGTTCAGTAGATGGAGTGATCTATTCAGACACCCTCTCTGGCCAACAGCAATCTGACTGCAGGAAGGTCCTGCAACAGTTTGCTGAGCTCTTTTCCCTAACCCCTGGTCAGACACACCTGTGTACCCATGATGTGGACACAGGAGACAGCATGCCTGTCAAAAACAAAATATTCAGACAGTCTGACCAAGTTAAGGAAAGCATCAAGGTGGAAGTCCACAAGATGCTGGAACTGGGAGTAATTGAGCACTCTGACAGCCCCTGGGCTAGCCCAGTGGTCTTAGTCCCCAAACCTCACACCAAAGATGGAAAGAGAGAGATGAGGTTTTGTGTGGACTACAGAGGACTTAATTCTGTCACCAAGACAGATGCCCATCCCATTCCTAGGGCTGATGAACTAATTGATAAATTAGGTGCTGCCAAATTCTTAAGTACCTTTGACTTAACAGCAGGGTACTGGCAAATCAAAATGGCACCTGGAGCAAAAGAAAAGACAGCATTCTCCACACCTGATGGGCATTATCAGTTTACTGTTCTGCCCTTTGGTTTAAAGAATGCCCCTGCCACCTTCCAAAGGTTGGTGAATCAAGTCCTTGCTGGTTTGGAGTCCTTTAGTGCAGCTTATCTTGATGATATTGCTGTCTTTAGCTCCAGCTGGCAGGATCACCTGGTCCACCTGAAGAAGGTTTTGAAGGCTCTGCAATCAGCAGGCCTCTCTATCAAGGCATCCAAATGCCAGATAGGGCAGGGAACTGTGGTTTACTTGGGACACCTTGTAGGTGGAGGCCAAGTTCAGCCACTCCAGCCTAAGATCCAGACTATTCTGGACTGGGCAGCTCCAAAAACCCAGACTCAACTCAGGGCATTCCTTGGCTTGACTGGGTATTACAGGAGGTTTGTGAAGGGATATGGATCCATAGTGACAGCTCTCACAGAACACACCTCCAAGAAAATGCCCAAGAAGGTAAACTGGACTGTAGAATGCCAACAGGCCTTTGACACCCTGAAACAAGCAATGTGCACAGCACCAGTTCTAAAAGCTCCAGATTACTCCAAGCAGTTCATTGTGCAGACAGATGCCTCTGAACATGGGATAGGGGCCGTTTTGTCCCAAACAAATGAAGATGGCCTTGACCAGCCTGTTGCTTTCATTAGCAGGAGGTTACTCCCCAGGGAGCAGCGTTGGAGTGCTATTGAGAGGGAGGCCTTTGCTGTGGTTTGGTCCCTGAAGAAGCTGAGACCATACCTCTTTGGTACTCACTTTGTAGTTCAAACTGACCACAGACCTCTCAGATGGCTGATGCAAATGAAAGGTGAAAATCCAAAACTGTTGAGGTGGTCCGTCTCCCTACAGGGAATGGACTTTATAGTGGAACACAGACCTGGGACTGCCCATGCCAATGCAGATGGCCTTTCCAGGTTCTTCCACTTAGAAAATGAAGACTCTCTTGGGAAAGGTTCGTCTCATCCTCTTTCGTTTGGGGGGGGGGGTTGTGTAAGGAAATGCCTCCTTGGCATGGTTACCCCCTGACTTTTTGCCTTTCCTGATGCTATGTTTTGAATTGAAAGTGTGCTGAGGCCTGCTAGCCAGGCCCCAGCACCAGTGTTCTTTCCCTAACCTGTACTTTTGTTTTCACAATTGGCACACCCTGGCATCCAGGTAAGTCCCTTGTAACTGGTACCAAGGGCCCTGATGCCAGGGAAGGTCTCTAAGGGCTGCAGCATGTCTTATGCCACCCTGGGGACCCCTCACTCAGCACAGACACACTGCTTGCCAGCTTGTGTGTGCTGGTGAGGACAAAACGAGTAAGTCGACATGGCACTCCCCTCAGGGTGCCATGCCAACCTCACACTGCCTATGCAGTATAGATAAGTCACCCCTCTAGCAGGCCTTACAGCCCTAAGGCAGGGTGTACTATACTATAGGTGAGGGCACCAGTGCATGAGCACTGTGCCCCTACAGTGTCTAAGCAAAACCTTAGACATTGTAAGTGCAGGGTAGCCATAACAGTATATAGTCTGGGAGTCTGTCAAACACAAACTCCACAGCACCATAATGGCTACACTGAAAACTGGGAAGTTTGGTATCAAACTTCTCAGCACAATAAATGCACACTGATGCCAGTGTACATTTTATTGTAAAATACACCCCAGAGGGCACCTTAGAGGTGCCCCCTGAAACCTTAACCAACTACCGTGTAGGCTGACTGGTTTTAGCAGCCTGCCACACTCGAGACATGTTGCTGGCCACATGGGGAGAGTGCCGTTGTCACTCTGTGGCTAGTAACAAAGCCTGCACTGAGTGGAGATGCTATCACCTCCCCTAGGCAGGAGCTGTAACACCTGGCGGTGACCCTCAAAGGCTCACCCCCTTTGTTCCAGCACCACAGGGCACTCCAGCTAGTGGAGTTGCCCGCCCCCTCCGGCCACGGCCCCACTTTTGGCGGCAAGGCCGGAGGAAATAATGAGAATAACAAGGAGGAGTCACTGGCCAGTCAGGACAGCCCCTAAGGTGTCCTGAGCTGAGGTGACTCTAACTTTTAGAAATCCTCCATCTTGCAGATGGAGGATTCCCCCAATAGGGATAGGAATGTGACCCCCTCCCCTTGGGAGGAGGCACAAAGAGGGTGTACCCACCCTCAGGGCTAGTAGCCATTGGCTACTAACCCCCCTGACCTAAACACGCCCTTAAATTTAGTATTTAAGGGCTCCCCTGAACCTAGGAACTCAGATTCCTGCAACCTAAAGAAGAAGAGGACTTCTGAGCTGAAAACCCTGCAGAGAAGACGGAGACACCAACTGCTTTGGCCCCAGCCCTACCGGCCTTTCTCCCCCCTTCAGAAGAAAACTGCTCCAGCGACGCTTTCCCCAGGACCAGCGACCTCTGAATCCTCAGAGGACTGCCCTGCTCTAAAAGGACCAAGAAACTCCTGAGAACAGCGGCCCTGTTCAACAAAGACTGCAACTTTGTTTCCAGAGGAGCAACTTTAAAGACCCCTGCAATTCCCGCCAGAAGCGTGAGACTTGCAACACTGCACCCGGCGACCCCGACTCGACTGGTGAAGAAACAACGCTACAGGGAGGACCCCCAGGCGACTCCAAGACTGTGAGTAACCAAAGTTGTCGCCCCTGGGCCCCCACAGCGACGCCTGCAGAGGGAATCCCGACGCTCCCTCTGACCGCGACTGCCTGACTCCCAGATCCCGACGCCTGGAAAAGACCCTGCACCTGCAGCCCCCAGGACCTGAAGGATCGGAACTCCAGTGCAGGAGTGACCCCCAGGAGGCCCTCTCCCTTGCCCAGGTGGTGGCTACCCCGAGGAGCCCCCCCCCCCCCCCTTGCCTGCCTGCACCGCTGAAGAGACCCCTTGGTCTCCCATTGATTTACATTGCGAACCCGACGCTTGTTTGCACACTGCACCCGGCCGCCCTCGCGCTGCTGAGGGTGTACTTTCTGTGTGGACTTGTGTCCCCCCCGGTGCCCTACAAAACCCCCCTGGTCTGCCCTCCGAAGACGCGGGTACTTACCTGCTGGCAGACTGGAACCGGGGCACCCCCTTCTCCATTGAAGCCTATGTGTTTTGGGCACCACTTTGAACTCTGCACCTGACCGGCCCTGAGCTGCTGGTGTGGTGACTTTGGGGTTGCTCTGAAACCCCAACGGTGGGCTACCTTGGACCCCAATTTGAACCCCGTAGGTGGTTTACTTACCTGCAAGAACTAACAATAACTTACCTCCCCTAGGAACTGTGAAAATTGCAGTGTGTCCACTTTTAAAATAGCTATATGTGTTTTATGTAAAAAGTATATATGCTATTGTGATTATTCAAAGTTCCTAAAGTACTTACCTGCAATACCTTCCAAATGAGATATTACATGTAGAATTTGAACCTGTGGTTCTTAAAATAAACTAAGAAAATATATTTTTCTATACAAAAAACCTATTGGCCTGGAATTGTCTCTGAGTGTGTGTTCCTCATTTATTACCTGTGTGTATGTACAACAAATGCTTAACACTACTCCTTTGATAAGCCTACTGCTCGACCACACTACCATAAAATAGAGCATTAGTATTATCTCTTTTTGCCACTATCTTACCTCTAAGGGGAACCCTTGGACTATTCCTTACTTTGAAATAGTGCATACAGAGCCAACTTCCTACACTTTTGCTGTCAGCAAAGTTCATCACCAGTTTAAGCACCGTGGGTACTGTCATTACCATGACATGTCACCTTCCTCTCGCCCATTGTTCGACCATGTTGTTGACCTACTAAGAATGACTCACACTCCTTTGAGGCACAACTTGGGTGTCAACCAGTCTCTCAAGTGGGTGATTTGCCCACTGTCTGGTCCTGGGGAGAGCAAGGCCACAGTCTCTTGAGGGGGTGACTACTTCCACTGGTTCTGGAGGGGACATTGTGCCCCGTGAGTTTCATTCTGTGGAGGATGGGGTGAGTGAATGGCTTCTTCCACTGGTTCTGGAGGGGGCATTGTGCCCTGTGATCTTCATCCTGGGATGGATGGGGTGAGTGGATGGCTTCTCCACTGGGTCTGGAGGGGGCATTATGCCCAGTGGGCTTCATCCTGGGAAGGATGGGGTGATTGGATGGCTTCTTCCACTGGGTCTGGAGGGGGCATTGTGCCCAGTGAGCTTAATCCTGCGAAGGATGGGTTGAGCGGATAGCTTCTCCACTGGTTCTGGAGGGGGCAACATGCCCTGTGATGCAGATCTTGTGGAGTGCAAGGTCACAGTCTCTCACCTGGGTGTCAGACCCACAGGATTTGCTGGGGCCAGGCCGCACAACAGCCCATAGACACAGGACTACACACTGTCCGCTGGCTTTGACAGCTGCTCAGTGGTGGTATTGGCGGTGCAGGTGTCGGTGCTGGCAGTGGTGGGGGGGAGGCTCCAGCCCTTCCTCTGCAGCCTTGGACGGCTGCCCACTGGGGCTGCTGGCAGTGGTGCTGGTGGCGGTGCGGGTGGCAGTGCTAGCAGTGGTGGGGGGAGGCCCCAGCCCATCCCCGGCAGCCTCGGACAGCTGAACCACGATGGTTGTTGGTGGGGACTCCGACTGAGTCCCAGCACCAGGCCTCCTGTCCTTTTTCGTACAGGCCCCTTGCTCTTCCTGCCATCAGCTGGGGATAGCTCCTTGCTCCTTTTGGCAGCAGCTGGGGACTGCTCCTTGCCCTTCCTCTCAGCAGCCGGGAGTGCTCGTTGCCCTTCTGTTTAGCAGCAGGGTGTGCCTCCTTGCCCTTCCTTGGAGCAGCTGGGGGTGCCTCCTTGCCCTTCCTTGCAGGAATTGGTGCAGGCACCCTATCAGTGTGGCTGCCTGGTGCCCGGGATCCTCTCTCTCCTGGTGTAGCTGTGAACACTACTCTGACCCTGGACCAGATGGCTGAGTTGCTTGGCTGGGTTCTGACCACCCTGGCCTGACGTGAGGGACGGGGGAGGGCTAGGGAAGAGGTCAATGTTGGTGAGGAAAAGCTTCCTAGGGAAGGGAAGAAAAAGATGGTTTGGGAGTAGAGGAAGAGGGAGTGGTTGTAGGAGGTGTCTGCTGTATTTGGGTGCAGGTGCATGGGCTGGATGCTGTTGTGAAGTGGATGGTTGGGTGTCTGAGTGCTTGCGTTTGTGCACTTTGGGAGGAGGGGGCACAGACACAGTGGGAGGGACACAGGACGTGTGCATGGAAGTGGGGTTGGTGACTGCCAGTGAGGGGCGTGTGCTGATAGGTGTGCTGGTGATGGGGAAGTGGATGAGGATGTAGTGCATACAGGTGTGAGTGTAGACGCAACTGGGAGGGAGGTGGAGGATGAGGAGGAGGGGGCCACAGTGGAGGCAGTGGATGTTGGTATGTCTGCATCTGGATGGTGTTTGTGTGAGTGCCTGTGGGATGAAGTGTTTGCCATGTCCATTCTAGTGTGTTGCCCTGGGTGCATGCTCGTCTGCCTGTGTGCTTGGGATAGGTTGGGGTTGAGGGGAATGGGATTGGGTAGAGGAAGTTGGAGGGGGAGGCTAGACACAGGGACAATGGCTGCCATCAGAGAGGAGGCCAGAACCTGGATTGATCTCTGTTGGGCTGCCATGCCAGTGTGAATGCCCTCCAGGAATGCATTTGTCTGTTGCATTTGGGCTGCCAGCCCCTGGATTGCATTCACAATGGTTGACTGCCCAACACAGATGGATCGGAGGAGGAGCCTCCTCACTTAGGGCAGCAGGGCTAACTGGGGCAGGGCCTGTGGTGCCTGGGGCGAAGGAGATGCCCACCCTCCTGGGTGAGCGGGCACGGGAAACTCGCTGAGGGGCTGCTGGGAGGGCAGTGCTGGTATGGGGGTGGCAGCTGTACCTGTACCTGGGGTGGGCACAGAGGTGTCCACCACAACCAGGGAGCTCCCATCGGAGGAGGAATCTGTGTCTGAACTGCCCCCTCCTGTCTCTGCCGTGGTGCTCCCCTCACCCTATGTCCCACTGGTACCCTCATCATTGGTAGATTCGGCCTCCTGGGCCATATGGAATGCATCTCCTTCCGTCGCCGGTGATAGGTTCCATGCAGGTCTGTGAGGGGTGTCCATGCATTGGTGTTACATGAAGGGCTTGGTATTGGGGTGAGTGGGTTGTGATGGCGGGGTATGTGGGGTGTGGTGAAGTGATGGGAGAGTACGGGTGAGGGTTTGTGATGACATGCAGGTGGGGGGGTGATAGTAATAGAGATTTGACTTACCAGAGTCCAGTCCTCCTCCTACTACTGCCAGGCCCTCAGGATGCATGATTGTCAAGACTTGCTCCTCCTCCGAGGAGGTGGGGGTCCACCGCCAGTCCTCTCTACAGCTAGTTGGTGTCTTGCTGCTGTGGAACGTACCTGTCCCCGTAGGTCGATCCACCTCTTCCTGATGTCGTCCCTTGTTCTGGGGTGCTATCCCACGCCATTGACCCTGTCCACGATTCGCCGCCATAGCTCCATCTTCCTTTCATTGGATGTCTGCTGTACCTGCGATCCAAATAGCTGTGGCTATACCTGGATGATTTCCTCCACCATGCCCCCAGCTCCTCCTCTGAGAATCTGGGTTGTCGTTGTGGTGCCATGGGTGTAGTGTGATTGGTGTGGGTGAGGGTGTATGAGGTGATGTGTTGGGGTCTGTGATGTAAGGTGTGTGGATGGTGTATAGGTGATGATGTTATGTTGCTCTTGTGTGTGTTCTCTAGCTGTCTCTCTCTGGTGGAAATTCTTTTTAGTCGTAAAGGGTTGTGGGTAGTGTGGGTGTGTGTTTTAAAGTGGTGTGGGTGTGTGGGTGTGGTGTGTGTATGTGTGTCAGGTGTGTGTATTTTGAATTGTCCAATGTGGTGTAGTTTTGTTTGAGTGTGTGTATTTTAAGCGCAGCAGTACGTAACACCAATAATTTACTGCCATTGAATGTCCGCCGCAGTGATTAGTGGCTCATAATGCTGCGGGCGTAGTTCTGTTGGCGTAACGGTGTGGGTTTGGATACCGCCAGTTTATCACTGACCTTTGGTCTTGCAGACTTGTGTGTGTGGCTGTATAGTGACGGATTGGTACGTGTGTGTCATAATATGCTTGGCGGTTATCCGCGGTGGCGTTATGTTGGCGGCAGTCGGTATGGCGGTAAGCAGGATTTACCACCAATGTCATAATGAGGGCCAAAGTCTGGAACTATTAGGTGCTAGGGAGAGTGACCACATTTTTCAGAAGGTCAGTGAGTCATAGTCACACAGGACCTGTCCGTTTTATTACTCTTGTTTTATCTGCCCCCTTGGGGCATTGCATGATTGTTTTCAATACACTGCAGAGTGCAGTGCTTCTCCCACACATACATAACCTAATTGTCTGTCTGTTAAATTCATAAATACTTGTCTTCTTCGGGCCTGTAATTGGCAAAACTGTCTAATGACAATTGTCTTTGAAGAGGAAGCCAAGGACAATTGGCTAGTGTTTCATATGGATACGGGACTACTATAGAAGTACCAGCATGCCTGTTATGCTCTCATTGGCTTTTAAGTGTTTTTTTCTTCCAGTTTTGAGGATAGCCCTTTTGGGAGAGTGCCCGGAAGAACTGGGACCACAGTAAGTTCAAGAGGCATTGGTTGCTGCCCCAGATACCTGTAATTGCTTTTCTCCGAGCCCTACTCCTTCACTTCAATTCATTACAATTTGAGGCAGTCCTGCCTCGATAGACGCCACACCTACTTTTCGTATTTGCATAAAAGGCCCCTCCCTCCCAGTGCTCCTCCTGTTTACTAGACAAGCTCAGCCCAAAGTAGAATCAGTTGTCCTGTTAGTAAAGAGAGAGTGGGAGGGATGTATGAATTGAAGTGAGGTAGTAGGACTCGGAGTAATGAAATTACCAGGTACGTAAGTGAGGTATTACCCCTTTTCCCTCTCTAGCTTAAGTTCATTACAGCTTGAGACAATCTCACACGTGTTTTATAGATGCATTAGTACATGTTAGACATACAAGGACAATGAACTATTACTTCATAACACAAAGAACCTTGGAACTTAACACATTCTCCAGATCAACCGTGTGACAAATTATATAAGGATTCTTGAAAGAGGACGGAGATGATCAATGGCCAGAGGTATCAAGCTCCCGGTTTGCATTTCTTCAATAGCGAATTTTAAGAAATCGCTATTTAAGAAATGCAAAATGGGATGTATAAAATTTGCAATTTGGTAATACTGATTTCTTAACATTTGCAATTGCTATTACCGAATTGCAATTAGAGAATGGGAATCCACTCATCCCTATGGGTCTGTAGGCCCATAGGTGCGAATGGTTTTGCATTTCCCAATTGCAAATTCCAGTTAGGCCCCTACGATGCACCCCAAAAAAATATTTGCGGACATGTGAAGCACACACATGCCCTAGGGGCATGTGTGTGCTTCATGTGATTTTTAAAAATGCATTTTTAAAAATTGCACATGCTTACCACCAAATTGGATTTGGTGGTAATTGCATTTCCTAAATGCCCAATTCGCAGTTAGGAAATGCTTGATACCTGTGCTTTGGAAATCGCTAATAGGAATTCCCTATTTGAGATTTCCTATTTAGAGAATCGCAATTTGCGATTCTCTAAATGGGGTCACAATTTTAAGGATTCGCTATTTTTGCGATTCCTTAAAATTGCACAGCGAATGCCTTTCATACATCTTGAAAGGCATTTTTGCATTCCCAAACGGCCGAAGTTTGCGATTTGCACCGTTTGCAAATGCAAAATTGCTTGATACATCTGGTCCCAAGTCCCTAAATGGCAAATCTCCGACATGGGTGCCATACTGCAGATCGATTTACCCTAAATCCCTGAGGTGAGTCCTGATTTCCAACCCCATAAGCTGGAGAGATCAGAATTCTCACCCACTGATTCAGCGAAACTTTAGAAGGCTTTTGCCCTTTTTTGCATTCCCAAAATTGACAAACAAAGACTCTGAGACTCGGATAATTGAGACCCTTTGCAAATATATCAGAAAAGCCCTTCTGACATCCAGTAAATGCAATCTCTGTCCCTTTTCAAATGATAAAACAGGAAAAAGGTCTGGAATCAACTCATGCTATTTGTGGAAGGCAGGGTTAACCTTGGTCATAAAGGAAGGTAAAACCCTTAAGACTATCCAGTCCTGAAAAGCTCTTCAGTATGGAAATCTAAACAAGAATGCACCCAGTTCACCCAATCTCCTAGCAATCATGATAGTGACCAAAAAGATGTCAGCAATTGTAACTTCACCTGCTCCAGGGGATCAAAAGGAAGATAAACTAATGCGTCCAGTGCAAGCTCTAAATCCCAATCTGGGAACTGTCTAAGGAGATCAGGATAAATATGAGAAAGCTGCTTAAAGAGACAAGATATAACCCTACTTATCCTTCAAATTACCCTAGTAGTCCTGAAGTTGTTAATGGCTGCCCATTGAACCCTTAAAGAGGCAACTTTCAACTCAATAGCTGCTCCATTCTTCAGGAACTGAAGAACATTGATCAGATCAGCAGTTGTAGGGTCCTACTCCTGCCAAGTGCACCATATTGAAAACTTCCTCCAATGTTTACTGTTAGACCTATGGGTAAATGGCCTGTTAGAAGCTTGGGCTGTAAATGCTAGCTCATCAGATAACCCCCTGTGCATCAGACCCCTCCTTTCAGCCTTCAAGCCATCAGGTGTAGCTTCCTTAACACTAGAAATTCCAGGTTTGGAAATGACACAGGAGAATGAGTAAGAGAGATCTTCCAAACCTCTGAGCCTCTCAGTGTCAGCAGAAGAGGAAGCCAATTTGCTCTCAGTCAAGACGAGGCTACCTATATCACCGGAACGGGCACCCTCCTGAGCCACACCAGAAAGGAGAGATGCAACAGAAACAGAAAAATCACATATAGGAGACCACTTGGCCACCTGCAGGACAGGAAGTCCACTTTCCAAGCCCCCACAAGACTGTGCGCAAAACTTTGGGATTTTTCCATTGCTCGCTTTTGTAAAAAGATCCAGCACTGGCATCCCCCATTTCCGCACCAACTGGTAGAAAATCTGAGGATGAAGCAAAACCTGTGTTGAAGAAGGAATCTATTGACTCAAGATGTTCGCTATTGTGTTGTGGATTCCCTGAATGTGAATCGCCTTTTCTGACAACACTGTCCTCTGAACCCCTTGGAACAGCTTGTCCGAGATGATGCCCAAAGAGTGAGACCTTGTACCCCCTTGCCTGTTGAAAAAGGCCGTGGCTGTGATGTTGTCTGTTTGTATCAAAACATGACGGTTTCAAAGAAAATGGGAATAAAGTTTCAATGCTTATCATATTTCCTCCAGCTACCTCCAATTCAACGGGTTTCAGCTCTGTGCCTTCAACAATGAGCCCCAAATTTGTATTACCTCCGGCCAACTTCCCATCCTGAAATACTTGCATCAGTTGTTATCATCACCACTAGAGAGGGGATAACAGAATTCCTCTCATTACATTTTTGTTAGACCTGACAGCCTTAGGGTGGTCATCCCCCAACTTTTTTCCTGCCTCTCTTCAATTTTCTGACACTATTTTTGTTGCTTTTAGGACTCTGCACACCTTTCCACTGCTGATCAGTGCTAAAGTGCATATGCTCTCTCCCTAAAAACATGGTATTATTGACTCATACCCAATTGGCATATTTAATTTACTTCTAAGTCCCTAGTAAAATGCACTGCCTGTGCCCAGGGCCTGTATATGAAATGTTACTAGTGGGCCTGCAGCACTGATTGTGCCACCCACATAAGAAGCCCCTTAACCATGTCTCAGTCCTGCCACTGTAAGGTCCGTGTGTGCAGTTTCACTGCCACTTCGACTTGGCATTTAAAAGTACTTGCCAGGCCTTAAACTCCCCTTTTTCTACATATAAGTCACGCCTAAGGTAGGCCCTAGGTAACCCATAGGGCAGGGTGCAATATAGATAAATGCAGGACATGTACATGTGTGTTTTATATGTCCTGGTAGTGGAAAACTCCTAAATTGTTTTTTCACTACTGTGAGACCTGCTCTCTTCATAGGATAACATTAGATCTACCCTCATATACTGTTTGAGGCGTAGATTCTGATCAGAAAGGGGTAAGCAGGGCCAGAACGGTAATACAAAATCCTGCTTATTGGTGAGGTTGGGTTTTTTACTACTATTTTAGAAATGCCACTTTTAGAAAGTGAGCACTTCTCTGCATTTAATCCATCTGTGCATTACAGCCTGTCTCAAATCCACGTCTGGGTTGGGCTGGTTGACAGGTCTCTTGTGCATTTCACCCAGACAACCACAAACACAGGATGCTCAGTCACACCTGCACTCATCTGCATAATGAATGGGTCTTCCTGGGCTGGAAGGGTAGAGGGTCTGACACTTACATTTCAAAGGCTAGTGGCCTGCCCTCACACGATATACTGCCAAACTCCCTACTGGGACCCTGGCAGAG
This sequence comes from Pleurodeles waltl, assembly GCF_031143425.1. Lineage (NCBI taxonomy): Eukaryota > Metazoa > Chordata > Amphibia > Caudata > Salamandridae > Pleurodeles > Pleurodeles waltl. The sequence goes on along the minus strand of NC_090448.1, from coordinate 581,568,372 downwards.
AGACCTGTACTGGAAGGTGACCTTGTGTATTTCAAAACCACTCTTTGAAGTCTCCCCCACTTCAAAGGCATTTTGGGTATATAAACTGGGTCCCTGACACCACCAAATCAGATACTTCTGGACCAGATCCTGCAACCTGTCAAGAGGAGCTGTCTGGCTGCCCAAAGGACTCACCTGGACTGCTTTGCTGTGAAGGACTGCTGCCTTGCTGTTGCCCTGCTGCCTTGCTGGCCTCTGACTTTGCTAAGAAGTGCTCTCCAAGGGGTTGGATTGAGCTTGCCTCCTGTTCCTGAATCTCAGAGCTAAAAAGACTTCCTCTCTTCAAGGAAACTCCTTGTGCAAGGAAAATCGACACACAGCCTGCCGGAAACGACGCACAGCCTGCCCTGCGATGAGAAAATCGCTGCATCGCCAAACTGGAATGATGCAGCCCGGCTCCCCGAGTGTAGATCGATGCAGTGCCTGCGTTGCAACCAGAACTTTGACGTACAGCCATACCGGATCGACGCACAGCTGAGCTGGAATGACTCAGCCCGACTTCCTGAGTGAAGAATCAACGCAGTGCCTGCTGTGCAACAGATACTCTGATAGATTGCTCACTGGATCGACGCAGCGCCTGTGACTTCATCCCACACGGCCAATATTTCCACGTATTGTCCCTGGGTGTCAAAAGACCCCACATCACAGTGAGGATCAAGACTGTGCACCATAAATCTACGCAAAGCCTTTCGCAGCGTGGGAAGAAACGATGCATCGTCTGTGCCGCGTCAGGAAATTCGACGCACACCTTCCTTTTTCCACACATCTGCTCCTCTGTGGTCTCTGTGCTTGTAATTTTGATGCAAACCAGGTACTTTGTGCACACAGGAGACAATTGTTGATTCTTACATACGTAAGACTCTTCTTAACATTGCATAAGTGATATTTCAACTTTTGCTTATCAAATCTTGATCATTTTGACCTTATTCTAATCAGATAAATATCTCATATTTTTTCTAAACCTGTGTGGTGTATTTTTGTGGTGTTTCACTGTGTTATTGCATGATTTAGTGCACAAATACTTTACACATTGCCTTCTAAGTTAAGCCTGACTGCTCAGTGCCAAGCTACCAGAGAGTGGGCACTGGATAATTTAGATTGTGTGTGACTTACCCTGACTAGGATTTTGGTCCCTACTTGGACAAGGGTGTTTACCTCTGCCAACTAGAGTCCCCATTTCTAACAATTTTCATCTTGTAGCCACCAAGAAAGTTCCCTCTTTATATGGCAAGGGATGGGAAGTCTTTTTTCCATATCCAGAGAAGACGGGCACCAATTCCTCAGAATAAACCTCATGAGTGGGTGGAGATGGATCCTGCACCAGTGAATCAAAAAGACTGTGGCGGCTAGGTTACTCTGCACCTGCATCCAAGAAGGTATTTTTGGAGCCACTTGAGATAGGAGATTTTTTATATGAGTTCTGATTTTCAGAATCAAAGTGTGTGTAAGAGTCACCAGTCTCTGATTTGTCACAAATCTGGCTCCTATGGTAGATAAATCATGAGTGGGTATGCAGCCATAGTTTTTCATAATTGATGAGAAACCCATGATCTATCATTACTTATAGGACTACTCCCAAGTGTTGAGACACAAGATCTCTAGCATTTTCCTAGTAATTTATCGAGATATAGGTGCATGTAGATCCCTTTCATGTGAAGAAGAGCCACCAGACGAATCATAATCTTTGTGAAGACCCTCGATGAGGACTTCAACCCAAAAGGTAGAACTCTGAAATGGAAATGCTGGTCCTTGATGCCAAATCTGAGGAATTTCTGATGGGATTGACTGAAAGGGATGTGACGAAACGAGCCCTGCAAATCCTCTCACACCAGAAAATCACTACTGTTTATCATTGGGATTTTGGTTTGCAAGGTTACTATGCAAAAATGGGTTGTTTTCACCCAAGAATTTACCCATTTTAAGTTGAACACTAGTCTGAAGGAACCTGATGTTTGTAGGACTAGAAAAAGAATGGAGTGATGTTCCTTGGGCCTCCTCCTATTCCAACATAGCTTGTACCCCTTCTAGGTGATCCTGTAGGATACGAGTCACAATACCACCTCTATCTGGAGGCCAATGCATGAAGTCGAAGTTCTAAACATTTTAAACCACATCTAGTACCCATTGGTCGGACATTGTCCTTTACCAAGCCTGAACAAAATGAGAAATTCTTGCTCCCACCTGATGACTGACAACCCCATCGTTGTCAGGATTTTTTCTTGTTTTGGGATATCTGTTTGAAGAAATCTGGCTTATTATAAGTGCGAGAAAGTAGCCTCTTTCTAGCATGGTGACCCCCATTTGTGGCCTGTTTGTGAGTGTTTGTCAGTGTGTTTTGCCTGTCTCATTGGGATCCTGCTAGGCAGGACCCCAGTGCTCATAGTTTGTGGCCTATGTGTGTTGTCAGTATTCTTGACTGTGTAACTGAAGTTCCGCTAACCAGAACTCCAGTGCCTATGCAGTGTAGGACCCTCCAGTGTAGTGCTGTGACAACCGCACTTTGCATCTTCTTTGTCCCCATGTTCTGGGACTCCCGTGGGCGCTGCCTGGTCTTCTCTGAAGTGCTGAGATCCCCCTCTGTCTCCTCAGTCCGATTTGAGACCCCCAGGTCCCTCCTGGGTTGAAGCAGCTCCTTTTTGACGCAAACCGTGTATTTGCTTGAGCCAAGGCTCGTTGGCGGAATCCAGCGACGAAAACACCCGGCATCCAACAACTCGACGTGGGACATCTCTTGTACCAAGGAGGAACCCACAGCTATCTTCCGTGGTGCATTTCTGTACTTTTCTTCTAACCTGAGAATCCACTCTTTGCACTTTTTTCCAGTTTGGCAGGGGCTCCTGTTCTTCCTGGACTCTTCTTTGACTTCTGGACTTGGTGTCCTCTCTCCACAGGTCTTCAGGTCCAGGAATCCTTTGTTTGTTGCTTGCAGTCTTGCCCGGTTCTTGCATAATTCTTCATCACAACTTGTAGTCTGTGCTGGGGAAACTTGCTGTACTTTACTCCTGCTTTCCTGGGCTCTGGGGTGGGGTACTTTACTTACCTTTTGGTGTTTTGTTACGCTTCCAGCACCCCTCTACACGCTACACTTGCTTTCTACCATGTTTACCCCCATTTTTGGCCTGTTTGTGAGTGTTTGTCAGTGTGTTATTACTGTCTCACTGGGATCCTGCTAGCCAGGACCCCAGTGCTCACAGTTGAAAACCTTTTTGTCAGTGTATTTTGCCTGTCTCACTGCGATCCTGCTAGCCAGGACCCGAGTGCTTATAGTTTGTGGCCTATGTGTGTTGTCAGTATGCTTGACTGTGTCACTGAAGTTCCGCTAACCAGAACTACAGTGATTATGCTCTCTCTACTTACCAAATTTGTCACTATAGTTTAGTGACTCCATATTCCAATTCTGATTGGCACACTGGACCCCCCCCCCCCCTTAAAAGTCCCTGGTATATGGTACCCAGTTACCCAGGGCATTGGGGTTCCAGGAGATCCTTATTGGCTGCAGCATTTCTTTTGCCACCCATAAGGAGCTCATACAAACCTTTCATCAGGACTGCTGCTACAGCCTGAGTAAAATAGTGCACACACTATTTCACAGCCATTTTTCACTGCACCAGGTAAGTCACCTATATGTCTAACCTTCATTTACTGAAGGCTAGGTGCAAAGTTACTGTGTGTTAGGGCACCCGTGCACTAGCAAAGGTGTCCCCACATTTTCCAGGGCCAATTCCCCTGACTTTGTGAGTGCGGGGACACCATTATCAGCATGCACTACATATATGTCAAGACATATATGTAGCTTCACAATGGTAACTCCGAATATGGCCATGTGAGGTGTCTAGGATCATGGAATTGATCCCCTAATCCAAATCTGGAATTGGGGGCCCATCTCATGCACCCTGGTGATTCCACAGATGCAACAAAACATCTATCTTCTCTTCTCACATATTTGCCTGATTAGGTAGCAGAAGTCTCTGCATCTGACTGAGAAGAGGAGACTGAAGAAGACAATCTCATCCTGTGTGCTCTCTTCTTTGGCTTAACTTTAGCCTTAGTGTCTAAAGCCATCTGGACTGCCAGTTCAATCATCCTTTATAGAGGAACCATGGATGTAGCAAATTCATCAGCAGGGTACCCCGAACCTCTTGACCTGGATTTCTGAGCCAGAATCAGGCCCTTATTGTCCGATGATGACCAAAGAACATGTATCCTCTTGCAAGATCTCTTCCCCTCCATCACAAATCAACACTGACAGTTCAAAAGGAAAAAACACCTCTTGAAATGCCAGAAACAAACTTGAAAATAAGCCACGCCAATCAACACTGGCTGTCTTCTGACCCATGCCACATCTATGCATAGGTAACCTATCAACAATTGTGTGTACCATGTCAGAAAAATAATAAAATAATCTGTCTTTGGCCTTTCAGGCTCTTACATGAACCCACCAGAAATCAGCCATGCTGCCCTCTGTAGTTCAGCCAGCCTGGAGGAGCTTCCTGTCATCTTTCACCCGGACCCGCAACCCTAGCCATCCATGAGCCTGCCGGAGTTTGTCGCAGCCGCTGTTACTGAGGTGAATGGCTTCTCCTTTGCCTCACCATCCTGGCATCTCTTAACACAGCCATCCCAGCGCCTGCCTACTCCACAAGGCAGCACCTCCAGGGGGACAGCCCAAATCTGTTCTATGTACTTCAGTGCTCCATGTCCCAAGAGCCATCAGAAGGCTCTGCTACAGTTAGTATTGCTCCGTAGACAGAAAAAAACAGGAGTAGCATTGGGAAGTACTGGCTTTTATGCTAATACGAGAAGCAGGGATGGTGTCTGTAGCGTCCTCCCCAGCCTGGGTACTCAGAAATGAATGCGCTACACATGGAGCTTGGTCTTACACATCTTTATTACATCTTTGTTGCTCTGCGTGTAACCACAACCTCAACATTCTAAATATGAAATCTATTGACCACACATGAACACTTATGTCAGAGCTCTCCCCAAATTCCCTAAAAGGATCCCATCATCACTAACTCACAAGACACTACATCCCCCCCTTGTTTACTAAAAAAATGCGTTTGTTTTACATATATATACATGTATTGAGCTATATAAATTTGTTCGCAAACTGCGTTTGATGAAACATTTTTCTAGTAAATCACAGATGATGCAATTGCACAGCGCAGCTAGTGAGGTCAAACTTTCGGGATTCAGTATTGTGGACATCTCTGAATTAGTTACCATCAAAGAATTAACAGATGAGGGGGCTACTGGTACACTTCAGACAACTGAGAGTGAAAATAGTGATGTTATTAATCTAACTGAGATGGGGTTTACCATCAATCATTGCACCACTAGCTCTCTAAGACCTTCGCGCTAAATCAAGCCTCAGGTACCTCGTGGCAACTTGATTGATATTTTTCATGAGTTGGTGATTGGTGATGTTGACAAATTTCGTATGAATTCACGTTCCAATAGATGTAAGGCCCCTAATTTCAAAGTCAATGATTGGAAAGAGCTTAATTCCCTTATATCCAATTCCACCATCATTATTAAACCTTCAGTTAAGGGTGGTAACATTGTCATTATGGATACAACTCAATATGTCAAAGAAGCTAATCGACAGCGGTCCAGTGTTGACCATTATACCAAGCTGTGTTTCCACCCTGTCGCTCAACATCAGCTGATTTACTGGGAAATGTTAAATGGTTGGGTTGTCGATTGTCTTATTGATAATGATGAGTACTTATATTTAAGAACTGACTTTCCTAAAACTCCTTGCATTTATTTTCTACCCAAAATACACAAGAACAAATGTAATACTCCAAGCAGACCCATTGTCAGCATGAATCAATCATTGTTAGAAAAAACTTCAAGATATTTGGATTTGTTCTTTTGCCCCTATGTAACAGAATTATCCTCCTATCTATGTGATACTAATGATTTTCTATCTAAAGTTCATAATATTCCATGGCAGGAGAATTATCTGTTGGTCACCATGGATGTAACTTCCTGATATACTTCCATTAAACATTGCTACGGGATGGAAGCTTGTAGATATTTCTTAGGAACCAGACCCATAGAGGTTTTTTTTAACACACTAATATGCTTATGTCCATGTTAGAAATTTGTCTCACACACAATGTTTTTCTTTTTGACAACCAATAGTACCTTCAGAAACAGGGTACAGCTATGGGGTCATCTTTCACTCCCACAAATGCCAACCTGAACATGGGGTGGTGGGAGAAAGAAATAGCCTGGTCTGAGGCTTACGAGATCTACATGGATAAAGTAGTACTTTGGGTGCGATATATCAATGACCTTTTCTTATTTGGGATGGTCATGAAAAGTCACTGCTAGAATACGTTGGTTTGTTGAAGAACAATGAGTTCAATATTCATTTGGACCTTATATACAGTAGACATACCATCGAGTTCCTAGATGTTAAGCTAGAAGTTAAGATTGACAAACTGGAGACCACAGTATATCGTAAACCCACACAGTGCAATTCTATACTGCATGGCAACAGTGGGCACCCTAATGCATTAAAGTGGAGTATACCTTACATTCAATTCCGGCGGGCCTGTAGGATATGTTCAGGAGATGAGGGATTTGAAGTTGAAATTGTAAAAATGACTGAAGATTTGCAAACAGAGGATACCCGTTTAAAATCTTAATTGATGCACAGAATAGAGTGAGGAAGAAAACTAGAGAAGAATTACTCTTTAAAAAGTCTCCTGGCAAGACTAATTCTAATACTAATAGACCCCTCATCGGCTATTTTTAGAGTTCAATCAACAACATGTAGCTCTTAAAAACATTATCAAACGCATTTGGCATGTTTTGCAACGGGATCCACATGTTAAGGATCAAATTGGTCAATATCCTCAAATTACCTATCGTAAATCACAGTCATTAGGAGACTATTTAACTAAGAGTCTCTCCTCTGTGAGAGATAATACATCATGGTTAACGAAAAGGAGTTTAGGTTTTAGGAAATGTGGCCATTGCAAAGCTTGTAACTATGCATTTAATACCCAGCATTATGAAACGTTTGATGGAAAAAATTGTGTGATTTCTGAACGAATCTCTTGTGAAACGGATTATGTTGTATATGTTATTAAATGTGGTTGCCAGAAAAAATATATAAGCAGCACCATTCACAAACTCAAAGTTAGATTTCTACAACATTTAAGAGCAATTAAAAATCAGGATCGATCTTATCCTCTGGCCAAACACTTTTGGGAGACACATGCAGGAGATTGCAGTACGTTGATCTTTTATGGAATTAAATCTGCCAAATTGAGTTCCAGGTCAGGTGACCAAACATTGGAACTGAGACGGGCAGAATCAAGAATGATACTTTTGCTTGGGTCAGAGAACCCATGGGGACACAACTTAGATACAGAATTACATGTTCATCTATGAGCTGCTTCTGGATGAAGTCAATATGAGTCCCACCTTTTGGTTACCTTTTGCTCCTGCCTCCATTTTAGACCTGCATGTCAATATTTTGCCACATATTGGTGGCGTCTTCAATGAACTTCATTTGAATTGTGTATATACATGCACCTGCTGGAAAACTTTGGATCAGTAGATGTTACAATATATTTTATAATATTCTTTTGCTCTTCTTTTTTGTTTTTTACTTTTTTTAGGGTTGCACTTTTATATTATTTATTTTCACAAACTATGGCCGTCATTCTATAGTTCGACACTTCAATGGTTAGCCATATGTTTTAGCGGAATGAGGATCCCTTGATGACTAATTTACACTTTGAGGGACTTGCCTGATATACTGTTGCTATTGAATAGTGTGTTCTACTATTAATATTGATGTAGCCCAATTAAGCACAAGCACTTTAACTATGACTGATAGATCACTTAGGACAATAATTGACTATATTGAGTTTTAGGTTTTAATATTTGCCACTATTAACAATAATGTATTGTCATATATGATCTGACCCAATTAAGCTTCAATATATATGATCATGTTTATAAATATTTGATAAGTGATTTAAGTGCTTTTTCTCCTCATACAAATGTCGCCTGTGTCATTTTCTAGAGCTTTTCAAACTGTTTTTTTAACCGTGTGTGGTTTACCTATGTCAGTATATATGTTTTAAGATGGCCGCCACATTATTTTCCCTAGTGTGTCATTACATCAAATGAAGGACTTAGATTGTATTTATAGATGGGGAAAAGATTTCCGCCAATGTCCAGTAGAAGGCGGTAGCCGAAACGCGTAGACATTTTTTGTGGGGAGACAGCATTGTGGTGATTATCACGAATAAAGTGGATTTATTGCACTTTTTGAAATTTGTTTTTTTTCCATTGTGTTTGGACCTGTACTTTGACGTGGTGCAGCCGTTTGATGAGCATTTTCTCAACTCTTGTGGAATATATATATGTATATATATATTACACAACTCCTCTATAAGTTGTCATGCAACTCCTACCAAATGCCCAAATGTTGTCCTCTGAGGTTGTGAAGAGAGAGGACAAGCATCCATGGCTGGTACTGGTGATGTAGGGACAGATTCAGTCAGGGGACTCTCTTCAGCCTCAGTCGAACCATTCTCATCTCTGACAGGATCTGTCGAATGATTAGACAGATGCTGTAGTGTGGTCAGTTTTACGTATATTTTGCACATTAGCTTCAGGCTTTAGGCCTCTGTGCACTTTGCCCTAAATATATTTTATTCATTTGCTAACAGCTTAGAGCCTCTGTGCACTTTACTCTAAATGCTTTCTATTAGGCTTCGTACTGTTATTTTACAGAATAGCCAGTTCTACAGTGTTGTTTTTTATTCATATCACACTGTTTTGCCTACTTCAGCACTGGAGTTCTTCATAACATATTCACTCTGTGCTTCAGTCAAGGATACAGTCTGGTACATTGCCGATAGACGTGGTAGGAGTTTAGACTTGCCATTCCTGCGTAGGGACATTTTGTGATCACGATGACATGTTAGTTATAAAATCGCTTCCTTGTCCCAATATATGCAAGAGGGAGATTCCGACCAGGGAACCACAACTAGACGCTGACTGCCTCGTTGCAGATGCTGAACCAGATCACAGGCCTTTGCTCAGGTATGAGTGTGTCCATCTCCCTAGTGATACAGAAAGGCAAGCTAGAAGCTTAACATGCTGTGCTCTAAATAGAACAAGCAGAGAGAGAGTAGAAACGGTTAGGAATTATGATAGCGTTATTCTTATGTTTTACTCTCCTGGTTACTATATCAATCCTACTATGTTGTATTGTTCTGGTTATTGCGGCTCACGCCTTAATATCTAAAATACAGTCGTTTTATTAAAACATTTTCTTAAACTTATACTGTCTTTGTCATTTGTATATGAGACCATATTGTGAATGAGAGAGTTGGTTTGGATCTGAGTGACCACGACTTCCCTGAGAAGTTCCAAAGATGTCATGCGCTCGGCTGCCCAATCATTTCTTCCCCGTGGGAGAAATGAGGCACTGCTAGTTAGCCGGAGCAACAACCGGATTTAGGGTGACAGAGTTCCTTACATGTGGGTCAGACTCAGTCCCCCACACCGTTATCGATCCTGCTGCCTAGAAATCCAGTAGTCTCATTTAGGATAATGAGAGCCCACGCGACATGGCGCCGCCAACGTTTGGTCTGGCTCTAATGTTTGGGTCCGACTGACTCTCTCGGTCTCGTATATATTTTGACTCCTCGGTTCCGTATGCGGAGACGTCCGTGGAGCTGAGGGTTTCCGCCACCACAGGTTGGGTACATCCTATTACTTAGTGGTTGGTTGTTCAAGCTTGACCTTTGAAAGGAAAAACCCCGATATTGGTGTGCCTTCTCTGTCCTAGAGCTATTTTTTGTTATTCTAATGGCGAATCCAGTTGTAGTAAATATACCGCTTAATATGCGATTTCCGCTCACGGGTCATCTGATAGCACATGGACTGACGGTCCAGGGGGGTCCGGTCACTTTTGTGGTGGACGCCCATGCAGCCTATAGAACTGAACTTTTTTATTCTTGGGTCGTATTTCCAGCAGCTGATGGGGGTACAAATACTTTTCACGAATATACTGTTGCGAATGTCCCTGGACAATACAGGGCTTATGCATACTTAGAAATACCTTTATCTTATCAAGAACACCATAATTGGCTTGATGGCGCCCTCCCACACTCAGTAACACCAGTAAGGTTAGGTCCGTTAAGTAATGATGGTCCGACCTGGCCTTTATTGGCTACATATACACCATATCCTGGAGCAGCGCGTGCTGCTCCAGCACACCCACATGCGGTGGTACCGGGGATCAATCCGGCCACTGTACACTCAGTGATGGGCAAAGTACCGGCTAAACGTGAGGAGACTCCGTTTTGGCTGGCGCAAAAAATTAATACGCTGGAAGCAGTATTTCCCCATACGGGACCTCAGGATAAGCATAGAATTTTGACGATGTGTTTGCCGTATGGGATGGTTCCTACGGTGGATCTTTGTAATACTTGGGGCACGGTGTTTGCCGCACTCTATACTACAGCACACGGTACACCGACTTTGGCTAATTTGCCGGAGGTGCTTAAACAAATTCAGGATGAATATGGGGCTGCCCCTGCCTTGGATTTAGGCATGCAATTGATGGGTAATTTTGATGCGGTTTCTTCTATTATTTTGAGTAATCTCAAGGGGGAGGCTGTAGCACTAGCGGTGCGAATGCGTCTTCGGGACGTTCCGCAGATTAATCAGGAGCGGGAACTTCCGAGAATAATAGCTGAAACATATTCTAGTATTGGTCGTGATAGCCTAGGGGCTCGACCGCAGAAACCACAATTGCAGGGTAAAAATAATAAGGATAATTCTAAGCAACAGCAACCTGAGGGTGCGAAAAAGCGCTGGGACAAGAAACAGCAAACACCTAAGAAAGATGGTGGGCAGTCTCCGCAACCGGAGACCCCCCAAAATAAGTATAATCTCAGGAATAGGGATACTTTGAAGACGCCTGATAGATATCAATATACTGATACGCGCCAATCTCGTTCCTTTCAGGACTCCTCGGAGAAAAGAAGTGAGAGAGGTGGGCGGTCAGAGCGGAGGACGGAGTACGTGAAACCGAGACAGAATTCACAACGCTCAGCGGAGGTTTCTATTAAACAAGAAGAGAAACCGCTGCAACAAAAACAGCAATTTAAAAAGAAGAAAGTGGCAGCAGTCTCAGTTAGACATGCCGCTCAAGAAGAGAGTTCTCTTGACGAACAAGACATGGGCGTTAGCGCTGTTAGACAGCGCGGCAGAGGTCACAATAGTTCGCCGCAGTCTTCTAGAGCATCTGGAGGCGAAAGCAACTGATGACTTCATACAAGTCGAGACGGCGGATATGCGAGTCTCTGATCCTGATCAAGTATATCTTGTGACTCTACGATTAGAAGGGGACATTGACCGCATTGTACACGCCATCTTTTGGGACCATGTGGTAAAATCATATGATGTCCTGTTGGCCGAACAAGATTGGCCACCTGACTTTGTTCGCTACTGTCCGGTTGGGGAGGAGGTTATTGTGCCTTCCTTTTCACCGCTTGTTCCAAGAGAACTAGCGGAGTCCTATTGTAAATCATGGGCTCTAGCACAAGCCCCCGCCCTATATAGGAATAATGTGGGGTGGGATAAACAATCACCTTATCATGTCATTCCAATTAAAGGCGAACCTCAGCCACAGCCGCAATATCCTATTAAATTTGAAGCAAGGGCATCGGTTAGGAAAATTCTTACACAATTGGAGTACCAAGGTGTGATTGAGCCTTGTGTCTCGCCGATGAATAATCCCTTATTTCCGGTTGCTAAACCGGACCATTCCTATAGGATAGTGGTGGATTACAGACATTTGAATAGTCATACACGCACATATGCCATACAGAATTCACATAGCGCTGCGCTTATGAATAATATAGTGCGTAAAAAATACAAAACAACCTTGGATATCTCGAATGGATTTTTCTGCCAGAATATAGCACCCGAAAGTCGGGACTATACCAGTTTCAGTGCGTTTGGCTCTCAGAAAAAGTTTTGTCGTTTACCTCAGGGGTATAAGAATAGCCCAGGACTGTTTTCGGCTCGTGTGACTGAACTTCTGCACGAGTTGGACCCTGAGGCGTTATCATATGTTGATGACATATTTGACGGACGATGAGATTCTACAACATCTCAGACGCGTATCGCGCATTGTTGTGGGTTTTGCTGATATTGGCTATAAGTTTAATTTTAAGAAATCAAAGATTGCCTTCCTCAGTGTTATTTTCCTGGGATATGAGTTATCGAGTGAGGGCAAGAGCCTGGCACCAAATTTTTTGGAGAAATGTGCTTTATTGCAGCCTCCTAATACGGTTCAGAAGCTCCAGTCGTTATTGGGGTTTCTGAATTTTGGCAGAACTTACATTCCTGAATATGCTACACGTATAAAACCTTTATATGAGCTGATTCGCCCAAATTTTTCGAGTAGATTTTGGACGATTGAGCATACACACATACTGCGAGAGTTGCAGAATGATCTGTTAGCGGTTAAACACTTACACACACGGGACAATAAAACTCATTTGGTCATCAGGGTGAATCCTGGGGCTGTTGGATTTACGTATGTCACCTTTAATGAAGGGGAGACAGTCCGATAGCATACAAGTCCCACTTGTATTCTGCTGCAGAACAACGTTTTGCTCAGACTGAGAAAATTCTCACTGCAGTACAGATGGCTGTGATCAAAGAAAGACCGCTTGCCCAGGGCCAACGCATTATTGTCGTTTCCCCGATTCCGGCCTTAGAGGCTGTTACAAAAGCGAGTGTTCCTAATTCGAAGGCTTTACACCCACGGTGGATACAATGGGCTACGTCTTTGACGGCCACTGATGTGGATTACATATTTGACCCTAAGCTGCAGACTCAAGAATTTCTTCAATATGAAATAGAGTACCCAGTTCCTGCTGGCACATTACCTATTGACCAATATGAAGTGGTCATGTATACCAATGGCTCTGCGCAACCGGCGGTTGGGACTAAACAACAGTATTCTGCTGCATGTGCGGTGGTGAGCGGGACTATGGAGGGGGAAGTCTTCTGCCCCCGACATACTTATACTAAAACCTTGGGAGATTGCACGGCGCAGCTGGCTGAGCTCAAAGCTCTTTTGTTGGCGTTGGAGCATGCAGAGCCGGCGATATTGACCTTGCTGGTCTGTGACTCCTACTACTGTGTGCAATCCTTCAATGAATATCTGCACTATTGGAAAATGAATGGGTTCAGAGATTCTAAAGGCAACACCATTAAACATAAATTGTTGTGGGGTAAGGTTGCGGGTCTGAAAGAAACGCTTCCTAAAGTCCATGTTGTACATACACTTGGACACCAGCGCGTTGGAATACACGTTGCTGGGAATACTTTGGCTGATGAGGCTGCAAAGTCGGCAGTGGCTATCGCTACTGTAGCCGCAGTGACTCGTTCGAGTTCAAAACCAGACATAGAGATTTCGGCTGCCATAAAAGCTACGGCTGATGGCACGCCATTTCCTAAAGGATTCCCTTCTAAATATAGTTACTGCTTGAGTGGTGCACTAAATGCTGTTGTTAATATTCCAGGCATTGGTGTACGTGAGTTACCGAATAAGATTGAGAGACCTCGATTAATTTCTGCAGCACATGAAGGGGTGGCATCTGCGCATGCTGGTGTGGCTGCCACGATTTCACTTTTACAGGCCCGTTATTGGTGGCCTGGTCTCTATAAAGAGACAAAGCAGTATGTCCTTTGTTGTGACGTCTGTCAACAAATTAAAGCATCGTAGGCTAGACGCCCACAGCAGACGCCTCTTCTGATTTCAAACAGACCATTACAGTGTGTGTACTTGGACCATTGTGGTCCGCTGACACCAGATAGTGCATACAAATACATATTGGTTGCTGTACATTTGTGCTCCAGATTTGTGTGGGTCTGGCCACAGCGCTCGGCTGACGCTCGGACTGTTATTAAAGATTTGTGTATCTTTGTCGATACATTTGCAGTTGCGGCTTTTCATTCGGACCAGGGCCCTGCTTTTGCCTCTAAGGCATTCAGGGACACCATGGCTTCGTTGGGGGTCCAACTCCAATTCTCGTCTCCATTTCATCCCGAGGGAAATTCTGTTGTGGAGCGTTTAAATCGTGATTTAAAGCAATCCTTAACGGCCAGGGTTATAGGTACGGGTCGTAGTTGGCTAGCCCACCTGTATGGAGTACAGAGAGCACTTAATAACTTGCCTAGAAGGTCACTGGGGGGTCGTACTTCATATGAGTGCCTGTTCGGAACACGAATGTATGTTCCTGATCTAGATGGTCCTGGTGTGGAGGCGGCAGCTACGCCCTTTGACATAAATGATCGTGTCACTGTTTTGCAGGATTTACAACAATTTCGTGAAGATAACTCTTCTGCGAGTGCTGCCTCCTCAGGAATTAAGGATGAGCCAGTAACACCTACTGGTTGGATACCCAGGATTGGGGACCTAGTGCGTGAAAAGGTTGCAGTAAAGAAAGAATTTGGTCCTTCTTATCGAGCACCTGTCCCGGTGTTGGGGGTGAGCGGCATGAGAACTGTGATTTTGCCGCCGCTGCAAGGGGCCAAAGGAAATTGTTTTGTTTCCATTGATAATGTCAAGTTACAACATGTGGCCGATTCTGCACAGCAGACCAAGAGGGACACCCAGTAGTTCCGGCATCCCTCTCACTACTGGGGAAGAAGTCCCGCTGCAGGTGATTTGCACCGACCCTGTTTCCTCTCCGAGCTTGGGGAGGGTGGAAGATGATCTTGCGATTGTTCCACAGTCAACGATTGATATTGATTCTTTTGCTCAAGTTGCTGTACGTTCTACTGATGTTTCTGAACATGTGATTTATAGCGTACCTAGGAGAGAACCTCCATCAGCTTCCTTGTTCACTGTTGCACCTTTTGCTAGAACTGCCTCTGGCTGCTTCAACGACGCGGATGCGGCTGTATCCAGCTCTTCGTCTTCGCTGTCTTCAATCCGAGGTCCACGTAAGCTACTCGGTTGGCTTAAACGTACATATTTTGTTATTCCTTGGAACTATTTGTGGCTTTTTATTGCTGTAATGACTATTTTTTTATAGTTGGGATTTGTGGTTACTTTTTTTCTAGTAATACATGGTCATTTTCTTCCTGATCGATCAGACATTGAGCACGTGGAGACTGTGTTGAGACCACATTTTTCGTCTCATATGGTTCGAAGAGACTTATCCAATGTGAACATTTCTGCAATACCAATTCCGGATGGGATTGTGTGGGATAAAGTAATGTTTGATACATATGGTCCCACTGAATTGATTCAAATACCGTATGTCCTTAAGTTATCAATGAATGATATTGTTATTCCAGGCATTGTTTCTGATGATTGGGATGTGAAGACAGTAGATTCTATGCTAAAAGATTTGCAATATTATACTGTCTATGACGATGAAGATGCTTACCAATTTAGAGATAATCATGGTGATATGTTTTGCTACACCCATTATGGACACCACTTTATTCACAAAGCGAGTAGCCCTAAGTCCATCTTTAATTATGTACAATGGGAACATTGCTCGACTCCTCCACAAGGGAGTTCGAAAACGTATAATGATAAATTTGCATATTTTTCTGGGCATGATCAGCGAAATGCTAAGTCTTACTATTTTAAAGTGACACCGTATTCTAATAAGCAAATTTTGTTGACCGATACTAAATTACTATATTCTAATTCGTTTGTATCTAAACTTTCGGTCGAGGGATATGAATACTGGTTGAAGACTGTTGACTTGAAAAGTGTTTGGGGTACGAAAAATTGGCAGATGCAAGGCAGAGATACATTATTTCGAGCATGCATTATCCCTGTGCAAATGATTTTCCTCAATGACACAGTACAACAGACTAGTTGTTTGGGCTTGGCGTCGATTAGAGAATTGACTTTGTCTAGTATACCTGTCCCTTCTAAATTAAATAACTGGCAGCACTATGTGAATGCTACTTTTAGTGAATTTACGCATTGGGTCCAGAATGGAACGCTTAACGCTTCATCGTTACATCCGAGTGGGTGGTTATTGTGGCCTGTAGACACTAATCAGACACGATCTATCATGCAGCTGGGTTGGACTCTTCAGACCTTGAAGGCGGGTCGCGTTCCATGGCAGCACATTTGTGCCAGAGAGATCTTTATCTCCTTTAATTTAACTCGTCAACAACAATTGATGGCTAAGAAGGAAGCGACGTATGTTATGTCAAATATTGAAAAATTTGAGAAACTGCCTTTTACGGTGGCTGAGATTCCGTCAGCTGAGTGGTTGATTCATGGGGTTATTAATTTGCCTATCTCCACTCTGCAATTTACTTCTTGTTTGAAGCACATTCTGGTGGGTAGATATGAACTATTGGGTGACAGTTACATACACGAGGTGTGGGAACTTCCTTTTCAGTACAGATGTGTTAATGGTTTGCAGGAGGTTTTTCTTAGCGGTAGCGAATGCGAAGCTTCTGTTAGCCATTCCATGGTTTGTAAACAGCTGTCCTTGCACGGAGCGTGTAATGCTTCGATTGCTAACTTAGCTTTTTATGTGAAGGGAGTTCCAGTCCCGGTAATTAAAAACACTTTCCAGGTGCTTTCTAACGGCAGTTACATTGTTCTTAACAGCGAACGCTGCTGTGGCATGCGTGCCGGAATAGTTTACGTCATTGTCGTCAACAAGGCCGTTACGTGCTGCGGTAATGTGTTGTTTCCCCCTATTGAATTTAGGGAGGTAGCAGACATCTGGCCTCATATTGCTACTTCCAAGGTTGATTTCGACAAGTTGAGTCGGCTGAAAGCTTTATTGTTTCAAAAGCATGTGGCCCTTACATCTGCTAGCGAGACCTACGCACTTCAAGTGGCAAGGTCATCGGCGGAGATACAGTCCCTTTTGAATACTAACTTTCCGAGTCATTTCGGTGAACTTGTGGGACGTATATTTAATGCATCCAGCACTGCTGGTATTGCTCATTTTTTCAAAGCCGTTGGTGTTGGTTTCGTTCACACCTTCTCTTCCATATTCGGTTTGATACCCTCGGCTAAACACTCTATTTTCGGAAGCATTTTTGGGGGTTTCCCAATTACTTTGGCTTTATTGGCTGGAGTTTTGCTGTTGTTACTATTTTTTCGCAATGGCTGTCCCGCTGCGACGAGGTCCTATATTGCTGCTCCCGTCAGCGCAGCTGTGTCGTGAACGCATGATGCAGCATTTTGGAGCTACACTCCTGGCTCATTTGGAGTGTGACTGGTCTTTGTCATTCAGGCCGGTTTTGGATTGTGTGCAACCCGTGTTTCGATGCCTTTGGTGCTCGTTTGAACATGCACTGGCTTTCTGTCTCTCACTGCAGCGCTCTCCAGTGGTTGATCTTGATCTGTTGATGTTCCCGATTAGGGCTCATTCCCAGACTTGTGCACTACGGTTGCGTTTGTTTCGTGAAGCGGATTATGAGATTCCCTTCCTGGAGGAAGATGGTTTTGTCTCTTTCCTTGGCACTACACGGGTGCCGCCCTAAATGGTTTTGGGGCTTTGGAACACACCTGCTCCATGGTACTTTGTGGCGTGGATCTTCCGATATTGACATATCTCGAAGTGGAGGAGCTTCTACGTTCTATTGCTTCTGTCTGACAATTGGATTTTTTTTTTCCTCTCTCCCGACTAAATTGACACTATATTGCAATTCGCTCTATCGTCGCATGTTTCCTAAATTTATGACTTTATTGTCTTCTCATCTTGTCAAAATGTTGTGTTTAAATTTAGGTTATGTTTTTTATGTTATTAGAACCACTTGCTACCGACAAGGGGAGGGTGTAGTGTGGTCAGTTTTACGTATATTTTGCGCATTAGCTTCAGGCTTTAGGCCTCTGTGCACTTTGCCCTAAATATATTTTATTCATTCGCTAACAGCTTAGAGCCTCTGTGCACTTTACTCTAAATGCTTTCTATTAGGCTTCGTACTGTTATTTTACAGAATAGCCAGTTCTACGGTGTTGTTTTTTATTCATATCACACTGTTTTGCCTACTTCAGCACTGGAGTTCTTCATAACATATTCACTCTGTGCTTCAGTCAAGGATACAGTCTGGTACATTGCCGATAGACGTGGTAGGAGTTTAGACTTGCCATTCCTGCGTAGGGACATTTTGTGATCACGATGACATGTTAGTTATAAAATCGCTTCCTTGTCCCAATACATGCAAGAGGGAGATTCCGACCAGGGAACCACAACTAGACGCTGACTGCCTCGTTGCAGATGCTGAACCAGATCACAGGCCTTTGCTCAGGTATGAGTGTGTCCGTCTCCCTAGTGATACAGAAAGGCAAGCTAGAAGCTTAACATGCTGTGCTCTAAATAGAACAAGCAGAGAGAGAGTAGAAACGGTTAGGAATTATGATAGCGTTATTCTTATGTTTTACTCTCCTGGTTACTATATCAATCCTACTATGTTGTATTGTTCTGGTTATTGCGGCTCACGCCTTAATATCTAAAATACAGTCGTTTTATTAAAACATTTTCTAAAACTTATACTGTCTTTGTCATTTGTATATGAGACCATATTGTGAATGAGAGAGTTGGTTTGGATCTGAGTGACCACGACTTCCCTGAGAAGTTCCAAAGATGTCATGCGCTCGGCTGCCCAATCATTTCTTCCCCGTGGGAGAAATGAGGCACTGCTAGTTAGCCGGAGCAACAACCGGATTTAGGGTGACAGAGTTCCTTACATGTGGGTCAGACTCAGTCCCCCACACCGTTATCGATCCTGCTGCCTAGAAATCCAGTAGTCTCATTTAGGATAATGAGAGCCCACGCGACATGGCGCCGCCAACGTTTGGTCTGGCTCTAATGTTTGGGTCCGACTGACTCTCTCGGTCTCGTATATATTTTGACTCCTCGGTTCCGTATGCGGAGACGTCCGTGGAGCTGAGGGTTTCCGCCACCACAGGTTGGGTACATCCTATTACTTAGTGGTTGGTTGTTCAAGCTTGACCTTTGAAAGGAAAAACCCCGATATTGGTGTGCCTTCTCTGTCCTAGAGCTATTTTTTGTTATTCTAATGGCGAATCCAGTTGTAGTAAATATACCGCTTAATATGCGATTTCCGCTCACGGGTCATCTGATAGCACATGGACTGACGGTCCAGGGGGGTCCGGTCACTTTTGTGGTGGACGCCCATGCAGCCTATAGAACTGAACTTTTTTATTCTTGGGTCGTATTTCCAGCAGCTGATGGGGGTACAAATACTTTTCACGAATATACTGTTGCGAATGTCCCTGGACAATACAGGGCTTATGCATACTTAGAAATACCTTTATCTTATCAAGAACACCATAATTGGCTTGATGGCGCCCTCCCACACTCAGTAACACCAGTAAGGTTAGGTCCGTTAAGTAATGATGGTCCGACCTGGCCTTTATTGGCTACATATACACCATATCCTGGAGCAGCGCGTGCTGCTCCAGCACACCCACATGCGGTGGTACCGGGGATCAATCCGGCCACTGTACACTCAGTGATGGGCAAAGTACCGGCTAAACGTGAGGAGACTCCGTTTTGGCTGGCGCAAAAAATTAATACGCTGGAAGCAGTATTTCCCCATACGGGACCTCAGGATAAGCATAGAATTTTGACGATGTGTTTGCCGTATGGGATGGTTCCTACGGTGGATCTTTGTAATACTTGGGGCACGGTGTTTGCCGCACTCTATACTACAGCACACGGTACACCGACTTTGGCTAATTTGCCGGAGGTGCTTAAACAAATTCAGGATGAATATGGGGCTGCCCCTGCCTTGGATTTAGGCATGCAATTGATGGGTAATTTTGATGCGGTTTCTTCTATTATTTTGAGTAATCTCAAGGGGGAGGCTGTAGCACTAGCGGTGCGAATGCGTCTTCGGGACGTTCCGCAGATTAATCAGGAGCGGGAACTTCCGAGAATAATAGCTGAAACATATTCTAGTATTGGTCGTGATAGCCTAGGGGCTCGACCGCAGAAACCACAATTGCAGGGTAAAAATAATAAGGATAATTCTAAGCAACAGCAACCTGAGGGTGCGAAAAAGCGCTGGGACAAGAAACAGCAAACACCTAAGAAAGATGGTGGGCAGTCTCCGCAACCGGAGACCCCCCAAAATAAGTATAATCTCAGGAATAGGGATACTTTGAAGACGCCTGATAGATATCAATATACTGATACGCGCCAATCTCGTTCCTTTCAGGACTCCTCGGAGAAAAGAAGTGAGAGAGGTGGGCGGTCAGAGCGGAGGACGGAGTACGTGAAACCGAGACAGAATTCACAACGCTCAGCGGAGGTTTCTATTAAACAAGAAGAGAAACCGCTGCAACAAAAACAGCAATTTAAAAAGAAGAAAGTGGCAGCAGTCTCAGTTAGACATGCCGCTCAAGAAGAGAGTTCTCTTGACGAACAAGACATGGGCGTTAGCGCTGTTAGACAGCGCGGCAGAGGTCACAATAGTTCGCCGCAGTCTTCTAGAGCATCTGGAGGCGAAAGCAACTGATGACTTCATACAAGTCGAGACGGCGGATATGCGAGTCTCTGATCCTGATCAAGTATATCTTGTGACTCTACGATTAGAAGGGGACATTGACCGCATTGTACACGCCATCTTTTGGGACCATGTGGTAAAATCATATGATGTCCTGTTGGCCGAACAAGATTGGCCACCTGACTTTGTTCGCTACTGTCCGGTTGGGGAGGAGGTTATTGTGCCTTCCTTTTCACCGCTTGTTCCAAGAGAACTAGCGGAGTCCTATTGTAAATCATGGGCTCTAGCACAAGCCCCCGCCCTATATAGGAATAATGTGGGGTGGGATAAACAATCACCTTATCATGTCATTCCAATTAAAGGCGAACCTCAGCCACAGCCGCAATATCCTATTAAATTTGAAGCAAGGGCATCGGTTAGGAAAATTCTTACACAATTGGAGTACCAAGGTGTGATTGAGCCTTGTGTCTCGCCGATGAATAATCCCTTATTTCCGGTTGCTAAACCGGACCATTCCTATAGGATAGTGGTGGATTACAGACATTTGAATAGTCATACACGCACATATGCCATACAGAATTCACATAGCGCTGCGCTTATGAATAATATAGTGCGTAAAAAATACAAAACAACCTTGGATATCTCGAATGGATTTTTCTGCCAGAATATAGCACCCGAAAGTCGGGACTATACCAGTTTCAGTGCGTTTGGCTCTCAGAAAAAGTTTTGTCGTTTACCTCAGGGGTATAAGAATAGCCCAGGACTGTTTTCGGCTCGTGTGACTGAACTTCTGCACGAGTTGGACCCTGAGGCGTTATCATATGTTGATGACATATTTGACGGACGATGAGATTCTACAACATCTCAGACGCGTATCGCGCATTGTTGTGGGTTTTGCTGATATTGGCTATAAGTTTAATTTTAAGAAATCAAAGATTGCCTTCCTCAGTGTTATTTTCCTGGGATATGAGTTATCGAGTGAGGGCAAGAGCCTGGCACCAAATTTTTTGGAGAAATGTGCTTTATTGCAGCCTCCTAATACGGTTCAGAAGCTCCAGTCGTTATTGGGGTTTCTGAATTTTGGCAGAACTTACATTCCTGAATATGCTACACGTATAAAACCTTTATATGAGCTGATTCGCCCAAATTTTTCGAGTAGATTTTGGACGATTGAGCATACACACATACTGCGAGAGTTGCAGAATGATCTGTTAGCGGTTAAACACTTACACACACGGGACAATAAAACTCATTTGGTCATCAGGGTGAATCCTGGGGCTGTTGGATTTACGTATGTCACCTTTAATGAAGGGGAGACAGTCCCGATAGCATACAAGTCCCACTTGTATTCTGCTGCAGAACAACGTTTTGCTCAGACTGAGAAAATTCTCACTGCAGTACAGATGGCTGTGATCAAAGAAAGACCGCTTGCCCAGGGCCAACGCATTATTGTCGTTTCCCCGATTCCGGCCTTAGAGGCTGTTACAAAAGCGAGTGTTCCTAATTCGAAGGCTTTACACCCACGGTGGATACAATGGGCTACGTCTTTGACGGCCACTGATGTGGATTACATATTTGACCCTAAGCTGCAGACTCAAGAATTTCTTCAATATGAAATAGAGTACCCAGTTCCTGCTGGCACATTACCTATTGACCAATATGAAGTGGTCATGTATAACAATGGCTCTGCGCAACCGGCGGTTGGGACTAAACAACAGTATTCTGCTGCATGTGCGGTGGTGAGCGGGACTATGGAGGGGGAAGTCTTCTGCCCCCGACATACTTATACTAAAACCTTGGGAGATTGCACGGCGCAGCTGGCTGAGCTCAAAGCTCTTTTGTTGGCGTTGGAGCATGCAGAGCCGGCGATATTGACCTTGCTGGTCTGTGACTCCTACTACTGTGTGCAATCCTTCAATGAATATCTGCACTATTGGAAAATGAATGGGTTCAGAGATTCTAAAGGCAACACCATTAAACATAAATTGTTGTGGGGTAAGGTTGCGGGTCTGAAAGAAACGCTTCCTAAAGTCCATGTTGTACATACACTTGGACACCAGCGCGTTGGAATACACGTTGCTGGGAATACTTTGGCTGATGAGGCTGCAAAGTCGGCAGTGGCTATCGCTACTGTAGCCGCAGTGACTCGTTCGAGTTCAAAACCAGACATAGAGATTTCGGCTGCCATAAAAGCTACGGCTGATGGCACGCCATTTCCTAAAGGATTCCCTTCTAAATATAGTTACTGCTTGAGTGGTGCACTAAATGCTGTTGTTAATATTCCAGGCATTGGTGTACGTGAGTTACCGAATAAGATTGAGAGACCTCGATTAATTTCTGCAGCACATGAAGGGGTGGCATCTGCGCATGCTGGTGTGGCTGCCACGATTTCACTTTTACAGGCCCGTTATTGGTGGCCTGGTCTCTATAAAGAGACAAAGCAGTATGTCCTTTGTTGTGACGTCTGTCAACAAATTAAAGCATCGTAGGCTAGACGCCCACAGCAGACGCCTCTTCTGATTTCAAACAGACCATTACAGTGTGTGTACTTGGACCATTGTGGTCCGCTGACACCAGATAGTGCATACAAATACATATTGGTTGCTGTACATTTGTGCTCCAGATTTGTGTGGGTCTGGCCACAGCGCTCGGCTGACGCTCGGACTGTTATTAAAGATTTGTGTATCTTTGTCGATACATTTGCAGTTGCGGCTTTTCATTCGGACCAGGGCCCTGCTTTTGCCTCTAAGGCATTCAGGGACACCATGGCTTCGTTGGGGGTCCAACTCCAATTCTCGTCTCCATTTCATCCCGAGGGAAATTCTGTTGTGGAGCGTTTAAATCGTGATTTAAAGCAATCCTTAACGGCCAGGGTTATAGGTACGGGTCGTAGTTGGCTAGCCCACCTGTATGGAGTACAGAGAGCACTTAATAACTTGCCTAGAAGGTCACTGGGGGGTCGTACTTCATATGAGTGCCTGTTCGGAACACGAATGTATGTTCCTGATCTAGATGGTCCTGGTGTGGAGGCGGCAGCTACGCCCTTTGACATAAATGATCGTGTCACTGTTTTGCAGGATTTACAACAATTTCGTGAAGATAACTCTTCTGCGAGTGCTGCCTCCTCAGGAATTAAGGATGAGCCAGTAACACCTACTGGTTGGATACCCAGGATTGGGGACCTAGTGCGTGAAAAGGTTGCAGTAAAGAAAGAATTTGGTCCTTCTTATCGAGCACCTGTCCCGGTGTTGGGGGTGAGCGGCATGAGAACTGTGATTTTGCCGCCGCTGCAAGGGGCCAAAGGAAATTGTTTTGTTTCCATTGATAATGTCAAGTTACAACATGTGGCCGATTCTGCACAGCAGACCAAGAGGGACACCCAGTAGTTCCGGCATCCCTCTCACTACTGGGGAAGAAGTCCCGCTGCAGGTGATTTGCACCGACCCTGTTTCCTCTCCGAGCTTGGGGAGGGTGGAAGATGATCTTGCGATTGTTCCACAGTCAACGATTGATATTGATTCTTTTGCTCAAGTTGCTGTACGTTCTACTGATGTTTCTGAACATGTGATTTATAGCGTACCTAGGAGAGAACCTCCATCAGCTTCCTTGTTCACTGTTGCACCTTTTGCTAGAACTGCCTCTGGCTGCTTCAACGACGCGGATGCGGCTGTATCCAGCTCTTCGTCTTCGCTGTCTTCAATCCGAGGTCCACGTAAGCTACTCGGTTGGCTTAAACGTACATATTTTGTTATTCCTTGGAACTATTTGTGGCTTTTTATTGCTGTAATGACTATTTTTTTATAGTTGGGATTTGTGGTTACTTTTTTTCTAGTAATACATGGTCATTTTCTTCCTGATCGATCAGACATTGAGCACGTGGAGACTGTGTTGAGACCACATTTTTCGTCTCATATGGTTCGAAGAGACTTATCCAATGTGAACATTTCTGCAATACCAATTCCGGATGGGATTGTGTGGGATAAAGTAATGTTTGATACATATGGTCCCACTGAATTGATTCAAATACCGTATGTCCTTAAGTTATCAATGAATGATATTGTTATTCCAGGCATTGTTTCTGATGATTGGGATGTGAAGACAGTAGATTCTATGCTAAAAGATTTGCAATATTATACTGTCTATGACGATGAAGATGCTTACCAATTTAGAGATAATCATGGTGATATGTTTTGCTACACCCATTATGGACACCACTTTATTCACAAAGCGAGTAGCCCTAAGTCCATCTTTAATTATGTACAATGGGAACATTGCTCGACTCCTCCACAAGGGAGTTCGAAAACGTATAATGATAAATTTGCATATTTTTCTGGGCATGATCAGCGAAATGCTAAGTCTTACTATTTTAAAGTGACACCGTATTCTAATAAGCAAATTTTGTTGACCGATACTAAATTACTATATTCTAATTCGTTTGTATCTAAACTTTCGGTCGAGGGATATGAATACTGGTTGAAGACTGTTGACTTGAAAAGTGTTTGGGGTACGAAAAATTGGCAGATGCAAGGCAGAGATACATTATTTCGAGCATGCATTATCCCTGTGCAAATGATTTTCCTCAATGACACAGTACAACAGACTAGTTGTTTGGGCTTGGCGTCGATTAGAGAATTGACTTTGTCTAGTATACCTGTCCCTTCTAAATTAAATAACTGGCAGCACTATGTGAATGCTACTTTTAGTGAATTTACGCATTGGGTCCAGAATGGAACGCTTAACGCTTCATCGTTACATCCGAGTGGGTGGTTATTGTGGCCTGTAGACACTAATCAGACACGATCTATCATGCAGCTGGGTTGGACTCTTCAGACCTTGAAGGCGGGTCGCGTTCCATGGCAGCACATTTGTGCCAGAGAGATCTTTATCTCCTTTAATTTAACTCGTCAACAACAATTGATGGCTAAGAAGGAAGCGACGTATGTTATGTCAAATATTGAAAAATTTGAGAAACTGCCTTTTACGGTGGCTGAGATTCCGTCAGCTGAGTGGTTGATTCATGGGGTTATTAATTTGCCTATCTCCACTCTGCAATTTACTTCTTGTTTGAAGCACATTCTGGTGGGTAGATATGAACTATTGGGTGACAGTTACATACACGAGGTGTGGGAACTTCCTTTTCAGTACAGATGTGTTAATGGTTTGCAGGAGGTTTTTCTTAGCGGTAGCGAATGCGAAGCTTCTGTTAGCCATTCCATGGTTTGTAAACAGCTGTCCTTGCACGGAGCGTGTAATGCTTCGATTGCTAACTTAGCTTTTTATGTGAAGGGAGTTCCAGTCCCGGTAATTAAAAACACTTTCCAGGTGCTTTCTAACGGCAGTTACATTGTTCTTAACAGCGAACGCTGCTGTGGCATGCGTGCCGGAATAGTTTACGTCATTGTCGTCAACAAGGCCGTTACGTGCTGCGGTAATGTGTTGTTTCCCCCTATTGAATTTAGGGAGGTAGCAGACATCTGGCCTCATATTGCTACTTCCAAGGTTGATTTCGACAAGTTGAGTCGGCTGAAAGCTTTATTGTTTCAAAAGCATGTGGCCCTTACATCTGCTAGCGAGACCTACGCACTTCAAGTGGCAAGGTCATCGGCGGAGATACAGTCCCTTTTGAATACTAACTTTCCGAGTCATTTCGGTGAACTTGTGGGACGTATATTTAATGCATCCAGCACTGCTGGTATTGCTCATTTTTTCAAAGCCGTTGGTGTTGGTTTCGTTCACACCTTCTCTTCCATATTCGGTTTGATACCCTCGGCTAAACACTCTATTTTCGGAAGCATTTTTGGGGGTTTCCCAATTACTTTGGCTTTATTGGCTGGAGTTTTGCTGTTGTTACTATTTTTTCGCAATGGCTGTCCCGCTGCGACGAGGTCCTATATTGCTGCTCCCGTCAGCGCAGCTGTGTCGTGAACGCATGATGCAGCATTTTGGAGCTACACTCCTGGCTCATTTGGAGTGTGACTGGTCTTTGTCATTCAGGCCGGTTTTGGATTGTGTGCAACCCGTGTTTCGATGCCTTTGGTGCTCGTTTGAACATGCACTGGCTTTCTGTCTCTCACTGCAGCGCTCTCCAGTGGTTGATCTTGATCTGTTGATGTTCCCGATTAGGGCTCATTCCCAGACTTGTGCACTACGGTTGCGTTTGTTTCGTGAAGCGGATTATGAGATTCCCTTCCTGGAGGAAGATGGTTTTGTCTCTTTCCTTGGCACTACACGGGTGCCGCCCTAAATGGTTTTGGGGCTTTGGAACACACCTGCTCCATGGTACTTTGTGGCGTGGATCTTCCGATATTGACATATCTCGAAGTGGAGGAGCTTCTACGTTCTATTGCTTCTGTCTGACAATTGGATTTTTTTTTTCCTCTCTCCCGACTAAATTGACACTATATTGCAATTCGCTCTATCGTCGCATGTTTCCTAAATTTATGACTTTATTGTCTTCTCATCTTGTCAAAATGTTGTGTTTAAATTTAGGTTATGTTTTTTATGTTATTAGAACCACTTGCTACCGACAAGGGGAGGGTGTAGTGTGGTCAGTTTTACGTATATTTTGCGCATTAGCTTCAGGCTTTAGGCCTCTGTGCACTTTGCCCTAAATATATTTTATTCATTCGCTAACAGCTTAGAGCCTCTGTGCACTTTACTCTAAATGCTTTCTATTAGGCTTCGTACTGTTATTTTACAGAATAGCCAGTTCTACGGTGTTGTTTTTTATTCATATCACACTGTTTTGCCTACTTCAGCACTGGAGTTCTTCATAACATATTCACTCTGTGCTTCAGTCAAGGATACAGTCTGGTACATTGCCGATAGACGTGGTAGGAGTTTAGACTTGCCATTCCTGCGTAGGGACATTTTGTGATCACGATGACATGTTAGTTATAAAATCGCTTCCTTGTCCCAATACATGCAAGAGGGAGATTCCGACCAGGGAACCACAACTAGACGCTGACTGCCTCGTTGCAGATGCTGAACCAGATCACAGGCCTTTGCTCAGGTATGAGTGTGTCCGTCTCCCTAGTGATACAGAAAGGCAAGCTAGAAGCTTAACATGCTGTGCTCTAAATAGAACAAGCAGAGAGAGAGTAGAAACGGTTAGGAATTATGATAGCGTTATTCTTATGTTTTACTCTCCTGGTTACTATATCAATCCTACTATGTTGTATTGTTCTGGTTATTGCGGCTCACGCCTTAATATCTAAAATACAGTCGTTTTATTAAAACATTTTCTAAAACTTATACTGTCTTTGTCATTTGTATATGAGACCATATTGTGAATGAGAGAGTTGGTTTGGATCTGAGTGACCACGACTTCCCTGAGAAGTTCCAAAGATGTCATGCGCTCGGCTGCCCAATCATTTCTTCCCCGTGGGAGAAATGAGGCACTGCTAGTTAGCCGGAGCAACAACCGGATTTAGGGTGACAGAGTTCCTTACATGTGGGTCAGACTCAGTCCCCCACACCGTTATCGATCCTGCTGCCTAGAAATCCAGTAGTCTCATTTAGGATAATGAGAGCCCACGCGACATGGCGCCGCCAACGTTTGGTCTGGCTCTAATGTTTGGGTCCGACTGACTCTCTCGGTCTCGTATATATTTTGACTCCTCGGTTCCGTATGCGGAGACGTCCGTGGAGCTGAGGGTTTCCGCCACCACAGGTTGGGTACATCCTATTACTTAGTGGTTGGTTGTTCAAGCTTGACCTTTGAAAGGAAAAACCCCGATATTGGTGTGCCTTCTCTGTCCTAGAGCTATTTTTTGTTATTCTAATGGCGAATCCAGTTGTAGTAAATATACCGCTTAATATGCGATTTCCGCTCACGGGTCATCTGATAGCACATGGACTGACGGTCCAGGGGGGTCCGGTCACTTTTGTGGTGGACGCCCATGCGGCCTATAGAACTGAACTTTTTTATTCTTGGGTCGTATTTCCAGCAGCTGATGGGGGTACAAATACTTTTCACGAATATACTGTTGCGAATGTCCCTGGACAATACAGGGCTTATGCATACTTAGAAATACCTTTATCTTATCAAGAACACCATAATTGGCTTGATGGCGCCCTCCCACACTCAGTAACACCAGTAAGGTTAGGTCCGTTAATTAATGATGGTCCGACCTGGCCTTTATTGGCTACATATACACCATATCCTGGAGCAGCGCGTGCTGCTCCAGCACACCCACATGCGGTGGTACCGGGGATCAATCCGGCCACTGTACACTCAGTGATGGGCAAAGTACCGGCTAAACGTGAGGAGACTCCGTTTTGGCTGGCGCAAAAAATTAATACGCTGGAAGCAGTATTTCCCCATACGGGACCTCAGGATAAGCATAGAATTTTGACGATGTGTTTGCCGTATGGGATGGTTCCTACGGTGGATCTTTGTAATACTTGGGGCACGGTGTTTGCCGCACTCTATACTACAGCACACGGTACACCGACTTTGGCTAATTTGCCGGAGGTGCTTAAACAAATTCAGGATGAATATGGGGCTGCCCCTGCCTTGGATTTAGGCATGCAATTGATGGGTAATTTTGATGCGGTTTCTTCTATTATTTTGAGTAATCTCAAGGGGGAGGCTGTAGCACTAGCGGTGCGAATGCGTCTTCGGGACGTTCCGCAGATTAATCAGGAGCGGGAACTTCCGAGAATAATAGCTGAAACATATTCTAGTATTGGTCGTGATAGCCTAGGGGCTCGACCGCAGAAACCACAATTGCAGGGTAAAAATAATAAGGATAATTCTAAGCAACAGCAACCTGAGGGTGCGAAAAAGCGCTGGGACAAGAAACAGCAAACACCTAAGAAAGATGGTGGGCAGTCTCCGCAACCGGAGACCCCCCAAAATAAGTATAATCTCAGGAATAGGGATACTTTGAAGACGCCTGATAGATATCAATATACTGATACGCGCCAATCTCGTTCCTTTCAGGACTCCTCGGAGAAAAGAAGTGAGAGAGGTGGGCGGTCAGAGCGGAGGACGGAGTACGTGAAACCGAGACAGAATTCACAACGCTCAGCGGAGGTTTCTATTAAACAAGAAGAGAAACCGCTGCAACAAAAACAGCAATTTAAAAAGAAGAAAGTGGCAGCAGTCTCAGTTAGACATGCCGCTCAAGAAGAGAGTTCTCTTGACGAACAAGACATGGGCGTTAGCGCTGTTAGACAGCGCGGCAGAGGTCACAATAGTTCGCCGCAGTCTTCTAGAGCATCTGGAGGCGAAAGCAACTGATGACTTCATACAAGTCGAGACGGCGGATATGCGAGTCTCTGAACCTGATCAAGTATATCTTGTGACTCTACGATTAGAAGGGGACATTGACCGCATTGTACACGCCATCTTTTGGGACCATGTGGTAAAATCATATGATGTCCTGTTGGCCGAACAAGATTGGCCACCTGACTTTGTTCGCGACTGTCCGGTTGGGGAGGAGGTTATTGTGCCTTCCTTTTCACCGCTTGTTCCAAGAGAACTAGCGGAGTCCTATTGTAAATCATGGGCTCTAGCACAAGCCCCCGCCCTATATAGGAATAATGTGGGGTGGGATAAACAATCACCTTATCATGTCATTCCAATTAAAGGCGAACCTCAGCCACAGCCGCAATATCCTATTAAATTTGAAGCAAGGGCATCGGTTAGGAAAATTCTTACACAATTGGAGTACCAAGGTGTGATTGAGCCTTGTGTCTCGCCGATGAATAATCCCTTATTTCCAGTTGCTAAACCGGACCATTCCTATAGGATAGTGGTGGATTACAGACATTTGAAGTCATACACGCACATATGCCATACAGAATTCACATAGCGCTGCGCTTATGAATAATATAGTGCGTAAAAAATACAAAACAACCTTGGATATCTCGAATGGATTTTTCTGCCAGAATATAGCACCCGAAAGTCGGGACTATACCAGTTTCAGTGCGTTTGGCTCTCAGAAAAAGTTTTGTCGTTTACCTCAGAGGTATAAGAATAGCCCAGGACTGTTTTCGGCTCGTGTGACTGAACTTCTGCACGAGTTGGACCCTGAGGCGTTATCATATGTTGATGACATATTTGACGGACGATGAGATTCTACAACATCTCAGACGCGTATCGCGCATTGTTGTGGGTTTTGCTGATATTGGCTATAAGTTTAATTTTAAGAAATCAAAGATTGCCTTCCTCAGTGTTATTTTCCTGGGATATGAGTTAGCGAGTGAGGGCAAGAGCCTGGCACCAAATTTTTGGGAGAAATGTGCTTTATTGCAGCCTCCTAATACGGTTCAGAAGCTCCAGTCGTTATTGGGGTTTCTGAATTTTGGCAGAACTTACATTCCTGAATATGCTACACGTATAAAACCTTTATATGAGCTGATTCGCCCGAATTTTTCGAGTAGATTTTGGACGATTGAGCATACACACATACTGCGAGAGTTGCAGAATGATCTGTTAGCGGTTAAACACTTACACACACGTGACAATAAAACTCATTTGGTCATCAGGGTGAATCCTGGGGCTGTTGGATTTACGTATGTCACCTTTAATGAAGGGGAGACAGTCCCGATAGCATACAAGTCCCACTTGTATTCTGCTGCAGAACAACGTTTTGCTCAGACTGAGAAAATTCTCACTGCAGTACAGATGGCTGTGATCAAAGAAAGACCGCTTGCCCAGGGCCAACGCATTATTGTCGTTTCCCCGATTCCGGCCTTAGAGGCTGTTACAAAAGCGAGTGTTCCTAATTCGAAGGCTTTACACCCACGGTGGATACAATGGGCTACGTCTTTGACGGCCACTGATGTGGATTACATATTTGACCCTAAGCTGCAGACTCAAGAATTTCTTCAATATGAAATAGAGTACCCAGTTCCTGCTGGCACATTACCTATTGACCAATATGAAGTGGTCATGTATACCAATGGCTCTGCGCAACCGGCGGTTGGGACTAAACAACAGTATTCTGCTGCATGTGCGGTGGTGAGCGGGACTATGGAGGGGGAAGTCTTCTGCCCCGACATACTTATACTAAAACCTTGGGAGATTGCACGGCGCAGCTGGCTGAGCTCAAAGCTCTTTTGTTGGCGTTGGAGCATGCAGAGCCGGCGATATTGACCTTGCTGGTCTGTGACTCCTACTACTGTGTGCAATCCTTCAATGAATATCTGCACTATTGGAAAATGAATGGGTTCAGAGATTCTAAAGGCAACACCATTAAACATAAATTGTTGTGGGGTAAGGTTGCGGGTCTGAAAGAAACGCTTCCTAAAGTCCATGTTGTACATACACTTGGACACCAGCGCGTTGGAATACACGTTGCTGGGAATACTTTGGCTGATGAGGCTGCAAAGTCGGCAGTGGCTATCGCTACTGTAGCCGCAGTGACTCGTTCGAGTTCAAAACCAGACATAGAGATTTCGGCTGCCATAAAAGCTACGGCTGATGGCACGCCATTTCCTAAAGGATTCCCTTCTAAATATAGTTACTGCTTGAGTGGTGCACTAAATGCTGTTGTTAATATTCCAGGCATTGGTGTACGTGAGTTACCGAATAAGATTGAGAGACCTCGATTAATTTCTGCAGCACATGAAGGGGTGGCATCTGCGCATGCTAGTGTGGCTGCCACGATTTCACTTTTACAGGCCCGTTATTGGTGGCCTGGTCTCTATAAAGAGACAAAGCAGTATGTCCTTTGTTGTGACGTCTGTCAACAAATTAAAGCATCGTAGGCTAGACGCCCGCAGCAGACGCCTCTTCTGATTTCAAACAGACCATTACAGTGTGTGTACTTGGACCATTGTGGTCCGCTGACACCAGATAGTGCATACAAATACATATTGGTTGCTGTAGATTTGTGCTCCAGATTTGTGTGGGTCTGGCCACAGCGCTCGGCTGACGCTCGGACTGTTATTAAAGATTTGCGTATCTTTGTCGATACATTTGCAGTTGCGGCTTTTCATTCGGACCAGGGCCCTGCTTTTGCCTCTAAGGCATTCAGGGACACCATGGCTTCGTTGGGGGTCCAACTCCAATTCTCGTCTCCATTTCATCCCGACGGAAATTCTGTTGTGGAGCGTTTAAATCGTGATTTAAAGCAATCCTTAACGGCCAGGGTTATAGGTACGGGTCGTAGTTGGCTAGCCCACCTGTATGGAGTACAGAGAGCACTTAATAACTTGCCTAGAAGGTCACTGGGGGGTCGTACTTCATATGAGTGCCTGTTCGGAACACGAATGTATGTTCCTGATCTAGATGGTCCTGGTGTGGAGGCGGCAGCTACGCCCTTTGACATAAATGATCGTGTCACTGTTTTGCAGGATTTACAACAATTTTGTGAAGATAACTCTTCTGCGAGTGCTGCCTCCTCAGGAATTAAGGATGAGCCAGTAACACCTACTGGTTGGATACCCAGGATTGGGGACCTAGTGCGTGAAAAGGTTGCAGTAAAGAAAGAATTTGGTCCTTCTTATCGAGCACCTGTCCCGGTGTTGGGGGTGAGCGGCATGAGAACTGTGATTTTGCCGCCGCTGCAAGGGGCCAAAGGAAATTGTTTTGTTTCCATTGATAATGTCAAGTTACAACATGTGGCCGATTCTGCACAG
Organism: Pleurodeles waltl; assembly: GCF_031143425.1. Classification (NCBI taxonomy): domain Eukaryota; kingdom Metazoa; phylum Chordata; class Amphibia; order Caudata; family Salamandridae; genus Pleurodeles; species Pleurodeles waltl. Next base: position 581,535,204 of record NC_090448.1, on the reverse strand, counting down.
CAGACCAAGAGGGACACCCAGTAGTTCCGGCATCCCTCTCACTACTGGGGAAGAAGTCCCGCTGCAGGTGATTTGCACCGACCCTGTTTCCTCTCCGAGCTTGGGGAGGGTGGAAGATGATCTTGCGATTGTTCCACAGTCAACGATTGATATCGATTCTTTTGCTCAAGTTGCTGTACGTTCTACTGATGTTTCTGAACATGTGATTTATAGCGTACCTAGGAGAGAACCTCCATCAGCTTCCTTGTTCACTGTTGCACCTTTTGCTAGAACTGCCTCTGGCTGCTTCAACGACGCGGATGCGGCTGTATCCAGATCTTCGTCTTCGCTGTCTTCAATCCGAGGTCCACGTAAGCTACTCGGTTGGCTTAAACGTACATATTTTGTTATTCCTTGGAACTATTTGTGGCTTTTTATTGCTGTAATGACTATTTTTTTATAGTTGGGATTTGTGGTTACTTTTTTTCTAGTAATACATGGTCATTTTCTTCCTGATCGATCAGACATTGAGCACGTGGAGACTGTGTTGAGACCACATTTTTCGTCTCATATGGTTCGAAGAGACTTATCCAATGTGAACATTTCTGCAATACCAATTCCGGATGGGATTGTGTGGGATAAAGTAATGTTTGATACATATGGTCCCACTGAATTGATTCAAATACCGTATGTCCTTAAGTTATCAATGAATGATATTGTTATTCCAGGCATTGTTTCTGATGATTGGGATGTGAAGACAGTAGATTCTATGCTAAAAGATTTGCAATATTATACTGTCTATGACGATGAAGATGCTTACCAATTTAGAGATAATCATGGTGATATGTTTTGCTACACCCATTATGGACACCACTTTATTCACAAAGCGAGTAGCCCTAAGTCCATCTTTAATTATGTACAATGGGAACATTGCTCGACTCCTCCACAAGGGAGTTCGAAAACGTATAATGATAAATTTGCATATTTTTCTGGGCATGATCAGCGAAATGCTAAGTCTTACTATTTTAAAGTGACACCGTATTCTAATAAGCAAATTTTGTTGACCGATACTAAATTACTATATTCTAATTCGTTTGTATCTAAACTTTCGGTCGAGGGATATGAATACTGGTTGAAGACTGTTGACTTGAAAAGTGTTTGGGGTACGAAAAATTGGCAGATGCAAGGCAGAGATACATTATTTCGAGCATGCATTATCCCTGTGCAAATGATTTTCCTCAATGACACAGTACAACAGACTAGTTGTTTGGGCTTGGCGTCGATTAGAGAATTGACTTTGTCTAGTATACCTGTCCCTTCTAAATTAAATAACTGGCAGCACTATGTGAATGCTACTTTTAGTGAATTTACGCATTGGGTCCAGAATGGTACGCTTAACGCTTCATCGTTACATCCGAGTGGGTGGTTATTGTGGCCTGTAGACACTAATCAGACACGATCTATCATGCAGCTGGGTTGGACTCTTCAGACCTTGAAGGCGGGTCGCGTTCCATGGCAGCACATTCGTGCCAGAGAGATCTTTATCTCCTTTAATTTAACTCGTCAACAACAATTGATGGCTAAGAAGGAAGCGACGTATGTTATGTCAAATATTGAAAAATTTGAGAAACTGCCTTTTACGGTGGCTGAGATTCCGTCAGCTGAGTGGTTGATTCATGGGGTTATTAATTTGCCTATCTCCACTCTGCAATTTACTTCTTGTTTGAAGCACATTCTGGTGGGTAGATATGAACTATTGGGTGACAGTTACATACACGAGGTGTGGGAACTTCCTTTTCAGTACAGATGTGTTAATGGTTTGCAGGAGGTTTTTCTTAGCGGTAGCGAATGCGAAGCTTCTGTTAGCCATTCCATGGTTTGTAAACAGCTGTCCTTGCACGGAGCGTGTAATGCTTCGATTGCTAACTTAGCTTTTTATGTGAAGGGAGTTCCAGTCCCGGTAATTAAAAACACTTTCCAGGTGCTTTCTAACGGCAGTTACATTGTTCTTAACAGCGAACGCTGCTGTGGCATGCGTGCCGGAATAGTTTACGTCGTTGTCGTCAACAAGGCCGTTACGTGCTGCGGTAATGTGTTGTTTCCCCCTATTGAATTTAGGGAGGTAGCAGACATCTGGCCTCATATTGCTACTTCCAAGGTTGATTTCGACAAGTTGAGTCGGCTGAAAGCTTTATTGTTTCAAAAGCATGTGGCCCTTACATCTGCTAGCGAGACCTACGCACTTCAAGTGGCAAGGTCATCGGCGGAGATACAGTCCCTTTTGAATACTAACTTTCCGAGTCATTTCGGTGAACTTGTGGGACGTATATTTAATGCATCCAGCACTGCTGGTATTGCTCATTTTTTCAAAGCCGTTGGTGTTGGTTTCGTTCACACCTTCTCTTCCATATTCGGTTTGATACCCTCGGCTAAACACTCTATTTCGGAAGCATTTTTGGGGGTTTCCCAATTACTTTGGCTTTATTGGCTGGAGTTTTGCTGTTGTTACTATTTTTTCGCAATGGCTGTCCCGCTGCGACGAGGTCCTATATTGCTGCTCCCGTCAGCGCAGCTGTGTCGTGAACGCATGATGCAGCATTTTGGAGCTACACTCCTGGCTCATTTGGAGTGTGACTGGTCTTTGTCAGTCAGGCCGGTTTTGGATTGTGTGCAACCCGTGTTTCGATGCCTTTGGTGCTCGTTTGAACATGCACTGGCTTTCTGTCTCTCACTGCAGCGCTCTCCAGTGGTTGATCTTGATCTGTTGATGTTCCCGATTAGGGATCATTCCCAGACTTGTGCACTACGGTTGCGTTTGTTTCGTGAAGCGGATTATGAGATTCCCTTCCTGGAGGAAGATGGTTTTGTCTCTTTCCTTGGCACTACACGGGTGCCGCCCTAAATGGTTTTGGGGCTTTGGAACACACCTGCTCCATGGTACTTTGTGGCGTGGATCTTCCGATATTGACATATCTCGAAGTGGAGGAGCTTCTACGTTCTATTGCTTCTGTCTGACAATTGGATTTTTTTTTTCCTCTCTCCCGACTAAATTGACACTATATTGCAATTCGCTCTATCGTCGCATGTTTCCTAAATTTATGACTTTATTGTCTTCTCATCTTGTCAAAATGTTGTGTTTAAATTTAGGTTATGTTTTTTATGTTATTAGAACCACTTGCTACCGACAAGGGGAGGGTGTAGTGTGGTCAGTTTTACGTATATTTTGCGCATTAGCTTCAGGCTTTAGGCCTCTGTGCACTTTGCCCTAAATATATTTTATTCATTCGCTAACAGCTTAGAGCCTCTGTGCACTTTACTCTAAATGCTTTCTATTAGGCTTCGTACTGTTATTTTACAGAATAGCCAGTTCTACGGTGTTGTTTTTTATTCATATCACACTGTTTTGCCTACTTCAGCACTGGAGTTCTTCATAACATATTCACTCTGTGCTTCAGTCAAGGATACAGTCTGGTACATTGCCGATAGACGTGGTAGGAGTTTAGACTTGCCATTCCTGCGTAGGGACATTTTGTGATCATGATGACATGTTAGTTATAAAATCGCTTCCTTGTCCCAATACATGCAAGAGGGAGATTCCGACCAGGGAACCACAACTAGACGCTGACTGCCTTGTTGCAGATGCTGAACCAGATCACAGGCCTTTGCTCAGGTATGAGTGTGTCCGTCTCCCTAGTGATACAGAAAGGCAAGCTAGAAGCTTAACATGCTGTGCTCTAAATAGAACAAGCAGAGGGAGAGTAGAAACAGTTAGGAATTATGATAGCGTTATTCTTATGTTTTACTCTCCTGGTTACTATATCAATCTTACTATGTTGTATTGTTCTGGTTATTGCGGCTCACGCCTTAATATCTAAAATACAGTCGTTTTATTAAAACATTTTCTAAAACTTATACTGTCTTTGTCATTTGTATATGAGACCATATTGTGAATGAGAGAGTTGGTTTGGATCTGAGTGACCACGACTTCCCTGAGAAGTTCCAAAGATGTCATGCGCTCGGCTGCCCAATCATTTCTTCCCCGTGGGAGAAATGAGGCACTGCTAGTTAGCCGGAGCAACAACCGGATTTAGGGTGACAGAGTTCCTTACATGTGGGTCAGACTCAGTCCCCCACACCGTTATCGATCCTGCTGCCTAGAAATCCAGTAGTCTCATTTAGGATAATGAGAGCCCACGCGACAATGCCTGAAGTGTGAAGAATTTTGCACAATGGACTTTTCAGGACAGGACCGTGAGCAGACATCATGGGGGTCATTCTGACCCCGGCGGTCTCAGACCGCCGGGGCCAGGGTCGGCGGGAGCACCGCCGACAGACCGGAGGTGCCCCGCAGGGCATTCTGACCGCGGCGCTTTGGCCGCGGTCAGTGCAGGAAAACCGGCGGTCTCCCGCCGGTTTTCCGCTGCCCGTCAGAATCCTCCAAGGCGGCGCAGCATGCTGCGCCGCCTTGGGGATTCTGACACCCCCTACCGCCATCCTGTTCCTGGCGGTTCGCCCGCCAGGAACAGGATGGCGGTAGGGGGTGTCGCGGGGCCCCCGTAAGAGGGCCCCGCTTGTATTTCACTGTCTGCATAGCAGACAGTGAAATACGCGACGGGTGCAGTAGCACCCGTCGCACCTTCCCACTCCGCCGGCTCGATTACGAGCCGGCTTCATGGTGGGAAGGTCGTTTTCCCCTGGGCTGGCGGGCGGCCTTTTGGAGGCCGCCCGCCAGCCCAGGGGAAAACTCAAAATACCCGCCGCGGTCTTCCGACCGCGGTACGGTATTTTGGCGGCTCCCGCCGGGCGCGCGGTGACCGCGCCCGGCGGGAGTCAGAATGACCCCCCATGTGTCCTCTGCTAGTCCTAACTTCGAAGGGTTCAGCATCAAAGGGAGAATCAGATTTGCATTTTCTCTTTTGTCACACCAGTACTTGATCTACTTCATTGGAAATAATGTTCTTGGCACATCAACGCTTGTCGTCATATACTTTCATCTTTTGTTTATGGCATAAGTCTGTTCAACAAAGTTCTCCATGTATTGTAGATCACTGGGGTGCTAGTTCACAGATCTCCAGGAACCTGCACCAAGGTTGTTGAGCCCTCCCGGACCTATTGGTCAGTGTGGCAACTCAAAAAAAAATAATATCACTGTTATGGGTGACTTCAACATACATATAGACAAAATTAATAATCCAACAACCAGTAGGCTACTGCATGACCAGGAGGCAATTCAGTTAATACAAAAAGTAGTTGGCCTGCCTCATGATAAAGGGCATGTGCTGTACCCTCTCTTTAGCAATGACCCAAAGATTCAGGTGAATAAGCCAAGTCCAATGCCCTGGACAGATCATTTTCTTATTCCTTTCACATTGGATAATTTGGCGTCCAGAGCCGGGACCAAGTCTCTGTTAAGAATTGACTGCAGATGGTCCAAACTTCAGATCAAGGAATGGGAGGAAGCCATGGCTACTTCCATGCCAATGTTAGGGGACAACCCAGACGTTGCCTCGAGGCAGTTGGAAGAGTGTGTTACACAGACACTCGATATTAGCATCCCAGTTACTAAGGTAAAATATAGAATAAAAGTAAACTCTGCACCCTGATTTAATAACTATATTGCCTCTATAAGAAAAGACTGTAAGAAACTAGAGAGCAAATGGAGGAGAGAATATGAAGCTCACATAAATATATCGTATAGAACAGCCATAAGGCACTATCACACAGAAATTAAAATGGCTCAGACGGCCAACTATGAAGACAAAACTAGCCAGGCCTCCAATGCCCCTAAGGAACAGTTCAAGATTGTAAAGTCTCTCACTACTTCAAAAAATGGGAGCCCCCCTCCAACTTCCTCCGTAGCCCTCTGCAATGAGCTGGCCACATTTTTTCAGAATAAAATTACAGATATTCATGAGTCTCTACAGCTTAATCTCCTGCAACCAACAACTCAGGTTATGACTACGCCTATCTCCTTCCAATTGGGATTGTCTTTCTTCCCTCCACTTTCTGAGGATGATGTACTTGTATTAGACAGCAAGGTCAAATTGGGGTCCCCATTAGACTCTGCCCCGCCACACATATTGATTCAAGGAATGCAAGTTATCCTTCCTACCTCACAGGAATGACTTAATCTTTCTCTCTCTACGAGGATTGTACCAAAGAAGGGGAAACATGCAGTAATTAGGCCACCGCTAAAAAGAAAATTCACCTGGATCCTACTACTCCAGGTATTTGCAGACCAATTTCCCAGCTACCCTTCATTGCCACGTTTCTCAAAAGAATGTTAATCAATCCCTCTTGCTGTTTCTGGAAGAAAATCATTGCCTGCATGTTATTCAGATGGGTTTCCGTGCCCAAAATAGCATGGAAACAGCCCTCTTAGCAGTAACAGAGGAGCTAAAAACTATGCTAGACCAGGGAAATGCTGCTGTGATTATTCTGCTGGATTTAAGGTCAGATCTTGATTCAGTTGATCATGCAATTCCTACTGATAGACTGAGAGAGGCTGGAGTTCAAAATATTGCACTCAAGTGACTCACATCCTTTTTGAGGAATAGAACATGTCAAATCTGCAAAAAATGCATGCTTTTCTGATGTCCTGCCGGCGAAATGTGAGGACCCACAGGGCTCTGCTCATAGACCCACACACTTTAATGTGTACACGCGCCCCTTGGCGGGCATTGTGCAGGAATTTGGCCTATCGCTAATCTCATACTCTGATGATACACGATTGGTGGTATCCCTTGCTCCAAGCAAACTGTCCGGGCAACATCAGCTAGCCCCTTGCCTGGATAGAGTGGCCAGATGGATGGGGAACTCTTGCCTGAAGTTGAATGGGTAAAAAAACTGAGCTTATGATCTTAGGGAATAGGCTAGAACCCAACCTGCAATTAGCTGGCCAGAATGTCTGGGAACCCGCCTGTCCCTTTATTTTGCATAAAAATCCTCAGAATGTGTTTGGATAAATCAGTCTCCATGGATGGACATGCAAAAACGCTTGCTGCCACCTGCTTTGGTGTTCTCAGAACCCTACGCAAAATACTGGATTTCATCCCAACTGCCTATCAAAGAACTGTGGTCCAAGCTATGGTCCTGTTACAGTGGGATTAATGCAATTCACTCTACTTAGGTTCACGAAAATATGTTATCAAAAGGCTTCAGGTGGTGCAAAATGCTGCCACGAAGACCCTCCTTTAAATCCCAAGATCTTCTTCAGTAAAAAGCAGTAAACTACACTGGCTTTCCATTGATTGAAGAACAAAATTCAGATCACGATGCTTGGTATATAAAGGGCTTAATTTTAAAGGCCCTCAGAAGATCAGGGTGCTTCTATCTCCTTACATTCCCACAAGGACCCTAAGGTCCGCCACTGACTGCCTACTGAAGGTGCCCAGAATTCACAGATCCAGATGGGGTGGAAGATCATTTATGTATCTAGTGCCCAAACTCTGGAACTCACTCCCTCCGATTTAACATGCCGGGACTGTGAGCCTCGTTTTAGGAAACTGCTCAAGGCCTGGCTCTTCCCCCAGTAATCGTGCCTGCAGCTGCTCCCAGTTGCTTCACGTACAGCTACTTCTCCTTCAGAGCTGGCAAGCCTAAGGGTGACCATGCGCTTTAAAATGCATCTAATCTAATATGCTTTTGAACATTTGCGTATCCACTGTGTTGGGCAAGAATCGCGCCCAGCCTGAGCAGGCTTGCATCAACAACAACCTCTGTATGAAGCTTGAATCAAAGAAGACCATTTCAGTGGTTTTCTAAATTGCATGCTTGATTTTCTTAAAGCTTTGTTCACATTCGTGTGACCAGTGAATTGAAGCATTTTGTTGTAATCAATGATGGTTACTCGTAGGTTATAAAAGAAGTAGGTTTATTAGCTTAGTTGTAGGTTACAAATAAAGCCCTACCAGGAACAGCATCCTGCCGCTCACCCCTTCTCACACCAACTGTCCAGTCATCCAAGCACAAACACTGTCAACATTCCAACTGTACAATGGCCTCACTCACTGGCTCAGCAGCATAGAACATTAAGGTAGTGGGGAGAATGCATGAGATAGCAAGAGGCCACAACACATCTCCCCCTTATGGAAACAATGAAACATTCAACAGAAAGAAAAAGGCAAAACACCCCCATCAACCGCCCTTCAAAATTATGAGTACTCCATTGAAATAAACAAAACATGTTAACAGACACTCTCTGCTTAACTTCAATACTCATGTGCTAAGACACAGTTAATCAATACATTCCACAAATTCACAATACGCGTGCACAAATAACTCAAAACTTTCCTGCTCACCCAGCAGAGAACACTAACTACTTGTTCCCCTCCACATCATGCACACTATAACAGGACCAGCCTGCTGCCTTTTACAACTCAACACTCAACAGGACTAGAGTTTCCTCCACCTCTACTGCATTAGGGTGTAACCACGTACCCTCATCACCATTCGCTTAAACAGAACCAGGGTCTCACTTACCCTCTACTGCATTGGGATGTAACTACCTACCCCCTTAACATTGGGCCTAAAATACTGCCCCCACATCCTTAACCCCATAGGAATGATTCACACATATCACTGGGGTGTATCCCTCTTAACATTGGGCTTGACACACTGACCCCACATCCTTAACCCCTTAAGAAGGATGGTCAAAAACACGATCCCATCCTCGTCGCCAGTGTTGTAATCAATGTTGGTTACTCGTAGGTTATAAAAGAAGTAGGTTTAATAGCTTAGCTCTAGATTACAGATAAATCCCCACCAGAAGCTGCATCCTGCCGCTCATCCCTTATCACTGCAACTGTCCACTCATCCAAGCACAAACACTGTCAACCTTCCAACCATAAAATGACCTCACTCACTGGCTGAGCAGCATGGAACATTAAGGTAGTAAGAATGCATGGGATAGCAAGAGGCCACAACACATTAATTTGTGATAAGTCTCTTAAGGGAGGACTAACTGCAGAAAAGTCATGTATGTACCTGGAACAATAATTGGCCGTGCCAAGGAATGAACGTAACATGGTTACATCGTGTGGGGATTGGTGGCTGACAAAGATGATACTTTAGGTGGATCCGGAGTCATACTCCCATCAGAGAAGATGTGGCCAAAAAATGTGAGTTTTGTTTGGTGAAACTCACATTTCTCAGCATTCAAAGTTAAACCTGCATCAGCAAGTAAACAACACACTTGTGTAAGAGCTTTATCATGTTCCTTTTGAGTAGCCCTGAAAACTAATATGACATCACTGTAATTGAAAGCATTCATCACAGGTTTATGATACATCGGATGACATCTTTAAAAAGTTCTACTGCTGATGACATACTGAAACGTAATTGTTTATATCTGAACAAACCAATGTGCGTAGAAAAGGTGGTACTGTATCTGCAGTTTTCTTTGAGTTCCAATTGATGATATCCTTTGTTCAGATCAAGGTGAGAAAAGACTTTGGCACCATTTAACTATGTGACCATGTCAGCAATGTGTGGGCCGTGATGTTGTTCTCTTTCAATTGCCTTGTTAGCTTGATGCATATCAACACAGATGCATACAGCTCTTTCACTGTCCTTTTTGGGTACTACCACTATGGATGAAACCTATGGAGCTGGACCAGTAGATCGCTCAATAATATCATGCTTTAATAATGTCTCAAGCTCTTTCTCAACAGCTTCCTGTAGATGAAATGCAATTCATCTATATCTTTGAGTAACAGGACGAACATCCTCATTGATATGAAGTTTCACTTTCATGGTCTTAAGCTTTCCTAATCCACGAAACAAGGACAGGAACTGGCTTACTATTTCATGATGAGCATTCATGTTGTAGTTCACAGATATCAGTCCTATGTCAGCAGCAGTATTGAAAATGAGTAAACCTTCACTTGATATGGTATCTTGAAGTACATGAATGAGCGTTTGCACTTTTGTCTTTTTGTGTCTCATGTTTGCTATGAATGAACCTTGATTCTTTAATGGCGTTGACGCAGCCCATGTATACACTTTAGTCTTTGACGGACTGAGACAGGACAATAGAGACAGTTCATTGTATTTCTCCTCAGGCATGATGTTTATCGATGCACCACTGTCAATAATTAAATGTTTGGAGCAGCCGTTTAACTTTGGTGTAATTTTCAACAATGTCTGAATGACTTTTGTTATTTTACTCGTCAACTTTTCTTTGACTAATATTCTTCTTTGCATGTGGACAGTCCTCCATGTGCATGTTTTTCTGAGTTAAACATTCACATCACACATCTGTCTTCCTGTCACTTGACAATGAAACTGAAGAAGAACTCTAGGACGAAGGTTTAGATGAGGATCAACTTCATTTAGTGTTGATTTGCCTCAGCTGATGTTGCCACTTTGCCTTGTGAGCGTGTGTGGAACTTCGCTTCTGGAACATTCTGGTGTCCATTTAGTTTTCTTGTTGTAAGGCACTTAGGGGCAGATTTAAGGGAAGTAAGGGAAGTGGTGCTGCACCCAGTTCAGCGCCGCTTTCCTTGCACCCCTTAGTGCCCCCCCCCACTGCCTCCATGTGTGCGCTGTATTCAAAATACAGCGCACCATGGCACAGGGTATGGGGCAATAGCATCAATATTTTTACGCTGTCAATGTACTCTGCAGGAGTAGTGCCAAAATTGTGCTGCTACTCCTTCAGAGTCCATAGGGACCCATTATAAATAATGGTATGCCCCCTTTTAGTGCCTGCTCTGAGCATGCGTTAAAAGTGCCGATAAAAATGGCACAAGGAAAACTTTTAGATTTCCATTCGCCATTTTTTTGACCCCGCCAATGAGGGAACACAATTCTTGCATACATTATGCAGGCAGGCATAATGTGCCACTTTGTAAATATGGTGCAGCGTTTTTGGCTTTCTTACATGATGCTAATGTGATGTTTGAATAGTGCTAGGGGCTCTTAAATATCCCCCTTAGCTTTTCCATTCACCTTGCAAACCATTACAAAATAGTTCTCCTTCCCACAGCCTTTGCATACTTGCCTAATGGTGGGGCATTTAGCTTTGTGTTGAAACACAAATCCACATCTAAAACATAGTTTATTTTTCTTTAGAGACATCATTTTGTGTCCTTCATCTTTGTGTTGCTGCTTACTTTTCATGTTCATGACTGACTCATTCTGGGCACCTTTGGCCTCCATGTCAGCAGCTTGTCGATCAGGACATTCCTCAGCTCTGGCAGCCATGAGAACTCCCTCCAGGATAAGGGTTTCTCTCAGCATTCATCACCTGAATGAATCTGACAGGCATCCATTGATAACTCAGAGATGTATGGCTTCTTCATCATTGAATTCATTGAACTTACAGTGTGTGATGAGCATATTAAGGGTCTCAACAAATTTGTTGATTGTTTCTATAGCTTTCTGTCATTCCTGACTGAAAATATATATTCTCTTATTGACATTCGGTATTAGATTGAATTTGAGATTTAATGCTTCTTTGATTTGACGGTATGTGCCTTTGTCAGTTTGCTGCAGTTTCTTTATTACCTCTCTTACTACTTCACCAGCAAGATTTTTGAGGTATTTGACAATCATTTTGTTATCTTTTTCTTGCCGGGCATCAATGAAATCATCAAACATTTCTATCCAGGCAGTCCATCAGTCACCAATATTTTTCTTTTTGGCAGTATCAAAGGCAGGAGGTGGCTTTCGGACTGCAGCAGGATCATAACCTGTGGTACTTTCTGCTGTTGAGAGCAGAGCTTACTCCAGCAGTGTAGGAGGCTGGCCTCGTTTGTAGTGGGTACCTTGGGCACTTACACCTTATACCAGGCCCAGTTATCCCTTAATAGTGAAGTAGTAGTGTTCTAGCAGCTTAGGCTGATAGAGGTAGCTATAGCAGAGCAGCTTAGGTTGAACTAGGAGACATGCAAAGCTCATGCAATACCACTTATAGTTACACAGTACGTATACACAAGTAAATACAATACTCAGTGTTACCAAAAATAAAGGTATTTATTTGGTGACACAGTACAAAAAATATCTTAGAGACAATACTCCTTCTGGAGGTAAGTATTATACACAATATATACACTAGACATCAAAATTAGACAAGTAACTAGTCATAGAACAATGCAAACAATAGGAAATGCTGTAGAATGCAATGGGAGAAAATGGGTCTAGGGGCAACACAAACCATATACTAAGTGGAATGTGAATCACGAATTCCCCCCTAGATAAGTGTAGTGTGTGCAGAATCGCTGGGAGAGTAAGAATACAGTAAAGGTAAGTAAATTACCCAACCCCAGAGCCCAGAAAAGCAGGAGTAAATTACTGCAAGTTTCCCCAGTACACACTACACCTCGTGATTGGGATTTTGCAGCAACCAACTAAATCTGCAAAGAACAACTGCTGGACTCCTGGACCTGAAGACCTGCAAAGGAAGGGGACCAAGTTCAGAAGTTGAAAGAAGTTCCAGGAAGGACAGAAGCCCCTGCCAACCCAGAAGAGGGTGCAAAAGAAGAGTTCCTGGTTAGTTGAAGACTGCAGAAATGCACCCTAAGAAGATGGCAGTAGGTTCCTGCATGATGCAAAAGATGTCCCACAGCGTGAAGATTGTTGCGGATGTGATTTCGTGTTGGGAGTCACCAACAAGCCTTGGATACGACAAAAGTGTGTTTCGCGTCAAAATGGCGCTGGATGGACCCGGGAGGGACCTGAAGGCCTCAACTCTGTGTGAGGAGGGAGAGGGGGCTCTCAGCACTTTAGAGAGCCCTCAAGATGCCAGCCAGCACCCCCAGGAGTCATAGGATCCGGGGACAAAGGAGGTGCAAAATGCGATTGATGCAGCACAACAAAAGAAGGTCCCATGCCGCTGGAGAACAACTCAGTGAGTTGAGCGTTGCAGGATGGAATGCTGGAGACCTGGGCCACGCTGTGCATGAAGGGATTTTGCAAAGGGTGCAAAGAGGCCTCAGGAGGTGAAGAAGAAGCCGTACACAGGGGTACCATCACTCTCAGGGAAGGCAAATGGCGTCAGCAGGACCACAGGACAGTCTTTGTCGATGATGTCCACCCTCTGTGTCCTTAACAGCACGCTCATCGCTGTGAGAGGAGTCCAAGGGTACCGGCCATCATTTTGGAAGGTGCCTGCTTGGAGCAGGGGAGTGACTTGTCACTCCACGGGAGATTTCTTCGGCCCTTCTGGTGCAGGATGAAGACAGAGAGTCCCCAGAGCATGCACACCGTGGGAACTGGTGCAGTTGCTGACTTGGAGCTGAGGTTGCTGAAGAAAACTGTCTCTTGTAGACACTTTGTTGCAGTTACAGCGTTTCTTGGAGCAGGCTGTGGTTGATCCGAGGTCAGAGGAGTCTGAAGTTGTTGCAGAGAATTCCTGAAGGAAACCTGCAAGCAGAATCTGAAGAGAACCCACAGGAGAAACCCTAAATAGCCCTGAGAGGGGGATTGGCTACCTTATCAGCTAAGGACCTATCAGGAGGGGTCTCTGATGTCACCTGCTGGCACTGGTCACTCAGAGGCCTCCAGAGTGCCCCCACACCTTGCATAGCAAGATGGCTGAAGTCTGGGACACACTGGAGGAGCTCTGGGCAGGGGAATGGTCACTCCCCTTTCCTTTGTTCAGTTTTGTGCCAGAGCAGGGAAGAAGGGCTCCCTGAACCGGTGTAGACTGGTTTATGCAAGGAGGGCACCATCTGTGCCCTTCAAAGCATTTCCAGAGGCTGGGGGAGGCTACCCCTCCCCAGCCTGTAACACCTATTTCCAAAGTGAGAGGGTGTAACACCCTGCTTTCAGAGGAAATGCTTTGTTCTGCCTTACTTGGACTGGGCTGCCCACACCCCAGGAGGGGAGGGCAGAACCCTGTCTGTGAGGTGGCAGCAGCTGTAGCTGCAGTGCAAGCTTCAGAGAACTGATTTGGCAGTACTGGGGGTCCTTGGTGGAGCCCCCAGGATAAATAGAATTGGCTCCCCAATACCAGATTTGGAATTAGGGGACAATTCCATGATCTTAGACATGTTACATGGCCATATTCAGAGTTACCATTGTGAAGCTACACATAGGCATTGACCTATACGTAGTGCACGCGTGTAATGGTGTCCCCGCACTCACAAAGTCTGGGGAAATGGCCCTGAACTATGTGGGGGCACCTTTGCTAGTGCAAGGGTGCCCTCACACTTAGTAACTTTGCACCTAACCTTCAGCAAGTACAGGTTAGACATATAGGTGACTTATAAGTTACTAAAGTGCAGTGAAAATGGCTGTGAAATAACGTGTGCGTTATTTCATGCCGGCTGCAATGGCAGTCCTGTGTAAGGGTTTGTCTGAGCTCCCTATGGGTGGCAAAAAAAATGCTGCAGCCCATATGGATCTCCTGGAACCCCAATGCCCTGAGTACCTAGGAACCATATACTAGGGACTTATAAGGGGGGTCCATTATGCCAATTGAAAGTGGTAAAGGAAGTCACTGGCCTACAGCAACAAATTTAAAAGCAGAGTGAGCATAAGCACTGGGGTTCTGGTTAGTAGAGCCTCAGTGACACAGTTAGGCACTACACAGGCATACACATTAAGCCATAAATTATGAGCACTGGGGTCCTGACCAGCAGGATCCCAGTGAGACAGGCAAAAACATACTGACATACAGGTAAAATTAGGGGTAACATGCCAAGGAAGATGGTACTTTCCTACAAGGAGCGTCTGCTGCCCGCTTGTACTGGCATCTTCATCAAGCACTAGCCACGTGCTACCACATGGATTGTTGCGCCCGCTCTCTGACTGTAAAGCGCTGTCTTCTTCTTTAGCGGTGAGAAGCAGCTTTGTTTCTTGCACGGACTTCTTCAACCTTCTTGCTTCTTTACATTGTATTTGTTTTCTCCTGCCTTAGTGTTGTCGTACAGTATGATTTATAGCTCAGTGTTGCGAAGTGGCGCAGTACCCCTTTCACAGCCTTATTAGCAAGTTTCTGGCCAACGATGAGTAAACTTCTCAATGAAGCTTTCATTATTTTCGAAATCTTCACACTAGCAGGTGTTGCTCTTCGAGGCCTGTTTTGCTAATGTTTTCAGGGGCTGCTTTGCTTGTCTTTTGAAAGTTGTTTCCGAGTTTTGTAATTTTGTTGAGGAAAATGGTATGTCATATGGTGGATTCTTTCTAAAAACGATGCTTCCTTTTGTAGCAATCTCTGGCAGCCCGGCCAAAATTACCAATCTCATTTCACATATTTCCTGGCTTAATGGTCCACGAAAAGTGTTATTATGATGTATATGATGTAACTGGTTAAATATATGTGGTGGGCATTTTGGTTTTCAAGTGAATAGCTTATGACAGAGTTGGCAACAACTTTGTGGTGAAGGTGTTTTTTCTACCTAAGCTGTGTCAATCAAAGAAATGTGTAATGATTAAGTACAGCCCTTGTGTTACCTATCTAAAAAATATACTTTATTGTATAACTCTTGCATCCAACTTTCCCTCCATGTCCTTCCCCAAGTAGCAATTTTTGAACCAACGTTTCAGAGTGTTGTAGTCTAGATTTTGTAGAGTTTTGTGCTCTCTGGATTGTTGGATAGTGTTCCCCATAACTTTCCACTGCCTCGTAAAGTGCAAATATCTTTCAGAGACAAACCAATTAACCCCATAATTTTTCAACTTAAGAGCAGTAGGAGTTCATTATCATTAACTTGACCTTATTTGATACTTTTACAAATTAGTTTTCTTTAGGGTAGTATTTGTCCTGATCCCAGATGTGGGTGGGTCTTTTACAACTTGTCACCTTCACACTGTCGTTTTTCAGTTTAAGAGCAGTCTCATTGTTTATTGAATAGATTTACCTTTACGTTGAAAGTATTCCTTACTTCCACAACTTATTTTTCTTTTGGCATATAGTTTGTCTTGGCCTTGATGTACTGAATGGGCCTCTTACAACTTGTCACTCTCGCACTGAAATCCTCTGTCTCCTCTGGCATGGAAGTACATCTCATACTGAACAAGAAATCACTCATGGCAGTTAGTAACCTATATGGATCCTTGCTCGCTGGGGAACTCATGAAACAACCTTAATTAAAAAGCTTAGAACATAACAGCTTCCGATTAAAGTATTAATGATCTCTCCCGTGGCAATATCACTGTTTCATATAGCAGTCCCTTAGGTTTAAGTGGAATGGGACTTAAACAATGTTGATCTCAGAGAAAGGAAAACAAACACAATGACGTGAAGAAATAACTAGCTTGGTTGCAGAGTTTTATGGCTTTTTTTGGCCAATCAGCTTCTTGCAAATGTGTCATAGTGTGGAAATCTATTTGTATGTATGTTTCTGTTATGTACGACTATACGTCTATATACTCATTGGAAGGAAAGTGACTCATTTAAAAGAATGAGTCATTTGGTGCAAAACATTTCAGGATTGTACGATTGTGCAAATAAGCACTGCTCATATATACGTGCTTCCAATCACTGCAAATATATTTACTCTCACTGTTATGTCTTTTCTTTAAAAAAATAAATGAAAAACCTTTGAATAAAACTGTGACTTTTTGGGGGGAGGGAGTATACATGCCAATCTGGTCAATCTCTTACATCAGCATTTAAGAGCACAAGTATAACTCGTGAAGCATACGTTCTGTGTATGTAACAAATATTGTCAGACATATGTCTTTTTTTCAGGAACAGTCACAGGAGAGTGTTTCTGTGACTTTTCTTTGCAATGGACTGCTCAGATTTGTTTTTGAAAAGTCATACATTGACTACTGAATACCCTCTGTTTCCCTAACAATGGCAGATAGTGCACTATGGCAATGATAAACAACAACAGCTTCCATTTTTATATCAAATTGATTCCACATTGCTTACGTTTTTGTTTAAGGAAAACCCCTTTACCACTTTTTGCTTTTTGTCCTGAACATTCCAGCCAGATGTAAATTATCCAAACGTCTTAGACGTTTTTCACTGTCACAAGACTTGAATCACTCTGCTAGACAAAAGTGAGCACACATTATAGCTGTCTATGTTAACATTTTGTGGAAGGTACATTCAAATTCATTAAAATAACAACAATATGTAAATTACATTTCGACCATAATTAATTTCATTAATGGTCTTCCTCAGGATTTTTAACATTGTAAATCGATTATTCTATAGATTCTAAGAATGAGTGTATACAGTATTCCATATTTCTGAAGGATATTTCTGCCCGCAGATTCCTCACCTCTTGAATATCCCAAGCACCCATCTGGTCTGATGTGGAAATTTTCGATGGATGCCCCAAGCCAGTAGAGTGCACTGGTTCGACATTGGTGTTTGGGACAGCGTCACCATGATGTCAGTGGAGCCATAAAGCTCCCACCCTGGCATCCTGACATTAATACCCTTTTCCTGCACCTTTGACTCAGGCCTGCAGTTCCCTCTATCCCAAAAGTTCCCTGAAAGGAAAGTTCGCTCAACAAAACCTCTTGGTGCAATGCTAGGGCTGGCTCCCCCTAAGAAGCCAAGCTTTAAGCCCTGCCAAAATTGTGATGGACAAATGTGCATCTGAGTATGGTTCCTGGTGTCAGATCACGATTGCATTTCTGCAATTCCTGCCTCAGTATGTTCCCTTAGGCTCAACCCCCAAGCTCCTCATATCCCAGGTCTGAGAAGATTGTTTAAACCGCCACCTGTCAAGGGCTTATTTGAAGTCTCCCTCCCTTTCATCCTCCAAGTCATCAAGTGATAAATATAAAAGCTTAACAAGCATAAGAAATAATGTCATGCTTCTCTACCAGGTTAGTCTCCTCTACTCCCAGTCTCCTGGGGATCTGGGTTTAATCCATCCTTTGCTCACCATGCCACTCTAGTTTGGCTGGCCCTTTAGTGGTGCCTTTGCAAGCAGTGATTCTAGCACTGGGGGGATCTATCAGACATTAACGTGGTCTCCAGCAATGCTGCAGCAGTTGTTCTCTGGTGGTTTGTAGAGGAGAACCTACTCCAGGGTTGTCCTTCTGACCTCCACCACGAGTTACCATGGTAGTAACGCATGCCTCCACCCTTGGGTGTGGTGTTCATCTAGAGAAGTTGAAGATCAGAATCCTTTGTTCTACAGAGAAGCAGGTGCTTCTCATCAACCTGCTAGAACTAGGAGCAGTCCGTCCAAATATTGAGGGACAACAGGACTGCAGTGTGGTATGTAAACAAACAGTGAGGAGTTGGGTGTCAATTTCTCTTCATGAGGCACAGAGGCTATTGTCTTGGATGTAGTAGCAGGTGATTTGGTTAATCACAAATCACCTAACCTGGTCCCCCCAGAATCTCAGAGCCTAGAATCCGAGCTAGCTCCTTCTTGCTGACCATTAGTGGCGCATAAACGCATACATGGTGACGGACATCTGTTCTCTATGTGGGACGCCTCAGATGGATGTTTTTGCCACTATGGATCATACTTAATGTCCTTATTTGTTTTTCCTCCACTTTCTATTGAGAGAAGTCTTAGGAGAGCGTTGCAGTGGAATTTTCCACTTCACTATGCTTTTCCCTCCAGACCTTTAATGTCTTGAGGTCTGAGAAAGATTTGCCTTGACTGGGCCCAAGTAATTTCCAGCACTCGGGATTGTCTGAAAAGGGTTTGGCATGTAGATCTTCTGTGCTTTTCCATATGCTCCTTTGTAAATCTAAAGGGAACAGCCTGCTTTTCAATCTCCAGAGCCTCAACATTCATGTCTGAAAAATTGAGTTTGGCGTCTGAGCTCCTTTCAGCTGCTTCCAAGGTAGTGGATGTTATTCTGCATGCACATTGACCTGCCATGAAAATGTATATTCTGGAATGTGGAGCAGGTTTGTCACCTCTGTTCACAGGGAACAATTTAGATCCGATATGAACCTACGTGTCGGTAAGTCTTCACCTTGCCTTCTGCTGAATTGGCAGTGTTGTGCGGTAGGCATTGATAATGGATACTTTGCGGCCTTGCTGGCATTCATCTACATTCCATATGAACTTTCCTTTTTCAAATTCTCTATTGTGGTGAGGTTCTTAATAGGGCTGACAAATGTATATCCACTGTCTCCTTTTATTATGCCTCAATGGGATCTAAATCTGGTATTGAAATTTTCAGTATGGTCTCCAGTTGAGCCCTTTCACAGTTGTAGTTAAGACTATTGACAATAAAAACTGTATTTCTTGTTGCTGTTATGTTGACAAGATGAGTCTGTGAGTTAAAAGTAATGAGCATCCATCCCCCATTTACTACTTTTTTCCTAAACAAGTTTGTTCTTCGACCCAGAGCTGCTTTCGTGTCCATGATGGGCCAATGCACTTACTTATTTTTACTCTCCACAGCAGCCTACAAAGGAGGAGTAGTGGCTAAAACTTTTGAATCCTAGAAGGCTGACGCCAGGTTTTACATAGATGGTACCAGAGATCAGGTCTGATGATGAGCTCTTGAGCAGGTAGGGCAAGGAGATGCCGAAAAAATGTTGTCTCACTGGATCATTCTTGACATCAAGAAGTCCTACACCCTTGCTAAGAAGGAGCCCCCAGAGGGTATCCAGGCCTATTACATCATAGCCAAATCTTCTTCATCTGCTCTGGCAAAACATGTTCTTATTCCATATGTTTCTAGGGCAGCAACAATGGACATCTCTTCACACCTTCACCAAGCATTATTATCTGGATTCTGAGGTATGGATGAATGGTCATTTCTCATGTTCTGTGCTGCAGGATTTCCTCATCTTACCTTCTTTCCAGACTCCCCTTCTGTTGGGGGTACCACTTGAGAATCTATTCAAGAGGTGAGGAACCTGCAGGTAAAAGTATAAATCAGAAGAAATTGCACTTACCTTTGGTAGCAATCTTTCTAGTGGATACTCTAGCTACTTGCAGATTCCTCACCATTCTTACACACCTCCCAGTCTGAAGGATGGCCATACAATGTAAAGATGCATATTTAATAGGATTCAAAGTTACAGCTTCACCCTGCACTAATTATATCAATGTCATTCTTATCTGTTAATCTAAATGCCTCAAATACATGTGAAAACATTGATGAAAGCTGCAGTCAGGACCCGGGGTGGGTACTTTATGCCTCCAGTGGTGTTACAAAGGTGTTGTTTCTATCACCCTCTACTGGCTTGGTAGAAGTATTGAATAGGTGTCCAGATCAATCCAGTCTGGCACCTGGGGTATTCAAGTGGTGAGGTTTCTGCAGGCATATAGAGTATTCACAGAAAGATTGTTACCAAAGGCAAATATCCCTTTCTTCTTGATCAGACATGTGAATATCCTGTCAATTCTTCCAAATATACAATATACTTGTGGGCACAATTCAGCTATTATGAAAGCATGTTTGCATCAATAGTTTAAAAAAATCACCAACTGTAAATATTTATCATAAGTTTCAACGGTTTATTTTGTCAACATGCTAGTTAGATTCTAACTACACATTAACGCACGAACAAGTAGCACATGAACCTGTTTAGCTTTCCAGTGCCTCGGAAGTGGTCAGAAAGTAATAAACTGCACTCTACCAAATTCAAAAAATTCTGTATTTATAAATACTCAAAAAGAGCAGAGATTCAAAATAAGTGTAACTTAAATGCTAATTGTCTTCTACTAGTTGATAAGAATTGGACGTACACCTAAACCTTACCCTCATGTTTAACATTATTCTAACCCAGACTTTAACCATCTTACAACATTTTTCCAATTCACTTCAGCCGGAAAATAAATTGTTGGATCGAGTTTTTTTTCATTGTAACCATTTATTGTGGGGAATGTTTTGTTAAGATCTTCTCGGTCATCATTCTGTGAAGGCTGTGCACTAATCAGTCCCCATTGGTCAGTAAATTTAGAAATCTTTTCAAAACAAAGACATGGCAAGATGGAAAGAACTTTTTTGAAGATGCAGTTAATTTAAGCAGATTGATGCAGAAGCCAATGAGAGAGGCATGAAGGACCACAAGCACCCTGTGCTTTTGTGTGCAAGTCAGGTAAAAGGGACATTCAGAGTGTGCTGCCAAAGCTCAGTGTGCACTATTGGTAGGAATTTGTACGAAGGAGTACAGACAAGACTTATGGGTTTGCCATCCAATTACCATGCATTCTGCAAAGTACTGATTGTCTGATTATGACATTTGAGCTCTACTTGTGATGTTTGCCTTTCTTTTCAAGTGCATGATGTTCTATTGAAACAGTGCCCCTCCGAATCTGAGAAGGCACCCACTGAATACTTGCCTCTGACTGGCTAAACTGTGGTGTACTGCTCTAAAATACCAAAGGATGCTACCTGAATATGAAGTGCTGCTTTTTCCTGCAAAACTCTGAACCCTTGATCTGCTGACCAATACAAATCAAATGGAGAGTGTCCCTGAAGGGATGTGAAAGGTGGCACTGCACGCAAAGCAGATGCAAAAAAGTCCAGTTTATTCACAAAGCAAACCACATGGCAGGCGCCGAAAGTCTGCATTCCCGGTACAGTAACCAACTGTAAAAGGACAGGCAGAAAGTCCAAGAACCTCTGAGATATGAACCACCAGCATGGAAACGAAAACCATTCAAGATACTCAGATAACACCATTTCATAACAAAAGAAACTATGCGTTACAGATAATACAATGAGGAATGATTTTGTATACACAGAATCCAACCAGTGTCAGACTGCAAAAGTCCTTGGCACACTGTTTGTGCCAGCAATAATTTCTGGCTTTAGTCCACAGCTTGGGGATACAAATCCTTGCAACTCCACTTAGGGTTTTGAACAAACATTTAAACTTATTTGCTATGTGGTATTTTCTGTGATTTATATGCTGCCTTCAAGCAGTATAAATGGATAAAGCCTTTGTTTCATAACAAACCTTTACTTTATATCAATCAGAATAAACTGGGCTCACTTTCTACATTTAACGTTGTCATTTGGAGCCTGAAGTTCCCTGGCCTTTGACAGTTTGCTTTGGTAAAATGAAGCACCATCGGGTACGAGTTATGTACTTATTTTGGTGTTTCAGTGCTGCCAGGAGTCACAGAAAGACTCAACGTGGTAGGTTCCTTTGGACTTTCCAGTCAGATAGTTCTGGGAAATGGCTTACTCTCAACGTCAGGGTTCAGCCTGAAGTTATAAATGAAGCATACAAGATAACACAAATTCTTGTATTACACCAAAATTGCACACTGACCCAACCTCATCCAAATCCCACTAACCAGCATTTCCCTATAAACAACAACGCAATCCCAATTGAGGACTACATCAAACAATATAACTTTGTCACACTTTTAACTGCAGAAACATGGCTCATCCTACATCATCTCACACACTAAACACCACTGATGGGTTCTGAGGGTTATCAAATAGACAACCATCAAAGCTCGAGTTGTCTACGATGTCCCCCGGAACCCTGAGGTGAAAAATATCCCTGTTGTTCACTTTTTGCCGATATATAATTTGATGTTAGGTTTGCCCCCAGATCATTTGCCTCTGTTTTTAACTCCTCAGCAGGGGCAAAGGAATAATGGGGGAACCATATAACATGACTGCTATTCCCTGTCTCAAATGTAAAAAAAAAAAAAGCCATGTCTTCTAGAACCTACCCCACCATCGCCCCCATACTCTACAAAATAATAAACTCCTCTTTCGACTCCGCCACCTACCCAGACCCCTGGAAGCACGCGGAAATCACCGCCCTCCTAAAAAAAACCAAGCTGACCCAGAGATCCTCTCCAACTACCGCCCCATCTCCCTCCTCCCTTTCCCCGCCAAGGTTGCAGAGAAATTAATCAACACCCGCCTATCCCACTTCCTCGAAGCAAACAACACTCTTGACCCCTCACAATCTGTGTTCCGCAAGAACCACAGCACAGAAACCGCCCTTATTGCATGCACTGACGATATCAGGACCAAAGTCGACAAAGGCGAGACCGTCACACTCATCCTCCTAGACCTCTCCGCAGCCTTTGACACCGTCTGCCACCACACACTCCGCACACGCCTCCACAACATAGGAATTCGCCACAAAGCCTTAGACTGGCTCACCTCCTTCCTCACCGACCAGACCCAGAGAGTCCGCCTTCCACCCTTCCACTCCAACACTACCAAGATCACCTGCGGAGTCCCCCAAGGGTCCTCCCTCAACCCCACACTCTTCAACATCTACATGATCCTCCTAGCTAACATCCTCCGAGCACACGGAATCACTATCCTCTCCTATGCAGATGACACCCAACTCATCCTCTCCCTCACCCGCAACCCCACCACCGCCAAAACCAACCTACACACCGCTCTCCTCGACACTGCCAACTGGATGACCACTAACCACCTCAAGCTCAACTCAAACAAAACCAAGATCATCATCTTCGGCCCCAACAAAACCACATGGATCGACTCCTGGTGGCCCACCGACCTAGGCCCCGCACCCACCCCCGCAACCCACGCACGCAACATCGGCATCATCCTCAACCCCTCCCTCTCCATGACACAGCAAATCAATGCTCTAACCTCCTCCTGCTTCCACACACTCCGCACTCTAAAAAAATCCTTCAAATGGATTCCCCCAGAAAACAGAAAGACAGTCACCCAAGCACTCATCAGCAGCAGACTGGACTATGGTAACGCCCTCTACGCCGGCACCACACTCAAACTCAAATGCAAACTCCAGAGAATCCAGAACACAGCCGCTCACCTCGTCCTTGGCCTCCCCCGCCACGAACGAATCTCACCACACCTCAAATCCCTTCACTGGCTCCCCATAGACAAGAGAATCACATTCAAGATCCTCATCCACGCACACAAATCCCTCCACAACACCGGTCCAACCAACCTCAATGAAAGAGTTAATTTCCACACTCCCACACGCAACCTCCGATCAGCTGACCTCGCCCTAGCCACAGTCCCCCGCATCCAACACACCACCACAGGAGGCAGGTCTTTCTCCTACTTCGCCCCCAAAACCTGGAACTCCCTCCCCACCGACCTCCGCAAAACCAAGGACCTACTGGTCTTCAGAAAGAAGCTCAAGACATGGTTGTTCGATCAGTGACCCTCCCTCTCCCCCCCCCCGTTTCCCCTTCCCCAGCGCCTTGAGACCCTCACGGGTGAGTAGCGCGCTCTACAAATTTTTGGGATTGATTGATTGATTGATTGACCACCTTCTATGCCTTCTTTCTTCTCCCAAAGCTGCCCTTTCTGCTGTTCTTCACAGGAAAGAGCCAGTGCTGTACTGCCAGGCTCTCTGAATGCCATGCCAGAGCAATGTTGAGTGCCTCTATGACGTTGGTTGTTGCTATGTCATTGCAGTGAATAAACAGATTTAGAATCTGGTATTCATGCTACTAGCGCTCATTGAGAAAAATACATAAGTATGACATTTTTGTAGAAGATCACTCAGTTCAGTGAGAGCAGCAAGTATGTTAGCTACAGGAGTATTGCATGCAGTAAATGCTTTGAGAGGCTAAAATAGAATAAATGTTATTCATCAGTGATTAAACTGCTTATAGTCCGATTTAGAAATTGCAATGCCTTAATGTAAAATGTACAGATTACTGGCTGATGAAGGAAATTCGCTATCACTTAAATCATTGTTATTCAAATTATTGTTGCCGGTTGTATGTGATTTTGGTGAAAACCTCACCATGAATAACGCTTTTTGTCTTAACTGTTCATAAAAAATGTTTTTAATTTTTCAACTTGAAGGACATTTACCAGGCTGACTAACCTGACCTGGTGAAAACCCTTCTTGGTGAAAAATGTTTTTTTTGTGTTACTTTTCAGCACCATTCTGCTAGTTCTTGTTTTATTCCTTTTGTCTGCCTGCCACCCGCCCATCAAACTTCCCTTCAAGGCAACACTTGCTTTCTCCTCACTTTTTCACCTGTTTTTTTTACTTCACTTTTCGTTATATTTCCATTCCTGTTCACCTATTCTTCGCCCCATGTCCAACTCCCTTTTTAGGGTTTGCCTGTACAGCGATTGTGCTTGCGAAATCTATTGTGCTTAATATAAATCATGAAAGGGGCTTACATCCCGCCCTCACTTTTCATTGGTTCACGTGCTTGCCACTTACTTTTCCTCCATTTCTATTGGTTGTTGCACACTATTTCCTGTTGTTCCTCGTGTCTTTGTTCTTATCAGTATCAGTTTTCATCCGCTTTTGTGGTTTTTCTTTTATGTTTTGCCTGCAGAGCACATGTTTGTTTATATAATCTATGTGGCTGAATGCATTCCAAGCATGCTTTTTAGGGTTTGCCTGTACAGCGATTGTGCTTGTGAAATCTATTGTGCTTAATATAAATCATGAAAAGGGCTTACATCCCGCCCTCACTTTTCATTGGTTCACATGCTTGCCACTTACTTTTCCTCCATTTCTATTGGCTGTTGCACACTATTTCCTGTTGTTCTTCGTGTCTTTGTTCTTATCAGTATCAGTTTTCATCCGCTTTTGTGGTTTTTCTTTTATGTTTTGCCTGCAGAGCACATGTTTGTTTATATAATCTACGTGGCTGAATGCATTTCAAGCATGCTTGTTTTCATTTCATGCTGTCATGGTTCACATAAATGCTCAGCTGAAAACTTACACTTCCGGTGTAAGCATCACCGCCATTTGCAAAAATTTGCTAAAATGCCTCTGATGCATATTTTCCTAATAAAAAGCTGCCCCTCATGATGATGTGCACTGGCCAATGGCGGTGCACACACAGCCCTGCACTGGCCAGTGGCGGTGGACACACAGCCCGAGTGCTCAGAAGTTTGACTTTAAGCAGCAGCCGGGCATCTCTTGGTGGATTTACCCCCACACAGGGTAGGACATCTTTATCACCCATAATTGTTACCCTCCCACCCAAGAGAATGATCTTTGACAAGGTGAGAAAGTTTCTGCTGACCTCGGACTGTCCGGAGCCGGACACCCTGCCAGTTTTCACTGGTGGGGACACTGTGGGCCTCGCCGCCCGCCTGGCGGGGACCGCCATATGGCCGCTCCGCGGTCAAAAGACCGCAGAGGCCATTCTGGCTTTCCCGCTGGGCTGGCGGGCGACCGCCATAAGACCGCCCGCCAGCCCAGCGGGAAACCTCTTTCCACGAGGAAGCCGGCTCCGAATGGAGCCGGCGGAGTGGGTAAGGTGCGACGGGTGCAAATAGTCGCGAATTTCAGTGTCTGCTAAGCAGACACTGAAATTCTTTGTGGGGCCCTCTTATGGGGGCCCCTGCAGTGCCCATGCCATTGGCATGGGCACTGCAGGGGCCCCCAGGGGCCCCACGACACCCCATACCGCCATCCTGTTCCTGGCGGGCGAACCGCCAGGAACAGGATGGCGGTATGGGGTGTCGGAATCCCC
This sequence comes from Pleurodeles waltl, assembly GCF_031143425.1. Taxonomy (NCBI): domain Eukaryota; kingdom Metazoa; phylum Chordata; class Amphibia; order Caudata; family Salamandridae; genus Pleurodeles; species Pleurodeles waltl. The sequence goes on along the minus strand of NC_090448.1, from coordinate 581,508,961 downwards.
ATGGCGGCGCAGCAATGGACGTGAATTTTTATGTTTTCCAAAGCAGGGCTAGTTAGCTGCTGTTATAAGAAAGCTATTTAATTAACAGATAGGAAACTGGCTTCACAAATTGCATTTTATTTATGTTCTTAGGGCCAGATTCATGCTAGCCTTGTGCCGTTCCAACACCACATTAGTGTCTTTTTTTTACGCTAATGTGGCGTTGGAAGGAGAAAAACGCCACACCATATTTACAAAGTGGCACAATCCTTGCATTGTGCCACTTTGTAACCCATTGCCCCACATTATGACTGCGCCAGGCACTATGCATTATTCCGGCACTAGAGGGGCTGTAAAAATGGCGCTAAGTGCAGGCGTTAAAAAGAGGCTCTCATTGATTACAATGGGCCTCTGGGTGCTTTGCAGAATTAACGTCATAATTTTTTACGCTAATCCTGCAATGCGCCTGACTAGCGTAAAAAATGATGACGCTAGTCACCCTAACTACCGCCATGGTGTGCCGTATTTTAAATACAGTGCTACATGGTGGCGTTGGGGGGCGCTAAGGGCCACAGGAAAAGTGGAGCTGCAGTAGGTGCAGCGTCACATTTCACAAATCTGCCCCCTCGAACCTCTGCTTTAGCTTTATACTGATGAGTGCTGTCATTTTGCGGCTCGGATGAAGTAAATGTGTGGTCCTTTTTATATTTTTACAAAATGTCACGTTTTTTACTTTAACATTATAGTCACCCTATACATATGCTATCTGTTCATCCACCTGTAGACTGGGCTTGTTTTTTAGGGAAGCAGTGTGCACTACATAGAAGGAAAGCTGTCTTTATGTGCGGAGGGACCCTGTTGGAGACCTGTTGCACCAAAGTTATGACAGTGCCATGAGACCGTGCAGTGCACCTAGAAAAGTCCAGCTTCGCCTTACTTTTCTTCCATGTGTAAAACTCGTTGTTTTTTATATTTGTTATTATCAGGTACATGTGTTTTTTATCAAAATAAAACTAACAACGTATTGGATCTGTTTGACATTGATTTCTTATTGATCTGTGTGCATTCTACCTTTTTGTCAAAAAGAACTTTATCCACCCATTTGACGTAAATTTGGCGTAAATGACTAGCCCATTTTACTCTGGCCGCATCCACTGACTTTGGACATGTCTTCAGTTTAAGTGCCCTCCAGATGGTTGGTGAAAGCATGTCACAAACAGAAAGCACACGTCAGAAATGGGTTTCACTAACATTTAAACCCACCAGCACAGCTTCACAATTTATGGGCCTGATTTATACTTTTTTAGCGTTATTTTTTTCTGCAAAAGCGGCGCAAACTTACAAAATCTAATTTAATTTTGTAAGTTTGCGCCTCTTTTGCGTAAAAAAATAACGCACACGTGGCGTTAAAAAAGTATAAATCAGGCCCTATGTTATAAGTCTAACAGTGAAATCCCCCCAGGTTGAAGAAACTGACAAGTAAAACATCTGCATGCCTATTAGACAGATTGTCCTGATGTTGAGCAGTGCAAAGTGTGCTTCACTTGAGAGGTTTTCTCATGTTTTGAACGAGAGGGCTGGTAACCACTCAATATGTTCTGAACTATAATCTTCTACTGTCATGCAGTAGTGCCCATGCTAAGCAAGGGCATTCTTTCCGAACATGAAGAAGAAGGAAAGAGGAGTGGGATAGAAGAGCACTGAGTATGGGGCCAATGAGAGGAGAAGTTAATACCTGTGCTCACAGATCTGTGAACCCATCCATGTGACACTTTCAAAGCGATTTGGGGTTGCTCAATGACAGTTTGAAAGAGCTAAATTCAGGGAAGTGGAAAACGAAATAGAAATTTCAGTTCAGGACGTGCTTTTAATCGGTTCAATTGGGAGCAGGAACCACTGGGAAAACTCAAAGGTGCCTCAAGTAGTGTTTTGTTCAAAGAATAAATATGCAACAACAGGACCATAGAACGAGAATGCTATGCATATTATTGGGAAATTATAGATGTGGGCCCCTTAATAAAAACAAGACAAGTAAAGTCATTGATCCTGCAATGAAATAGGTATTTAACAGTTTTAAACAGATTCAACAACAGGTCTTTTTGCAATATTACAAAGTAATACAGCTGGTGTAAACATAGATAAAAACTGATAAATAAATATAAATATTATTGGAGAGACATATCAGAAAACGAACCATTGATCAGCCGCCTTAAATCATAAGACCTATCAGAGAAACTCCGTTCAAACAATCCTTAGAAAATGTATTGACTGGAAAAACCTGGGGGAGTGATGGGTTACTATCAGTTATTGTAAATTTTCTACAATGTTAAAAGGAAAATTACAAACATCAGAAAAGGTATTATTTAACAGCATTCTGTTTGGTGGGAACACTCCTGTTCCTTTTCTGAAGCCAGTGTGGTTAGTGTTTAAAAAAAATAAAAAAAAGATTAAAACACACAGGGCCAGATGCACGACCGTATGTTTTGTGACTCGCATTTTGCGGTTCATTTGCGATTTGCAAAATGCTAGTCACAAAATCAAATGTACAACAGTGTCTACGACACTGTTTGTGATTCCCAATGGGGTCGCAAATGACCTACCTCATCAATATTCATGAGTTAGGTCGCAATTTGCGACCGCTTTGGGAATGGCCGCATTCTCAGCGATGGTGGCCTGCTGTGGACAGCTGATCACCATAACTGTAACTGTTTTTTAAATAAAGCAGTTTTTTTTAAATGCAGCCCGTTTTCCTTAAAGGAAAACGGGATGCATTTCAAACAAAAATTAAAAGTTTTCTTTTCATTTTTTCAGAGTAGGTAGTCCGTGGGACTACTGCCTTCTCTGACAAAATATTTTCACTTCCATTCACAAAGTGGAAGGGATCCCTTGGCGACCCCTTCCCGTTTGCGACTGGGTTATCACCAATTTGAAATTGATGGTAACTGTGATTGTTTTGCGACTGCAGTTGTAGTCACAAATCAATCATACACGCCACTGCGACTCGCAATTAGGAAAGTACAGTCTTGGAATGCCCATCTCCTAATTGCGAGTCGCAATCCCTATTCAGCGAGTCAGTATTTGCATGCCAGCTCGTAAAATAGGGATGGTAAATTAGAAAAGACCATGTGGCAGTCGCAAAAGGCAAAATGTGCCTATTGCGACTGCAAAATCACGTCATGCATTGGGCCCCACAGTCTTCTTTCTTAAAAAATTGAAAATACTTTAAATCAGTCAGTTAAAGAGTTTATCCATTATGGCTGGAATAGGTTTATTCCTGGGAGGCAGGTTACAGCAAACACTATCTTTACAGTAGCAGCTGTAGAACTTTCAAAGCGGTGGGGCATAAACACTCAATTTCAAGTGAGAAAGTGAGTAACGTGAACAAACCTGACCTTTTTTTAGAGACGTTTGGGAAGGTTCTTCTCTTTAAAAAATGTAATTAAATAGGAACAAAGGATGAATTTTGCATTACAATAGTCATATATATATTAGGTACACAAAATGGAAAAGGTTCTGAAAGGGCACTAGCAAAATATTCCAGTACTATGATATGTCATCCAAACCTTACCTTCCACATGCCTGCTAGGACTTACCCTCCATAAGTCCTGTAAAAAGTTTGAAAATGGCAGCAAAACATAGCATGTTAAAAAACAATTGCAAACAAGTTGCACATTACAGGCCTCTTACAGCCAGGTAAGAAAATCTGATTAGTTAGGCCCAATTTCTGTTTCCCACCCGATCTCCAGGATTGAGAACTTTTTTGGTGGTAATAGAAGTTGGTCACAGGAGCCAAAGCAAAAGTTTTATAGTTGAAATCTTTTCATTAGTTTTAAAATTCCATCGCGTGGCACCTACAACCCGGAGGCTGGCATGAACTGAAAGCAATTTTTTTAAACCAATGAAAGTCTGAAATCTGCAGCATTGATGGAACCCATCTGTATGTGAATTGAGATTTTACCTCGCTGAATCCCTTATGTGAATCAGCTTATGTTTTACTTTGCTTTGACCCTCAGGACCACTGTAGCCTGGTAAAAACCTACAGTGAGAATTTTTTTTCTTAGATTGAACCCTGTAGATGTTAGAAGGTCAATCTATAATTATTGTATCTTTTTGGTGCACTTGAACGCTGCACTGTAGGTGAAGACCTACCTATGATTCTGCAGTGCTACAAATGTGAACAGTGCCCTGCCTGTTATAACAGGAACATGAATTAATGGAATTACTTGGAAAAGAAATAGTACCTTGCAAACACTATGGCCCTCATTCTGACCCTGGCGTTCACGGACCGCCGGGGCCAGGGTCGGCGGGAGCACCGCCAACAGGCTGGCGGTGCCCCTCAGGACATTCTGACCGCGGCGGTTCAGCTGCGGTCAGAACAGGAAAACCGGCGGTCTCCCGCCGGTTTTCCGCTGTCCTGCAGAATCCTCCATGGCGGCGCAGCTTGCTGCGCCGCCATGAGGATTCTGACACCCCATACCGCCATCCTGTTCCTGGCGGGTCGCCCGCCAGGAACAGGATGGCGGTATGGGGTGTTGTGGGGCCCCTGGGGGCCCCTGCAGTGCCCATGCCAAATGCCAATGGCATGGGCACTGCAGGGGCCCCCGTAAGAGGGCCCCACTATGTATTTCAGTGTCTGCTTAGCAGACACTGAAATACACGACGGGTGCCACTGCACCCGTCGCACATACCCACTCCGCCGGCTCCATTCGGAGCCGGCTTCCTCGTGGGGAGGGGTTTCCCGCTGGGCTGGCGGGCGGCCTTCTAGCGGTCGCCCGCCAGCCCAGCGGGAAAGCCAGAATGGCCTCCGCGGTCTTTCGACCGCGGAGCGGCCATATGGCGGCTCCCTCCAGGCGGGGGTCAGAATGACCCCCTATGTATCCTGAAATTCCATTGAGGTTGGCTTTTGCTCGAAATGGCGGTGTACTGGAAAGGCTGGAATAGAAGTTCTGTGAGACATTATGGGGGTCATTACAACATCGGCGGTAAAAGCCGCTTACCGCCGTGCAGAAGACCGCCAATATACCGCCGCAGCCGCGGATTTCCGCCACAGCTATTATGACACACATCTCGGAATCCGCCGAAATTCAGACACCCACACAACTCCGCCACACCAAAGGTCAGTGGAAAACTGGCGAAAACAAAACCTCCACCTCCACGCCAACAGAAACACACCCATGCTATTACGATCCACGAATCCATGTGGCGGTCTTTTAACCGGGGTATTCCATTGGCGGTACACACGCCGTGCTCAAAATACACACACATCTCCAAAACACCGCCACATTGGACAATTACAAATACATACACCTGATTCACATACAAACACCACTCCCACATACCCAACACAATATAAAACACACACCCACATCACCCACAAACCCCTACGACCACAAGTCATGACCGAAGGCCAGAGAGACAGAGAGCACAGCAACTGAGAACCCCACCACACAGAGGCACACAACACCATCACACATAGAACATTACACGCACAATACACCACACACCACTACACATTACCACACACATCAACACTGACACCACCCCACACATCACCCACACCACCCCATGTCACGCCAAAGACACCCCCGGTTTTCCGAGGAGGAGCTCCAGGTCATGGTGGAGAAAATCCTACGGGTAGAGCCACAGCTATTTGGCTCACAGGTGCAGCACACATCCATAGCCAGGAAGATGGAGCTATGGCGCAGAATAGTCGACAGGGTCAACGCAGTGGGACAGCCTCCAAGAAATCGGGAGGACATCAGGAAGAGGTGGAACGACCTACGGGGGAAGGTGCGTTCTGTGGTCTCCAGGCACAACATCGCGGTTCAGCGGACTGGCGGCAGACCCCCACCTCCTCCCCCACAACTAACAACATGGGAGGAGCAAGTCTTGACCATCATGCATCCAGAGGGCCTCGGAGGAGTCGGTGGAGGAATGGGCACTGGTAAGTCATATCTTAACTATCATATCACTCACCCTACCTGCATGCTATCACACACCCCCACTCTCATCCCCTCCCCTATCACTCCAACTCCTCACTAATGTACCAATAACACAAACCACCCATCCCAACACCAAGCCCTGCATGACACAACTAAGCATGGTCACTTCTCACCAAAGCATGCTCACTGCACATACCCAGAACAACTCCCTAAACCATTATCACACAAACCCACACACAGGAATGCTTGCACTGGGGTACACACCCACCCACCCATTGCACACCACTACACACACACACATGCAATAATCATGATCTTATGTCCCTGCAGGACCACTAAGGAACGTCACCACACCGAAGGGTCCAGACAACTCCACTCCACCCACAGAAGAGGCCCACAGTGACGATAGCAGCTCTGCCCTACTGGATCCTGATGACCAGCCCGGACCATCGTGGGCCTCGGGACAGTTGGTTCCCCTTGCACAGGCACAGCCCAACACTGACCTTCCACCCTCTGGTAACACCAGCACAGCAACCACCCAGCGGGCCCATACCTCCGTACCCAGGACACGTCAATCAGCGGTGTGTCCACCACTACAGGGAACCCAGGATAACCCACCACCCCAAGAAAATCAGGGACCTGGGGGCAGTGGTAGTGGGCACACGGTCCAGGGGACGAAGGCACAGGAACACAGGGGAACTGGGAGGGCTGCTGTGCAACAGGGGGCGGACAGGCCAAGGGAACCCACTCTCCACGAGGCCCTATCCTCCATCATGGGAGCATACCACCTCTCCCAGGAGACGATGGTAACGGTACTGGCCAAGTTTCAGGAGACCCAGCGCCTGCAGGAGGAACAGTATTTGGGGTTCAGGGAGGAACTCAGGACCATCAGCTCCGCCCTGGGCACCATCGTAGGGGTGCTGAAGGACATACAGCAGACCATGAGGGACACCGTGGCACTCCAAGGGGCCCCTGACACTAGCATGGACGATGAACTGCCCACCACCTCCACCGGAGCTAGTGGACAAGACCCCCCGCCCATGGGCCTCATTGTAGCGTTCCTCTGCCCTGGTCCTGGGATTCCTCACTGGGGTCAATAGCCAGGACAGGTTGGGGTAACCAGAGTCCCCTAATAGCCACACCCGGTGCCTCTGGAGTTGACCCATCATATAAGGGATGCTGCTATTCTGCAGGATGTAGGCGTCATGCACTGAGCCAGGGAACATAGCATTTACCTGCAAGATGTACTGGTCTGCCAAACATACTACCTGTACATTCATAGAATGATAACTCTTCCTGTTCCTGTACACCTGTTCACTCCTGTGGGGGGGGGACCAGAGCTACATGGGTCCCATCAATGGCACCTATGATGTTAGGGATATGTCCCAGGGCATAGAAGTCACCTTTCACTGTAGCCAAATCCTACACCTCAGGGAAAAAGATGTATCTCCTTACGTGTTTCAGCAGGGCAGCCAACACTCTGGACAACACGTTGGAAAACATAGGCTGGGACATCCCTGATGCCATGGCCACTGTTGTCTGAAAAGACCCACTAGCAAGGAAATGGAGCACTGACAGCACCTGCACTTGAGGGGGGATTCCAGTGGGATGGCGGATTGTCGACATCAGGTCTGGCTCCAACTGGGTACACAGTTCCTGGATAGTGGCACGGTCAAACCTGTAACTGATGATCAAATGTCGCTCCTCCATTGTTAACACGTCCACCAGCGGTCGATACACCGGAGGATTCTGCCATCTTCTCAAATGTCCCAGCTGACGGTGCCTTGGAAGGACAACAGCGACCACAGAGTCAACAAATTCCCAGGTATGTACCCACAGATACACAGAACACGACACAAAACACTTCCTGTATGTGTGTTGAGTGTAGGCCTAGCTATGTGTGACGCAGTAAAAAATGAAGCCATGTGGGCCCCTGAAATGGCGGCTGCCTGACCTCTAAACTGGGACAATGGGAATGTGAGGTCACTGCGCTGGCGCTGTACCCCGTCGCGGTAGGCGGTCGTAGACCGCGGCGCAATGCTGCATTGGTTAACATTGGACCCTATGGGTCCCAGTAGCCAATGACAAAGAGCGCCGGCGGTGATGATACACACCGCCGCGGACGTCACCGCCATTTTCTATCTGTTCAATCACTCGATACCTGATCTTCGACAGGAGAGGACCTACACTGCAGGTGCTGCTGTGACCTCGGTCTGGAAGAGACAATGGCTGCTGCGTCTGGGGAAAGGGACCCTGCCTTCACTGCTCAGGAGTTGGAGAAGCTAGTCGACGGGGTCCTCCCCCAGTACACGCTACTCTATGGTCCTCCAGACCAACAGGTAAGTACACAGTGAGCACGTTGTATGGGCTATGCCTGGGTGGAGCGGGCTGGTTGTAAGAGGGAAGGGGGCAGAGTGCAGTGAACATGAAGGACTGTGAATGCATGTGCCACATGGCAAGGGTAGGGATGGGGGCCACTCACATGGGCGGTGCAGTTAGTAATGACTTCTCTTCTTCCCTTGTGCATGTCATGTAGGTCAGCGCCCACCAGAAAAAGGACATTTGGCGTGCCATCGCCAAGGACGTTCGGACCCTGGGGGTCCACCAGAGACGGAGCACCCACTGCCGGAAAAGATGGGAGGACATTCGCCACTGGAGCAAGAAGACGGCGGAGGCCCAGCTGGGGATGGCCTCCCAACGTGGGAGGGGTGCCCGTCGCCCCATGACCCCCCTGATGTTCCGGATCCTGGCGGTGGCCTACCTGGAGTTGGATGGGCGCTTGAGGGCATCACAGCAGACACAAGGGGGTGAGTACACTCTCATTCTGGGGATTTGGCACGCAGTTGAGGGGTCTGGGTGGGGGAGGATGGCTGTGGGTGTACCTAGGCCAGGCAGAAATACGTAGGCCAGGCCCCTCCGTAATTCAGGGCATGTGGCACTCCACGCAACCTCAGTAGTGGGCCAAGTACAGGTATAGGTGCCCCTGTGGCATCCATGTGTGCAGATGTCCACCATAGCCATGTAGGCCAGAACCCAGCAATTGCATCAGTAGAGGCCAAGAGCACGACATAGTGCAGGGGGCTGCTGTGTCTGTATTGTCCGCCAACGGTAGCGGTATGCCATGCACTCAACCTGTCTTTCTTCTGTCGTCCCCTCCCTCTTTTTCTGCTCTCTCTGTTCTTTTGTGCATCAGCATCATCAGGCGGAGGTACAGTGGCACCGGGGCACGAGGGAGCTGCATCCCACATGGCCATGGATGGCCACACCACGGACTCAGAATGCACCAGTGGGACGGAGGGCGAGGGGAGCTTCACGTCGGTCACCGGATCACCAACCAGCGACACGGACTCGTCCACTGATGGGAGCTCCCTTGTGGTGGCGGCACCATCTGTGCCCCCCACTTCTACAGGTACAGCCGCCACCTCCCCTACCAGCACCGCCCTCCCAGCAGCCCCTCAGCCTTCGCCCCGTGCCCGCTCACCCAGGAGGGTGGGCATAACCTTCGCCCCAGGCACCTCAGGCCCTGCCCCAGTCACCCCTGCTTCCCTCAGTAAGGAGGCCATTGACCTCCTCAGGTCCCTCACTGTTGGGCAGTCTACCATTGTGAATGCCTACCAGGGTGTAGAAAGGGAGTTGCAACACACTAATGCATTCCTGGAGGGCATTCATTCTGGTCAGGCTTCCCATCATCGAACCCTGCAATCTCCGGCCTCAGCACTGATGGCAGCCATTGTCCCTGTCTCTAGCCTCCCCCTTCCAACTTCCTCCACCCAGACCCAATCCCCTGTACCCCAGCCTGTCCCAAGCACACCATCAGACAAGCATGCATACACCTCAACATCCAAAAGTAGCTCAGGCAAACATAGGCACCACACAACCCACAGGCACACACACAAGCATCACCCACATGCAGACACAACAACATCCACTGCCTCCACTGTGTCCCCCTCCTCGTGGTCTCCCTCCTCCCTCCCAGTATCGTCTACACTCTCACCTGCATGCACTACATCTACAGGCACTAGGACTCGCACCACAACACCCAGCACCACACCCCGCTCACCTGCACCCATCACCCCCACTCCCATTTACACGTCCCCTGTGTCCTCTCCCAGTGTGTCTGTTACGCCCCCTTCCAAAGTACACAAACGCGGGCACCCACACACCCAACATCCATCCACCTCACGACAGCCTCCACTACCTGCACCTGCACCCAAAACACCTAAAGTGACACCTCCCACAACCACCTCCTCTTCCTCCACTCCCAGACCCCCTCCAGCTACCCATCCCAGTCTTCGTCAGAAACTGTCCCGCAGCAACGTTGACCTCTTTTCCCCTACCCCCACCCCTCCAAGTCACCAGTCCTGTTGTAGCGCCTCAGCCAAAAAGACTCCAGTACCAGTGGTGCGTGTTCAAGGTGTGTGGAGTGCACCGGCCACCAGGGCAGGCAGTGTGACACGGAGCCAAGGCACTGCCAGTCCACCCCCTGTAAAGCATCTCAAGTTGGAAAGTGGCCGACGGCACCGGGTGAAGACTCCTGGAGGAAAAACTACTCACAAGGGTCCCGGGGGATTGCAGAGTCAGCTGTGACTCCTCCAAAGGTCGGAAAGGGCCAGAAGAAGTCTGCAAAGCCTGGTGTGAGCAGCATGGCGGAGAAGGGTGGCATCCTTCCCGGCGGGCGGCACGCCACCGCCAGCACTGTCGTCACTGGTCAGGAGACCACCGCCGCAGTCATTGCCCCGGAGGGCCCAAGTATCGTCACAAGTATCGTCACTGGTCAGGAGACCACCGCCAGAGTCATTGCCCTGGATGGCACAAGTATTGTCACTGGTCAGGTGAGAACCGCTAGAGTCAGTGCCCTGGACGGGCCAAGTATCGTCACTGGTCTGGAGACCACCGCCAGAGTCATTGCCCAGTAGGGCACAAGTATCGTCACTGGTCAGGAGACCACCGCCGAAGTCAGTGCCCAGGAGGACCCCGGCTGCCACAGCCCCGCTGGGCAATGAGAGACCGTCATGCCACACACCAATGCACAGGTCAGAGGCCGCCATGGCAAAGCACCGCTGAACGGGGCAGAGCACCGCTGAACAGGCCAGAGACCGCCATGGCAAAGCACCGATGAACGGGGCAGAGCACCGCTGAACAGCCCAGAGACCGCCATGGCAAAGCACCACTGAACAGCCCAGAGACCGCCATGGCAAAGCACCGCTGAACAGCCCAGAGTCCGCCATGGCAAAGCACCGCTGAACGTGGCAGAGCACCGCTGAACAGCCCAGAGACCAGCATGGCAAAGCACCGCTGAACAGCCCAGAGTCCGCCATGGCAAAGCACCGCTGAACAGGGCAAAGACCGCCATGGCAAGCACCGCTAGCCCATGAGCGGCAGGGGCAGTGACGCAACTGGGACCGTCACGGGGAGAGTGATGCACTCTGGGCACCAGTCCCCCTCCAGAACCAGTGGAGAAAGGCATCCACTCTGTCTGTCCTGCACAGGATGAAGCACTCTGGGCACCAATCCCCCTCCAGAGCCAGTGGAGAAAGGCATCCACTCTGTCTGTCCTTCACAGGATGAAGCACTCTGGGCGCCAGTCCCCCTCCAGAACCAGTGGAGAAAGGCATCCACTTGAGAGACTGTGGCTTTGCACTCCCCAGGATGTAACAGAGGGCAACCCACCCACTGTAGAGACTTGAGAGACTGTGGCTTTGCACTCCACAGGATGTAACAGTGGGCAACCCACCCACTGTAGAGACTTGAGAGACTGTGGCTTTGCACTCCCCAGGATGTAACAGTGGGTAACCCACCCACTGTGGAGACATGAGAGACTGTTGCTTTGCACTCCCCAGGATGTAACAGTAGGCAATCCACCCACTGTAGAGACTTGAGAGACTGTGGCTTTGCACTCCCCAGGATGTAACAGTGGGCAACCCACCCACTGTGGAGACTTGAGAGACTGTGGCTTTGCACTCCCCAGGATGTAACAGTGGGCAACCCACCCACTGTAAAGACTTGAGAGACTGTGGCTTTGCACTCCCCAGGATGTAACAGTGGGCAACCCACCCACTGTAGAGACTTGAGAGACTGTGGCTTTGCACTCCCCTGGATTCATCAATGGGCATGGAGCCCCGTTGTGGATTTGGCGTGGTGCTGTAATCCGGCTGAGGTGCCCCCCTTCCCTTCCCCCTGAGGTGCCTGTTGTATTTCCCTCTGATGCCCCGGCAGTGTTCTCTCCGTTTGTGGACAGGTATCTTGTGTGGGCCTCGCCCATGCATTTTTGGACCAGTGGTGCACGGACATTGAGATGTGCATATCTGCACTACTTTCTCGTAATGTATATACTTTTGAATTAGTTTATATATATCTGTATATATTTGACACATGTATTTTGATACATTACAAGGTTTGGACTGATTTCCTTTTGTGTTTGCATTCTTCCGGGGGGGTTGTGGGTTGTTACTGTGATGTTTGGAGATGCCTTGGTGTGTGTGTTGTATTGTGCGAGGGTGGGGGTGGGGGTGTTGCATGTGTGTGTCCCTGACTTTTGCCTCCCCCCCCCCATGTCGTAGGTGGAGTACTCACCGTTGTCTTCGCCGCCGCAGACGCTGGTGTTCGTAGATGAGTAGGAATACAAGGGCAGGTAGGATTTGTAATTCCGGCTCCATGGTGTCCTCCTTCCTCGTGGGATGTGTTAAGGTGAGCATTTTCCCATTTCAACAGCAGTTTCCGCCGTGTTTTTATCTACGGTGAATCCGCCCCGGAAAAGGTGGCGGATTGGCAGGTTGTGATACTGTGGGCGGTACATTGTCTTCCGCCTGTCTATTGGCGGTGACCGCTGCGCTGCTTGTCTGTACCGCCGTGGTGGGCGGAGTGTTAAAGTGGCTGTCTTTGTTTGCGGTTTCCGCCACGGTCATAATTCCCTTTTTTTGTCCGCCGGCCTGTTTGCGGTATCACCGCACCTATAACACCGTCCGCCAGGGTTGTAATGACCCCCCAGATGATCTCCATGGTGGTACCCTGGTTGCCTACCAGTAAACTGTAGACTCTAACTACACAATTGCCCAAGATGCATGGTTCTGTACAAGGCAGGCCTTTATTGCCTAATCCTGAAGCCATCTCGGGCCCTTTTAATTCATTTAAAGCCACTACCTGCCCCTTCAGCTCACTCTTGCACCTTTTTGCTTTCTCCCATTGTGACGCTTTTTCGTTTTTCTCTTCCTCTGTCTTTTCCACGTGTCTTTCGCTTGTCATACATGCTTGTGGCAGAAGAATAAGCACCGGCCCTGAAAAATAAGTACCGTGCTCAGCACCGGAAACAACAAGCACAAATTAGGCACTGGTGCTGCACTTACTGTTTATCTCAATCTCAGAAGAAGGGAAGAGTAAATTGGCCTTACTGGCATTTGAAGTTGTGATATAACAACATATGCCAGGGCAAAGTGTTAAATATCTTAGCCACCTTGTTTTAAGTGGCTAGCCATTGAGAGCTGATCAACATGAAATAAGCAGGGGCATAGCTTAATTGTTTTAGGTGTGCCAAACATGCGTGCTAGGATTTGGTTTAGGACAACACTCATGTGGAAAGTTATTGATATCAGAGATGTAGGATGATTTAGAGCTGCTTTTTCCTTTCATACCATATGATTCATTTTCTTCATAGTAGAATTAAAATGCAAAACATGCAAGCCAATTCATACATGACAAATCTATCAGCAGTTTCTGTTATACAGCTAAACAAAACTTGAAAATCATTGCTTAGGCCCATTTCGTTTTTACAATTAATCTCCAAGACTGTTGTCTGATTACTTTGGTGGTAGAGTAGGTGGCCCGTGGCTGGAGATCAAGCAAGTGTAATTGAGTGTCTTTAAATGTACAAAACCCATGAGTACAGTTTGGGTGGACTTCTTAAGCATTGGTTCAGTGGCTTAAGAAAATGCCCCCCCTGCACCGGTGGGGTGCGGGTAATGTTACATCACTGCATCCGTTGCCACCCAGTCCTCTTTTCATTTGCATAATGCCATGTTCATGGGTTGAGACTTTATTTCCCTGAATGGATATAACTCCTTCAGGCCACAGGTTTGCAATAAAAAAAAATTATGATCTATCAGTAAGCTGCACTGAGATTTTCTTTCTCAGTGCAGCCAGTAGTGAGCCAAGCATGAGTTTGCATGCTGGTTATCTGTGCACCTCAATAACAGATATGCATGTACATATATATGACTTGGTGATGGTAAAAAGTATGCTTTTACCTGACATACCAGAATTAAAACAATAAATCTAAGGAGCCCACAAGAAAGAAAATAAGGTACATGTGTGTGTTGAAACTAAATATATACAATGTGTATACACTCACACCACCATACGCTCTGCCCTCTTATCTACGTAGATCTATGCATTTATTTTCACTTGTGAGTGTCAAGTGGTCTCTACATCTCCACAACTGAAGCACTTTCACCTTGATCTAGTATGTGAGTGCTGATCTATATATACCACTGATGCAGACTTCATTGCTTCTACTCCCTTCATGTGATGCTATCTTCAACTGTATTTGATTATCTGGCACTGCACTGGTATATCTCCTACTTGGTGTGTGCACTCCTACATGAAATCTTCTCCTCACAGAGAAAGCTTCACTGATGAAAATAAGATCCTGGCCTCTTTCACTGGAGTCCTCGCAACTGGTAGGCTTATGCTGTAAAAGGAATGAGGACAGCTAAGTCGAGGCTCAACGTCAAAAGTTTGAAATTGAGACATGCAAAGGAAACTCAGCCCCAGCCTGTCCATTCCTGTGATACACAACTATATAAAAATAATCACAGGCTTGCACACATTCATTCATACCTACATATGCTCACACAAAGTATAAAAATACACATAGGCAAACACTAACTTAATGAAACTCTTTCCTTCTATCCATCTGGACAATTTCTCACATCGTCCGCATATTCAGCCCCCATACACTCATGCAACTAAACTCAAGCTGCCACCTTACTTACCCTCTCCACTTGTAACTACTCAGACCTTTTGCCCCCATCTTCTCCCATCACACCCCCAAAACACGTCTCTGTCTCACAACAGTTACCACCCATCCTCTCCCCAAACATTACACAAGATGTCTGTTTCTGTTAATGAATGCCCCGAGAATTTCATTTTCACCACAGCAGCACCCACACTCACTGCCAACCAACAATATTCAAACTTGCACCCTCTGCTACAGAATCCAGTGCCCCCTTATCGCCCGCCCCTCCCCACTTTGCCTTTCAAAAAAAACTCTGCACACACTTGAAAACAAACTAGGCCTCCTCAACTCCACAGTCTCCCAGCTTGAAGCCACTGTTTCCCACTTAGAATCAAAAAATGTCCACTGTTCTAGACATTGTATTCCCCTTTGACAAGAGCACAGTACCCCAGACACTCATTCCAGAGGAGTTCCTTTCTCCCGCGCCCCAAAAGAACTTTGCACAATCACTCCCAAACTGACATTTCAAATTTACTTGCTAGATATAATACCACTACCTCCCCCACTTTCTAATTTCCAGACAACACAAAGCAATTTACCATACCAACCATCTACCTGGCACAAACCAGACGCCAGCCACCCAAGACCCAGGCACCGATCTATAGGAACAACATTCCTGTCATCATCAAATGCCCGGACATCCCATACAGCAAAACAGTCCAATCAGAGCTGTGTTGTATGCTTCACAACTGCAGATCTGCAATAAAACACGAGCTGAAAGTCTCTTATACCATTACCAACTACAACCTTGACCTACTAATTCTCACTGAGACTTGGTTCAATTACAATTCTCACATCCTTTTTTAACTTCTACTCCCCCCAACTATTCCATTATCAGGAATGATATGCTAGGTAGAGTTGGGGAGGCGTCAATGCCATCTTCAAAAACTCCCTTCAATGCAGGGAACTATCCAGTATTTCTTTATGTACATTTGAATGCCTTACTCTGGAACTTCATGTGCAGCACAACCCCCTTATCAAGATTAATGCCATTTACCACCCACCTGGTGACAACTCACTGGGGTGCCTTGGAACTCTTAGCTACCAACCAGCTTGCTACATTTATTTCCAGAAATGAACTTTTACAATATAACTCTAAACCAACTGTAGGAAAGTACCATCTTGCCTGGCATGTTATCCCCATATTTCACTGTATATATGTTGTTTTAGTCTATGGTTCACTGGGACCCTGCCAGGCGGGGCCCCAGTGCTCATAAGTATGTGCCCTGTATGTGTTCCATGTGTGATGCATAACTGTCTCACTGAGGCTCTGCTAACCAGAACCTCAGTGGTTATGCTCTCTCTGCTTTCCAAATTTGTCACTAACAGGCTAGTGACTAAATTTACCAATTCACATTGGCATACTCGTACACCCATATACTTCCCTAGTATATGGTACTGAGGTACACAGGGTATTGGGGTTCCAGGAGATCCCTATGGACTGCAGCATTTCTTTTGCCACCCATAGGGAGCTCTGACAATTCTTACACAGGCCTGCCAGTGCAGCCTGAGTGAAATAGCGTCCACGTTATTTCACAGCCATTTACCACTGCACTTAAGTAACTTTTAAGTCACTTATATGTCTAACCTTCACCTGGTGAAGGTTGGGTGCAAAGTTACTTAGTGTGTGGGCACCCTGGCACTAGCCAAGGTCCCCCCACATCGTTCTGGGCAAATTCCCCAGACTTTGTGAGTGCGGGGACACCATTACACGCGTGCACTGTACATAGGTCACTACCTATGTACAGCGTCACAATGATAACTCCGAACATGGCCATGTGACATGTCTAAGATCATGGAATTGTCACCCCAATGCCATTCTGGCATTGGGGGGACAATTCCATGATCCCCCGGGTCTCTAGCACAGAACCCGGGTACTGCCAAACTGCCTTTCCAGGGTCTCCACTGCAGCTGCTGCCAAACCCTCAGACAGGTTTCTGCCCTCCTGGGGTCCAGGCAGCCCTGGCCCAGGAAGGCAGAACGAAGGACTTCCTCTGAGAGAGGGTGTAACACCCTCTCCCTTTGGAAATAGGTGTGAAGGCTGGGGAGGAGTAGCCTCCCCCAGCCTCTGGAAATGCTTTGATGGGCACAGATGGTGCCCATCTCTGCATAAGCCAGTATACACCAGTTCAGGGATCCCCCAGCCCTGCTCTGGCGCAAAACTGGACAAAGGAAAGGGGAGTGACCACTGCCCTGACCTGCACCTCCCAAGGGAGGTGCCCAGAGCTCCTCCAGTGTGTCCCAGACCTCTGCCATCTTGGAAACAGAGATGTTTGTGGCACACTGGACTGCTCTGAGTGGCCAGTGCCAGCAGGTGACGTCAGAGGCTCCTTCTGATAGGCTCTTACCTCTCTTGGTAGCCAATCCTCCTTCCTAGGTAGCCAAACCTCCTTTTCTGGCTATTTAGGGTCTCTGCTTTGGGGATCTCACCAGATAACGAATGCAAGAACTCACCAGAGTTCCTCTGCATCTCCCTCTTCACCTTCTGCCAAAGGATCGACTGCTGACTGCTCAGGATGCCGGCAAAACCGCAACAAAGTAGCAAGATGACTACTAGCAACCTTGTATCTCTTCATCCTGCCGGCTTTCTCGACTGTTTCCAGGTGGTGCATACTCTGGGGGTAGCCTGCCTCCTCTCTGCACCAGGAGCTCTGAAGAAATCTCCTGTGGGTCGATGGAATCTTCCCCCTGCAACCGCAGGCAACAAAAGACTGCATCACTGATCCTCTGGGTCCCCTCTCAGCTCGACGAGCGTGGTCCCTGGAACTCAGCAACTCTGTCCAAGTGACTCCCACAGTCCAGTGACTCTTCAGTCCAAGTTTGGTGGAGGTAAGTCCTTGCCTCCCCACGCTAGACTGCATTGCTGGGTACCGCATGATTTGCAACTGCTCCGGCTCCTGTGCACTCTTCCAGGATTTCCTTTGTGCACAGCCAAGCCTGGGTCCCTGACACTCTAACCTGCAGTGCACAACCTTCTGAGTTGTCCTCTGGTGTCGTGGGACTCCCTTTTGTGACTTCGGGTGGACTCTGGTTGACTTTTCTTCTAAGTGCCTGTTCAGGTACTTCTGCGGGTGCTGCCTGCTTCTGTGAGGGCTCCCTACGTCGCTGGGCACCCCCTCTGTCTCCTCGTCTAAGTGGCGACATCCTGGCCCCTCCAGGGCCACAGCAGCATCCAAAAACCCTAACCGCGACCCTTGCAGCTAGCAAGGCTTGTTTGCGGTCTTTCTGTGTGGGAACACCTCTGCATGCTTCTTCACAACGTGGGACATCCATCCTCCAAAGGGGAAGTTCCTAGTCCTCTTCTTTCTTGCAGAACTCCAAGCTTCTTCCAACCGGTGGCAGCTTCCTTGCACCCTCAGCTGGCATTTCCTGGGCCCCTGCCCACATTCTAAACACTGTTGCGACTATTGGACTTGGTCCCCTTGTCTTACAGGTACTCAGGCCCGGAAATCCACTGTTGTTGCATTGCTGATGTTTGTTCTTCCTGCAGAATCCCCCTATCACGCCTTCTGTGCTCTCTGGGGGTAGTAGGTGCACTTTACACCTACCTTTCAGGGTCTTGGGTTGCCTATTTTTATAACCCTCACTGTTTTCTTACAGCCCCAGCGACCCTATACAAGCTCACATAGGTTTGGGGTCCATTTGTGGTTCGCATTCCACTTTTGGAGTATATGGTTTGTGTTGCCCCTATACCTATGTGCTCCTATTGCAATCTATTGTAACTTTACATTGCTTGCATGACTTCCTTTTGCTATTACCTGCATAATTTTGGTTTGTGTACATATATCTTGTGTATATATCTTATCCTCATACTCAGGGTACTCACTGAGATACTTTTGGCATATTATCATAAAAATAAAGTACCTTTATTTTTAGTATATCTGTGTATTGTGTTTTCTTATGATATTGTGCATATGACACCAGTGGTATAGTAGGAGCTTTACATGTCTCCTAGTTCAGCCTAAGCTGTTTTGCCATATCTACCTTCTATCAGCCTAAGCTGCTAGAAACACCTCTTCTACACTAATAAGGGATAACTGGACCTGGCACAAGGTGTAAGTACCTCTGGTACCCACTACAAGCCAGGCCAGCATCCTACACCAACACACCCCAAGGGCTCCACACATGTCCTTATTACTTCCAAAGATAGCCTGCTTACAGTAGATGATCCTATACCAGTAGACTGGTCCGACCACTTCCTCATCCCTTTCTCACTTCACCACTTGCATGTTGCAACCCAGCGCCAACTGAACAGGCCAACTACCTGGCTTCAAAACACAAAGAACATCGACATCAACATTCTCAGCAATACACCTAAGAAGGTACTACCAGACATCAGCCCCAATTCTAATGCCAATGAGCTGACTGCTCACTGTTTCACCAGCTTACCTGTCTTCATAGATAATGTAGCTCCACTACAAAGCAAAAAGAAACAACCCACACCCTCTGTCCCCTGGTTTAATAAATCCTCTCTGATGAAAGGAGAGAACTAATAATCCCGGAGAAGAAATGGAGATAGTCACCCTCCATCAATAATCTTGCATGTCTCCAATACTGAAGGTCATGTTATGACAAACATATCATTAGGAAAGAATCAAATCACTCTAGAACACTCCTTAACTCTGCCAAGAACAGACCAAAGAGACTTTTCAACATAATCAAATAACCAGCAAGCCTCCCCTACATCTGCAACTATAAAATTTGACGACCCATCCAAAAACAGAAGAATTTGCACAATTCTTTGATGCAAAAGTTAAATAGATCCTTGATCATGATTCACATTCAACCCCTCATGAGGTATGAAAATCCAAATGCTCCTGGCACAGTTTTGACGTTGTTACTGAGGATGCCCTTTTCAACCACATCTTGGAAACCAAACCTTCAAACCACTCTGTTGACCCTATCCCAAGCGACATTGTAATAGATCTCTACATCAACACTCTCCCCTTCTGGACAAGTCTAATTAACCTCTTTCTCAGCCAAGGATCCATTCCTGGTGCCCTCAAAACAGGTCAGGTGACCCCACTACTTAAGGAATCATCTGCTAATGTGAATGACCTACACAACTTCCACACTATCACCAACTTCCCTTTTCTCGCCAAAATCACTGGAAGATGTGTAGCGGAGAAACACACCAAATGCATCAACCAGAACAACCTTCTAGACAAATTTCAATCTGTCTTTAGTCAAGAATGCAGCACCAAAACAGCACTGCTACAGAATTTTGACAATGATCTCAAGTCCTAGACTTAGGCAGCTCCTGCCTCTTGATTCTTCTTGACCTCTCGGCAGCCTTTGAAACTGTTAACCAACTCACACACTTCTTAACACTGTAAAGCAAAGAATGGGAATTGGAGTAGTACTTAAATGGTTTGAATCATACCTCACGGGTAGATCTCAGATGAATACAATTGAAAACCGCCTTTTAACTCCAAATGTGGTGGATCAAGGTGTTCCTCAACGCTGTATCCTTGCTCTGACTCTATTGAATATTTACAATAAATCAGTAGGAGCTCTTTTAAAAGAGGCTCGGATTTTTTATCACCTCCATGCTGAGGACACCCAACTCTACCTCATTGTGTCCTCCGCACATGGCATCTCACTTCTTGCCACCACCTTCAACTCTATCCAAGAATGGATGACCGCCCATCACCTTAAACTGAGTCCCTTTCAAACTGAATTCCTTCTTTTCTCTTCCTCTAATGCCCCAGCCCCTGTTCAATCATAGATGGACAATCTAAACATTCTTAACAGTAAACCTACCATCGTTGACAGTTCTAGATCCCTAGGTGTCATCCTGGACAAAAGACTTAGGGCCATATTTATACTTTTTGACGGAAAACTGCGCCGGTGCAGTTTTGCATCAAAAATATTACCGCCCGCTAATGCCATTTCGGTGTGCCATACGGCCGTCAAAGATTACTTTGACGCAGGCGGCACAAACCACAGGTGTAAGTGATTTTTTTTTACGCACACCGCAGTGTCAAGTCGTAAAGCAAAACGGCGTTAACTCGGCGGAAATGACTGTGGGTCAATTTACGACACCGCAAACCGGATATGCGTCATTTTTTTATGCTTGTGTGTCCTTTTTTGATGCGTATGCGTCAACATTTCAGGGCAGTAACTGGGTTTAGGTAATTTTGCCATTTTAATGTAATGTTACATTTGTGACACAACTGAGATATGCTGATTGCACTCACTTTGGTGTTGACAGTGTATGGTCACATGTGAGACATCATACTGCTGCGGACCCTGATCCACTACTTCCTTAACAGGATTCTCATGCTTGGCTGACGCACTAGATGGCCATATGTGTGGCCTACATATATGTATTGCACAAATTGGGCATGTTTGTCGTCAGGAGAGGATAGCAAGGTGACACACATAAGTACAATACCTCAATGCCTATGGCTCAACGTGTGTGCATTGACTACTAATGTAGTTGTCGACCCAGTGTGTGTGTGCATCACAAGATGCATTATTGAAAATATGCTTGTATGAATGTGAAGTCAATGTGTCCAAACCTTAGATGCAAGTCAGTGTGGAAATGAGAGAGGACATGTGCTAGTCATACATGTAGCAACATCTGTTGTGTGCACTTCCAAGATTTTGGGTAACGTAGACACCACAAATGACAAAGCATGCACCGGAAGGATGGCAGACGCTTGTTCATGTCAATGGTCCAAAAGTTCCCCATCCCATGTCCTAGAAATTAGGAAACTGCTTCCTAGGCACTTGTTGGTGAATCCACCATGAATCTGGCACATGTACAGACTAAGTGGGTACCATGTTATTGGCACACACAGCCAAAGGAGACCCCCAACTGTTATATCACGCCACAGTTGTGATCATATGACTGAGCCACAACTCTCCAGTGGCAGTGGTGGACCAGCAGACAAGGCAGCACGTGGCCACATATTTCCAGTGCTCAATTGCACAGAGGTGTCTGGTTCATGTGTGTGGTCCAATGTTGATCCTGTATATTTTTAGGGGTCTATATTGTCACAGTTATGTCCCGGTCTCATCATGAGTCAGTGGCGGCTATTCCTGTATCTACTGAGTAACCTTCGGAGATCAATCTGAGTGAAGTCGATGAGGACATGAGAACCTACATGGGGATGGTCCCACCCTATCACTGCAGACGTGTTATGAGACTGTCAACAGGGCAACCTTGGTGTGCTGGGTGAGATCATATCTCAGGAGTCATGTTCCGGCAGGTGTCATTACAACATTTGTACACAGGTTGGCCTGTAAAGTTCCCACTGCATCTGGGAACATCATAGCCTCTGAGCTGATTATTCTTGCAGCTATTAAGCACGCATAGCCCATCAATATGTTGTGAGCAATGTGATTCAGCATGTGAACTGTCAGGGTCCTAATATGTGTGGACTTTTCATGCACATTATCAGAGGTAGGTGGTTCTGCTGGAGGCACCATACCCAATCCCTCCATACGGCCATGGTACACTGTCACACTTTGTCGTTCATGCATACATGAGGCATAGACAAGGGATAGGCCATGATTTTGGTATTCAAAGACAATTTTACTAATATAGTACAATTAAAAAGCAGATGATGCTATACAATGTATTTGGGTATGCATTGAGGAAGCACCTAACAAAATACCCCCCTGAGGAATGTGAGGTTTGGTAACGCAAGTGTGGTACATATGTAGCCACAAGGAACCTTTAGGGTAACGCACAGACAGGTGCCAGTCAGGCCGACAGGATGCAGGGTCAATCAGGAACCAGCAATTTCACAAGGTACATACTCAGTGGTCTGACTAGGCCTGGTCGGAGGAAGAACAAGACAGTTGACATGGGAAACTGTGTTTGTCCTGTGTTTTTGAAGGTGACACATAAACCCAAGGGCTGTGTTACACGGCTTAATTACTAGTAATGCATAACAGTGTATTTGACAAAATGGCAACTTCTATGCTGTTTCAAGCATCTGCAGGGGCAGTGCATGTTCAAATGGGTAGTGTGCATGGAGGTGATCACAGGTGTGTGCTGCATCAGTTTATCACAAGTCCTGTAGGTGAGATTCAAGTTCAAATGTCCAACAGTACCTTTCACACGGTAAGCAATCTACAGGTGATAACAGGGCTTAGAAACTACAAGCCAGTGTATTAATTGACCTGACGTCCATGCAGTCAGATGTACTATGACAATGTCATACCATAGGAAAGGGTGTAGCACACAGGATTACTATTGTTAGTCTGTGTGTGTAGAGGAGGGAATATCGGGGTACACATATTACCATTCCAGGGACCCGTTCAGACAGGTGGGTTGAGACCAGGAGCATGGGTGTGTCAGGAGTTAGGAAATGGGCTGACATGTACATGGAATGTCAAGTGCGCAATGCTTGTCATAGGTATGGAACTTGTGCTGTCTATGTTCTGCTTCTAGGGAACTCTAGTCACAGATAGTCCTTGCAAAGATAGGTGCTGTACAACTTACTGCTGTCAAGGGTCTGGACATTCATTCCTGTTACCAATGCAATAGCACATCCACTGCCTCATGTATGAGGCATTTTTGCCCCTTATAGACTGATGGTGTCTTAGTTGTGTGCCATATGCTGCGATGAACCATGTTGCCAACATGTATGTGTGAAATAGGTATTGTCCTCTGCTATTGCCCTTCAAAGTTGAAATGTACAGGATGTATGTCATTTACAGTGTGTGTGTATGTGACCGTTGTATAATACGCATCACAATTGCTTTGGAAATGTCTGTGTCATGATCGGTGTATCAGCAATGCTCCATGAGGCTACACTCTTATTCTGACAGTTAGATAAAAAGGTGAGCACAAATGATTAGCCATACCATGATATGATGATTATTATCGGTGTGTATTTACATTAGTTAATACAGTGGTGATGGTGAGTTGTTTTAAAAGAAATTGTTCACAATATGTTGGCGCCTACGCAATCCAGCAGCTGTGTTTTGTTGTTCCCCCTCATGTTGCAGGCCAGCATCCTCCTCTTCCTCCTCTTCAAGCATTTGTGGCTCTGGTTCTAAGAGGGGAATGTTCCTTTGTATGCAAATGTTGTGCAGGATGGCACATGTTAGAATGATCTTACTGACCATTTCTGGGGAATATAGGAGGCTGCCACCAGTGATGTCAAGGCACCTGAATCTCGACTTGAGGATGCCGAAGGTCCTCTCGACTATGCTGCGTGTCCTCCCATGTGCCTCATTGTAGGCACGCTCTGCTGCAGTGCTTGGGTTGCCAAATGGTGTCATAATCCATGGTTGGATCCCATACCCCTGATCAGCTGAAAAAGAAAATGAATGGAATCATGTTGATGTAGCTTGCCCCATTAATATCACCTTGCATGGCAGTAGTTGTCTTGTGTTGTCTGTGACTCTTTTGTGTTATTGTGTAGCTTATCGTGTTCACTTTCCAAAACCACCATGATGTACACTTCCCTTGGGAACGTGGATCAGAATGTACAACCTCCCTGTGAGTTTGTTATCAAGTTATGGCTCAAGCTTTCCTGTTGTGGTCTTCTACTTCCAGCTGTGTTATGAATAAATGTTTCTGCTCACCCCTGTCATTGCACTCCCAGCATCCTCTCTATCCTTGGCTTTCTGTTTGGACATTATAAGCATTTTAGGCATTTTAGGAAGAGGTACTCTTCTATAACCATGTACAATTCTGCACATTTTCCTCCTAATTCATGCATTAGCAAAGGTGGGCCTTCTCCGTTTTACATATTTCTAATAACATCCCCCCCCTTTAATTGAACTTTCAACTACTTCCTCACCTTCCCTGCTACATGCATTCATTAGTGTGGATATGTTGTCCCCGTCATCCTGCACTTTCCTGACCACTCTAATAGTGAATATCCCACTCAACTTCTGGCTAACCCTCTTATTGCCTACCACTACCTGGTAGGTACAGTACATCAAGAGTATAACCACAAGGATCTGGAATAACCATTTAACCAGTCCTGACAACCAGGATGGCATCCATCCAAACCACTCTGAAAACCATTTTTCGGGGGCACCCCCTTTGTCTGCCATCTTCTTCCACAGGTTATGAGGGGTCTGTATGGCCTCCGTTATTGTTCCATTGTCCGCATCGTTATCTGGCACATACTTACAGCAGGCAGTTCCAATTTTGGCACAAACCCCACCCTCCATGGCTGTCATCAAGTCTAGCACATACCTATGTTGCATAAGCATCACCCTCATAGCCCGCATTTCTTCTTTGACTGCATTGAAACCATCTTCAGTCACGTTGATGGTCTTCATCAGTTCCCATCGGGTTATTTGCAGCCAGCGGGCATTCGCCTTTGCTTGGACAAATGGGAAAATGCTTCCGAAGAACAACTGGGTATCATTGAACAACCTGTGCTCTTGCGAAACGTCTTTCCAGGTTGTAGTGCCTAAATAATCAGCAAATCTCTTCATCCGATAATGGTGTAGCAAGGTAGTTGGACGGCTCATGGGATGGTCATTTAACTTTGAAATATCCACCCCTGGAATCATCAAGGAGGGGGTGTACACTGAACCAAAGAACAAAGACTTCTCCATCCGGGAGGAAGTCACGTATACAGCCATTCTCTGCACTGCCAATAGTAGCCCATCAGACTGGAGGTGACCCATTGCATGTCAGCATTATACCTTGTGGTGATGCAATTGATGTTCCTCCTCACTGGGACCGTTCTGTTCCCCCTGAAACATAAAGAAAAAACAATTGGTGTTCTACTTGCTCGAAGAGTGGATGGTGTTTCTATCCAGGTTAATCTAGATATATTTTCGCCCCATATAGCCGGACATTTTAGTTGTGCGCTATTATCACTCTGATTCCCCATCCATAAGGACAGAGCTCTACATCCAAATGTTGCACCATGGTGCAACTGACCATGGATGTATACTGATCCATTTACTCGAAAATATGGCCTCTCTTGACAATCATGGGGCATAGATGTGGCTGAGTAGTTCTTACCGAAAAGTGTAGGTTGTGATATTCCCAGGAATCCCTGCTCTAATATTCTAGTTTTCCATTTCTTACTCTTATACCTCATGACCCCTGTCTCGGCCATTGTTTCTAACTTCACTGTTAACTTTTTGCGGTCTGTCCGGAAATTCATTATGTCGGCTAACTCCTCCTCATATTGTGTGGTGTTTACTAAAAATGCTCCCTGCTTTATCTGTAAGGGTTGCATCTGTGCTCGCATTCTACTAAGATACAGGTGTAATAAACATTGAGTAATATCCAGGGGTACCTCTTTTGACTATTGCAGCTTGTCTGTGTCACTAGCATGTGGAATCAGGGAACAAACAAAACATGACTTATTAGTAGTCTGCATGCCTATCTCTGTCATATGCTGTACCGCATATTATCTAATAAACTAACATGGCTATTATGGGATACATTCTCATACTTATATACTTCTCTCTGCAAGCACTTAGTATACTGACATATTGCCATACATGGGCTAGAATACCATTGAAATGCAACTGCTAACATAATAAGACATGAACAGAAGAACAAAATTGAAATACATAACTGTCCACTAGCAGTGTCGAATAGGAACTCCGCTGGCATTTTTAAAGGGGACGTTGTCCTTCGTCTTTCTCTTGGCCCTCCTATTAAAGTTCCTGTGAAGATGGCGTGGCATGAAGCAGGGGCCAATAAAACGTTTGGCAGATGTATACATGGCTTCCTGCCCTCCACTTTCAATGTTGTGGGGGTGCTCTGGGTAAATAAGTAGGGACCCTCAAACTTGCTGCCCCTCCATCGTTGTACAAAGTTGCTGCTGTACACTTGTTGGCCCACGGAAATTGGAGTGGTCTGCTGGGCTGCGGTGGTACACTTCTCCTGTCGTAACACCTGTTTAGAGAAGAACTTGGCAGACTTCAATAACTGAGATAAATATCAGTTCATCTCCTGTTCTAAAACTTCAGCTGTCTTTTGAGCATCTGTCTTCTGTGGAGCTATTGTTAAGGGAGTCAGCATAGGACTCCGTGTCACTATCTTGTGAGGGGTCAAGTGATGATCACTTCCTGGGTGATTTCTGAGGGCATATAAAGCTAGTGGAAGGCTATGTAGCCAGTTTTCTGCAGTGTGGCACAGTTTACTGATTTTGTTTTTTAAAAGGCTGTTAAGGCGTTCCACTGTACCATTACTTTTGGGGTGATAAACAGATGACAATTAATGTTTTATTCCTAGAGAGTTGTAGATGTGCTGAAACATTGCATTAATGAAGTGTGTGCCATTATCGGAGGGGATCGCTTCTGCAATTCCCCACTTAGGTATCACCTCTCATCAGAAAATTGGCTGCTGCTTTAGCATCATTATGTATGCATGGTCCTGCCTCGATCCACCTCGAGAAAGGGCAGACCACCACAATAAGGTATCTGTAATTGTTACATCTCTCAATCATGTAGACAAAATCCAAATGTAGATTTTTAAATGGTCCTGTCGGACAAGGTATTGTTCAGGTAATTACTTTTAGTGTGGGTCTAGGGCTGTATAGTTGGCATACTGCACATTCTGCAATATACATAGTGATCATTTCAGATAATTTTGGAATGAACCAATCTGTCTGTAAAGTAGCAAGAAGATATTACTAGGCAGTGTGTGCAGTGAGGTGTAATTGCTCTAGGGCTGTATATAACAGGGCTTGTGGCATTACTGGTTCACCTGTACTTTCGTGCCTATAGATAAAATCTGTTGGTGACTGTATACACCCTCTCTGTTCACACAGCTCCCTTTCATGAGGTAGTGCTTGTTCTTGCAATTCGTATAAATGTAATAGTGCGGTCTCTGTATATGGGGGTGGTTATTCAGTAGCATTCTATTGTCTGCTTGTCATCATCCCTAATGTGTTTTCATCTTGTTCACTTTAATTTAGAGATGTTGTAGCTGCTTCTTTTGCTGCCCAGTCTGCCAAGGCATTACCCCTCGAGATAAGGTCTTGCTGATTGGTAAGTGCTGCACATTTTATAACTGCTACCTTAGATGGTAGAGTTAAAGCCTTTATCATTTGTGCCAATAAATCTTTATGTATTACAGAGGATCCGTCAGATTTAAGAAATCCCCTCCTTTCCCACCTGTGAATGCTAGAATGCACAGTGGTAGTGACATATGCTGAATCTGAAAAAATGGTAACCTCTAGTCCTTCGGCTTGCTGCAATGCTTCAATAATGGCCACTAATTCTGCAGCCTGTGCTGAGAAATGTGAAGGGAGTGGTATTTGACTTACTATCTGTAAGGTGTCAGATGATCCCTGCTGTTCAGCTCTTACTACGACTGCTCCATAGAGCCTAATCCCAGTCTCCTGGTCTATGAAAGAGGACCCATCAAAAAAGAGCAACGTGCTCCCAAGGATGAGGTCTTCTCCCACCTTACTCTCTTCTTCTGGTGTGTAATAAGCACAATCATGTACTTGTTCATCGTCCGTAACTGGGTGTGCAAAAAACATTGCTGGATTAACTGTGTGACATCGAAACACTTGCAATGATGGTATTGAAAGTATTACTTCATATCCACATACCCTTTGAGTTGTAAGGGTACTCTTGCTTTTTTTGCAAGATGGCGAATACTGCATGCTCTACATACAGTGTTAAAGGTGATCCCATCACTATGGTGGTGCTTTTCTGGACTGCAAAAGCTGCTGTAGGCAGTGCTTGCTCACATGGAGAATGCCATTTCATGACGGGATCTAGCAGCCCACTGTAGTAGGCAATTGGTTTGTGTCCCATGGATGTCTTTTGAGTTGGTACCTCTGTCATCGTCATTCCATTACAATGAAAGAAGAGGTAGAATGTTTTATTATAATCAGGTGTACCTAACACTGGAGCATTTGTGATTGCTCTATTTAGCCCCAGGAAGGCTGTCTCCCTTTCATCAGTCCAGTCGATTTTGTTTGCATTGGTGTGGGACTCCTTCAAAGCAGTTAGAAGTGGTGCAGTCAGAGTGGCGTAATTGAATACCCACTGCCTCACATAATTGTAGAGTCCTAAAAACTGCTACATTTGTTTTGTGGTTCTTGGCTTAGGCATATTGCTGATGCTCTCTACTCTGTCCAGTGTCACCCTCCTCCCATCTTTAGATATTATCTGTCCCAAGAGTGGACCTCTGTCTGCACGTATTGCAATTTATTTTTGTCCACTTTGTAACGTTTTTCCGCAAGCATGCAGAGGAGACCGATGGTGTAGTCTCTACATATGTCTTCAGTAACTCAACAAACCATGATATCATCCACGTATTGTAAAAGAGTACTCTTGCATTTTATGTTTGCTAAATCCTCTTTCAATGTCCTCTTAAAAATGCTTGGGGACTCACAGAAGCCTTGTGGGAGCCTACTGTAGCAGTATTGTGTCTGTTTAAATGTAAATCCAGTCAAATATTGACTGTCAGAATGCAATGGAATGCTGAAAAATGCATTTTTCAAATCGACCACGAAAAAACAAGTGGCTTCTTTGGGAATGTTTGTCAGTATGACTGATGGTTCGGGTACCACTGTAAATTCTGGTATTACTACATCGTTTAGGGAGAAAAATTGGCGTATTGCACGGTGTAGACCGCTCATATATTACTCCCTGCTCAAGTAAAGCTTGGATTGTAGGTAGGATGCCTTCTTCTGCCTCTTTGGACAAGGGGTTTTGGCATATCCTGGGCAGTATTTCTTCTGGTTTCAATGTAATTTTCACAGGCTCATCCCCTTTGATCAGTCGCACATCATATGGTCCTTTTGTCCACAAAACTTTTGGTACCTTTGCCAAATCTTTTTCTATTATTGCTCTGTCTTGATCCCTTTCCAAAAGCAACATGATGTACATTTCCCTTGTGAATGTGGATCAGAATGTACGCCCTCCCTGTGAGTGTGTTATCAAGTTATGGCTCAAGCTTTCCTATTGTGTCCTTCTACTTCCACCTGCATCATGAATAAATGTTTCTGCACCCCCAGCATCCTCTCTATCCTTGGCCCTCTATATGGACATCATGAACATTTTAGGCTTGTACTCTCCTCTAACCATGTACGGTTCTGACATGTTCCTCCTAATTCATGCATTAGCAAAAGTAGGCCTTCTCCTTTTTCCATATTTCCAATAACACAGGTATGTATATATATATTAGGATTTTAATGTTACTCTGCATTCTTTACCCTGTGATACTTCACCACTGAGGTATGTATGTGTGTTCTTTTTTAATAACATCATTATATGTAATTTTAAAAAAGAGGTTTAGGTGCTGGTAGCGGCAAAGGGTGATTTTAAGGTTTAAGGGTGGGTAGAGGTAAACAAAGGTAAGGGAATTTCCTTAGAAAAAAGAAAAAAGTAGGTGATTTGGACTCCCAAACAATATATAAATATATTACAGAGTATACGCATGCATCGAAAAAGCCCTGTGTGGTATCATAACACACTGTAAAGTGTAAAGGTCAATGTGTTATAATACTTGCAAGAAAAAGACCCATGTTGTGACGTCTGATAGTCATTATGACAGTTTCCGATGCAGGCACGTTACTTTTCAGTTTGATCCAGGCTGCTGAAAGCAAGTTATCCCCTGCTCAGTTTTACTTTACCTTGTGGTGCACAGCTGGATTTAGATTGACTACAATTGTGGACTGGGTTCTTCGCTCACCAGTTCTTGATGTGTCTTATTTTTCCTGTACTATCAATGGACACGGTTTTCCAAACATACCACAACTGGACTTCCAATTTACTCCAGAAGGAGCATGATAAATCACAGTTGCATTAGTTTCTATAATTTTTACAGTTGCCAAAACTTGCTTCATGCGTTATTCCCAATAAAAGCCAATAGCCATTTCCACAAAATGTCAAGCTATTTGTAGCATTTTTTTATTATTGTTTTATGTTTGTAGATTTATATTGCTCTAATAAAGCAAACATTATCAGAGCGCCTTAACTCCTGGGCAGTTACTATTGTGTTCAAGTCATTTACATGACTACAATTAATAGTTCACATAGTTACAGTTTCAAGTATCAGTTCCACTCAACTACCAGTGGTGATTACGTCTCTACATCTCTCTCACTATTACTAAATGCATTGATCCAGCTCTTCATTCATTTCTGCTCACATATGAATCACTTAATTAGAAATCCTTCCCTTCCATCTTCCAGTGAGATGTTGACTGGTACCCCTACTTGTTTTTTCCACCTTCACTGTGCAAACTGATGGTCAATGCCTTTCACTTTACAATTTGAAGAATTACCACAGTGGACAACAAGATAATTTATGAAACACTTGAATTAATCTCAGCCAATGGTGGTTACTCGGACCCCATCTCCAGCCAACATTTTTTTTCCCATCATGCCACCTCAGACAGGAACCAGCCCTATGCAATTCAGCTTAGGTCCTGCTCCGATAGGAGCATTCCTGCCTGAACTACCAGGCCGAGCCCCTTCTGAATGCAAGCACATGCAACCCCACACCAGTTTTACCTTGTTGGGGCTTCTCAGTGAGGTACAGCTTGACTTCTCAGTTAGTGAGCACAGAAATCACGTTTGTGCATATTTGTTGCATTTAAGGTGTCTCTATGAGGGAAAAAAAAAACTGATGTGTGGAATAGTTGAGTTACTCTTATTCACCAGACATTAGGAGGGGCTGCATCATTTTTTATCTCACATAAGTAGGCTGAAACTGAACTGAAACTGCTTGTTTTCCATTGTAGAAGGAACTTGGCCTGGCACTTCAGGCTTGGCAGTGGCCATTGGAGCAGGATCAAGACTGATTTGGATATGGTTTAGCTCTGTGCAAAGTGGCATAGTGAGTGATAAACAGTGGACTAGAATAAGGCCCTAACATATCACCAGTAGCTGAGACTAATTCTAGTACTCCTGTTATTTTTTAGAAAATTACCAGATATGCATTTTAATTTGCATTGAAAGACTTGGTGGAAGCATTTGCTGTCAATTCAGAGTGAATCAAAATCTCCTTTCTTTTTGTTGACTTTTCATTTAGCATATACCATGTATCAGCTAGGGATGGGTGGAATTTGCAGAGTTTCGCTCTGCAGACTTCGGTGAGTGGGTGGGATTCAGGCACATAGCGCTGCTTGCACTAATTTGTAACGCTGGGAGCTTCTTCTGCACTGTAAAATCAGTGTGAACAGCACCACGTGGTGTACCAGAGGGCTCTGCTTCTTTCTACTGCTCGAGTAGATTCTCTGCTTGAGCAGCAGCTTTCTCAACGAGAACGGTCGAGACTTGCTGTGACAGCTTGCATTCAGAAAGCTCGCTGGAAGGCATTGTAGTGCCAGAAAATCGCACTCAGGAAAGTAAATTTCAGCTCACTAACTCAGCGTTGGCAAGTGGCGCACAAGAAAAAACTCCACCACGTAGCTTTTGGCAGAGTTTTGCTGGAGCTCCGCACTCCAAGCAGAACGCGGAGTGGGCAAAACTCTGCAAACTCTGCAGGCTGAGCGGAATTTTTCACCCACCCCTAGTCTCAGCAGGCTCATCAGATCCTGACAAAAACACCATACTGGAGGTTGGGCGAAACAATAAGGGTTCTCTCTTTCCAGGTACTTGGCACATCATGAACAATAGGTCATCTCAAGTACAGCCAATGACTAGCTTGACCAAAACATCTTGCATGTTGCTGTCAGTGGTGGCTGGCATGTATTTAGAGTCGTGCGGTGGGCAAAATACAGTTGGCATTAAAATAATAATGAAAAAATGGAAATTAACTTCCTGACTATCCACAATGTCCTCCTCGCTTGGGTGTTTTGTCTTCTCGAAGCTATGGACCCTAGAAACTGCACTATCCAATCCTGGTGCTGCTCTCATGCTGTTAAACTGCATGAGAGAAGTGTCAGGGTTGAAGGGAGCAGCCTCTCTCAGTGCTCTTAAGAGCACTGGAGCCCTGTGCTTTCTCAAACCTAGCTGTCTAAGTCTGAGTGGCTGTTGCAAGACCAACAGCCAAAGGGACATGCAGACTTTAAACATAAGTGCAGAGCTTCCTGTTGATGCTCGGCAGGAACTGCCCCGACTGTCCTGACACTTGTTTCAGGATGGATTGCTGAAAAATAAAATGGTAATAAATAAACTTTATTACCATTTTATTTTCCAGCTGCTCTGCCCCAGGCATTTTTTGAGTGGGCGATGCTCCTATGCTCTTATGGAGGAGCCACTCCTGGTTGAAGTACAGTTTCTAGAACACACCTGAACCCCAGTAAGCAGCAGCCATATAATGGCTTGTGCTGCATCATTTTCAGCAACACCAACTTGTTTACATTCAAACACTAGGCTACACAGGAATTCATGACGAAGAATCAAGCCTGTATAGTTGCCATCTCTGATCTTACTTTTCACAAACTTTTTTGGACTAACAGACCAGTTCAAGAGAGCAAATTTTCAGTGTCACCATTGACTTTAATCTGTCTAATGTCTTAAGATCATTCATTGTCTTGGAAAATTGCCATGGTGAAACCTACTTTTGCTCCAGGGATCATATGACTATCTCAATATCCTCTGACGGGTTTGAGTCCAAATTCAAGGTCCAATTAACAAAGACAAATATTCAGGACTGTTTAAGTTTCCTGACCTACACTTGTTTTATTCTGCAAGCGACTGAGATAATTTCCTCTATTACTTTATTTTGAAAACTGCATTTTCTACTGAAAGGTATCATTTTCGAATGGAAAAGGTAACCCTCAAACTGAAACCCACTCACATTCAAGATGCTGCTCACTAAATAATACATCCCAGGAAGCCTAGTTATGAATGCCCTAGGTTTATGTGCGGAGGAAAGCTTCCCCACAATCTGTGGGCTACAAGGCCCCCCCCTGCAAATTAACTTCCACCCTTTCTCACCCCGAGGATGGGGGTCCACTTCGAAGACTCAGGAATGCCAGGTTCAAATTTTCCTCCTTCCAAGTTGAATACCACATCTGGATCAAGTGCCTATGGGCCATAAACTACCGGGTCAGGCAATTGCAGACTGAGGGGCTTATTTACAAGCCCCTTGCGCTGCTGGTGCTTCACCTTTTATATGGGGGGGAACAGTGCTTTAAATGGGCCGGTACTCGCCGGTACCGAGTACCGGCACTTCTCAGTTTTCTCCCCTGTAGAACCAGAACTTTTCCTTGCGTCAAGAGAGTATCGGCACTCCTAGAGGCTAGCTAGGGTCGGGCTCTGGGTTATGAGTATGTGCAGCCTAAGTGCTGCTGAGTGCGACACTTTTAGAGTGAGTGTGACTGTGAGGCACTCTGACAGTCAAATGAGTATATTCTAGCAGTAGGTTGCTGCTGCAACCTTACACTCTGACAGTGCGACAGGAGTAAGATGGGGCCTGACAAGTAGAGCCCCCAACATTGGAACTGTTACGCTGTCAGAGTGTAAGGCTGCAGCGCTGGAATACACTCGCCATTGTCACAGCACCCAGCGCCTTTCGGCCAAGTTCAGTTCATGTATACAAAGCGCAATTGGTACTTTTTTCCAGTTACATCTTGCACACACTTGGCAGGAGGGAATTAAAGCTTTTTAAATGAGAAGCACACAATTTACATGAAAGCGCACTTTATTTTGTTTTTATGGCATAGGGAGTTGAAATCCAGGTGTCCGCTCAATGTCCTGTGATTCTGGGCAAGTCACTTAATGTCCCTGTGCCATAAAAACAAAAAAGTATAAAGCTTAAACGCCCTCCTGCCAAGTTCGGACTGTTTAAAACTACAAAAAAAAAAAATACCATTATTCCCTGCACACATGAACACACTTGACAGAAGGACACCAGGGTGTTTTGCATTGAATTTAAGAAAATACCTAAATGCCTGCCTCAAAGCCACGCCCCAGACACTCCCTTACCGACTGTCACTGCCCATCTCAAATCAATTAGGTAAGTACTGGCACTTCTCTTTTTCCGTTTAAAGCACTGGGGAAAAGGTGATGCACCGGTGGCGCAAGGGGTTTGTAAATAAGCCCCTCAGGGCCACATGTACGTACCTTTTTTCCCGTCGCCAACGGACCGATTTGCAGAATCGGGTCGTTTGCGGGTAGAAAAAAGTATTTTGGTATGTACAGACCCATTTTTGAGATTCAGTAATCTGTTTACTGAATCGCAAAAAGGGTTTGCGAGTCACAATTAGAAAGGGGCGTTCCCTTCCTAATTGTGAGTCACAGTGCGATGTAGGATTGTTTTGTGACTGTAAATGCGGTCACAAAACAATCGCAGTTAGCACCAATTTCAAATTGGTGCTAACCTATTTGCAAACGGGAAGGGATCCCCATGGGACCCCTTCCCCTTTGTGAATGGTAGCGACAACAATTTTTCAGAGCAGGCAGTGGTCCTATGGAACACTGCCTACTCTGAAAAAAAGAAATGAAAACTTTTCACTTTTTGTTTTAAAATACATCCCGTTTTCTTTTAAGGAAAATGGGCTGCATTTAAAAAAAAAATGGCTTTATTTAAAAGCAGTCACAGACATGGTGGTCTGCTGTCCCATAGCAGGCCACCATCCCTGTAAGTGTGGTCACTCCCAATGGGGTCGCAAACTGCGACCTACCTCATGAATATTAATGAGATAGGTCATTTGCGACCCCATTGGGAATCACAAACAGTGTGAAGTATACTGTTTTACTTAAGGTTTTGAGGCTCGCAAATTGCAAGTCGCAAAATTTGGGGCCATACATCAGGCCTTTAGTGAGAGCTCTAATACTAGAAATCCAAGGGTGACACTTTCTATTAACACCTTATCTCACATGGTTGGCCCCTTTCACCTTGAGATCTATGTTTTCGCAATATTTGGGACACTGAGATTTGTATTTTTAGTAGCACTGTTTCCTTCAGAATTCTTCAAGTGACTGATCAATTTTACACATAGAATCACACTTCAACACAGCACTATTTACTTTTTTTAAATGGATTTTCCACTTAGATCGCTCAAAACAGCCCATGTTGTGGTGCTCATGTTTGGGAAAATCCTTTCAACGTTGTTTACATATTGCGGAGTATTTAAAAGCTGTTTACTATGACACGGTGATGTGTCTCCGAAGGATACTGCAAAAAATCATCGTTTGGCGTTTCCGTAAAATATTTTACTTCCTTCTGGGAATTGATCTCTGAGCGTGACCTCTGTCTCTTGTTTGTACACATACTAAATTATGTACATATGGTTTTGTTTTGGAGTAATGGGAAACTCCACTGAAATTATTTCCACTGCAAAATGCCCCTAAAACATCTACTTACAACTCCATATTAAGAATGCAAGAAAACAGTTTGAAACATTTTTCTTTAGCTCGGCTTGTTGGAAATCTTATTTTCCTGCATGCCATTCCACTTCATGCACCATTTCTAATTTGTAGTCTGCTCCATCAGATAAAACACGGTTTGAAGTCGTGGACTTCATATCCAATGAAAGCTTTACAGCAGCACTTTGGCACTGCAAATTCGTTTTACCGTATCTGCTGTAATTAAAAAAACTACTAAAGAGAAGTCGTGCAGTAGTTATCGATCTTTGAGGAAGATCCCTGGCAACCCTTTACAGCCTACACACTCGCACATGATTAATATAGTATGCATACCAGTGAAGAATTCACACTTACAGTTTTCCCTTAAAAAGTAATCCCAAACAACCTTAAATTTCCTAAAGTCCTTTATCACTCGATTGTTGCCCTCTAACCGCCTTAAGGTCGCCATCCCTTAAATCTTTAATTTACCACCAACTCTTTTCAAGTTCCCCTGCCTTCCTTCTCAGAGCTCCATTGCTCAACAGCTCCCCACCCCACGAGCTGTTGTGTCCCCAATCAATGGAAAAGCAACACACCTCAGCACTCTCCAAGTTGTCCTTACCATGCACAAAAGCCATAGGCTATACAAACTGTCGCTCTACAGGCTTCTCTTGTGAGCCACTGGTAGTTCTCCAGCTACCTGTAAGTAGCTCTTCTCTATGCAGTGAAGCCTAATAAATTAGATAATTTTTCTCGCCTTAATTGATATATGTATACTAATATTGAAAGTATGTATTTGAGATGAAAATTTATTTTCAGAACCTTTTTCAGAAGCTGGTGGTTAGAGAAAATTGGTTGAACTTGCAAAATACATTTAAGTCTGATAAGTGATATATCATGTGGGACCTGGGAGACATTACTTATATTAGAACATTGGAACGTTGGCAGCTCCATTGAAAACAATGGAGTGCTGCAGGCTTTTACTGGCCGGTAAAAGCCCGCAGCGCCAACATTCCAATGTTCGCTTTGTTCACAGCAACAGCTGTGAACAAGGCCTCACGGAGCCCGAGGGGATTTCAATCCCCTCGGGCTCCGTGAGGAATTTGTTTTATTTAATAGAACATTCTGCCCTGAGTGGCAGAATGTTCTAATAGCCTTAGAACCTGCCGTAGCGGGCTCTACCGGCTATTAAAGGCCCTCTCCCTTGTTAAAGGCCCTCGCCTTCGGCTTGGGCCCTTAACGCAGGAGTGGGCCTTTAATAGCTGGTAGAGCCCGCTACGGCGGGTTCTAAGGCTATATTAATACCTTGCTCCCAGGGGAATTTCAGCTATGGCTCTTCCGAAACTGATAGGTTTTTAACATTACTTCTAGCCAGTGCTTAATTTGTAAGAAAAAAAATAATTAATACGTGCCACAGTTCTCATCAGGAGGCCCCTGTAGCTTGCACCATCCATTGCCTCTGCAAGCACTGCCAACGAGAGTACCCACACACCTACTAACCATCACACACCTACAAGGGTGACAATTCAGACACTTCCAGCCCCCAAAGCTATAAAATTGGCTTGGACAGCAGGTATTAGTAATTTTTTATGTAAATTGTATTAATATACAACAGTTATTGTGCTCCTATCTAAATTAGACAAACATCACCCCCATGCGGCAGCCTGAAATAAGCGCCAGTGTTGACATTTAAGTGCCAGTGCCGAGCACCAGAAACCCCAGGCTCAACTTAAGCACAGCTACTGCTGACAAAATGGCATGGGGGTGTCACTAATGTAATTGTGTTTGATATGGTCACCATTAAAACACTACTAATATTGGTAGCTAGGAAACATAGGTAGCTTTTACAACATAAACTGTTGGAGACCCCTGCTCTAGCATCAATTACAACTGTAACCTGCATGCTCCCACCGAACTCCACCTAATATGACAATCAAAATAAAATATTATACCCCTAAACTAAAAAAATACTCAACAGCTCAAAATTGCTTTCTTCTCTCAAACACTTGGGCAGGGAAAGTAGTAGGGATGTGTTAGTGGTCTCTGGGGTGTGGAGGGAAGAGGCAAAGAAGCATACCTTCCCCTTCACACTGAACCATAACCTCTAATATCCACCTCTGTTTCATACTACCCGAACCTCTAATACTGCATCTGTCAGGCAGCCTTTCACATGAAAGGTAGTAAAATAAGAACATGGAGGCCTGCTTCTATCCCAGTCACCGCTTGGGCAAGACTGCACAAATCTGTGATTTCCAAGAGGTGCCTGTAATAAGACAGGTCTGCACTAACAATAAACCATCCCTGAATATGCCTTACAGCCTAATTCCCGCACTTCGCTAATGCAAAATGCACACCTATCAACTGACCCAACTTTAAACCTCCCAAACACAATCATCCATCCCCAACATCCTTAAATCTGCCCATTCTACTGGTACTATCATCTCCCATGTAACCATTTCTAGACTCTTCCCTCCTCTATCCCTCATTGACACACCCCAAACCCTATTTTACTACCATGACCTCCAAAATACCACTTCCGAGCCTAGACTTTTCCCTTGTGTGTTTCTCCTTTGATTCATCCCAAACTTTATTTTGCTACTATGATCTCCCTAATAACCCTTTCTAGACTTTTCCCTCCTCTATTCCTCCTTTGTCTCATCCCAAACCTCATCTTACTGATATGATCTTCTAACTAACACTCTCTAGACTCTTCCCTCCTCTATCCCTCCTTTATCCTCTTCAATCAAACTAACTGACTCACATGTCCACCACCCAAATTAACAACTTATATTTCCCTATACTAATCCACCACTAATCTTTTGGGTTCTGGAATGGCGTGCTACTCGCTGAAAATAATTTCAATGCATTGTCAGGGGTAGTAAGCTTTATATAAATACTATTACAATTCCTTTTTCAGCTTATTGTTGTCTGCTAACTATGCAGAGGTCACCTTTCCTTAATGTCTCAACTTCACCATTTTCCTTACCGCCCCAACGTCACTCCAGTATCCCTACCAATTTTCTCTAAGTCTTACTGCTCAGTTGCACCTGACTCTATCCCTGAGCTAGCTCGTCCGATCAGTGGTGAAACCAACCCACCTGAGCACTCTGCAAGTTCTGCCCAATCTACCACCTGAAAAACTCTCCCTGAGGTGTTTTCCTGCCCCATTTATACTTTGCTGCTTCCTTTGGCCTTTCCCCCATGCTACATAGCCCTATAACCTACTTAGTCTCCCAATAGACTGGTGACCACATCCCTCAAATCCATGATGTCATACTTGTACCAAGAACAAAAGATGCATTCTGTATTCCTAAAATGTATTATAGTCCTCAGTGTAATTTTTTTTTGTTTAATTATTTCTATACCCTCTACTACGGAAAACTCCTGCATTTCCCTATTAATTGTTTCTGCAGGCCATTTTAATCACTGAAGAACTTTTTTTTGCCCTCCGTATTCTTCTCAGAACCAACTGTCACCTTACTATACATGTACCCACTAACAATCTCCTTATTTCCCTCAAGTCTTTCTTCATTTCTTTAATTGCATTACTGACATCAATTAAGGCAAGTCATTTTCTCCAAATAAATCACCAGTATGTCTGTGCGTCCTCCCCCTTGTGAAATTTTGGCTAAGTTGACAACTGCTGCCCCATCACATGCCCATTTTCCCCATCACTACACATTAATTCTGCTCCACCCAACCCAGCTGCTTCCCGAAACGCCTGTGTTTACCCTGCCTGGCCACTCATTTCACAATGACCAATTATTCACGCATGTGTCATCCTGGAGTGTCTCTTCTTTTGGTCCTGGTACATATCCTGCATCAATGACAGAAGGAATGAAAGGGCAGGGCTGAATTAAGGCTGGCATGAAACAATACAAGCATTAGCACTTGAAATATAAAACCCCTTCAGATCTAACATGTGTTCTGCTACATCAGAGGCACCCTTGCCTACAGACCCATCTTTCTCTCTTGCATACAGGACGTCAGGAAGAGGCTCACACTCCTCCTCCACCCCACCATCTTTCGCTAGGAGCATGGACAACTCTGTCCGCTCGAAGTGTGGCTTGAGCCGGTTAACATGCACGACCCTCAAAGGGTTCCTGGGAGT
Source organism: Pleurodeles waltl (assembly GCF_031143425.1). Lineage (NCBI taxonomy): Eukaryota > Metazoa > Chordata > Amphibia > Caudata > Salamandridae > Pleurodeles > Pleurodeles waltl. Next base: position 581,468,772 of record NC_090448.1, on the reverse strand, counting down.
CTGCAAGTTTACCAGGTAGGTGACTTTACTCTTGCACCCCACCACCTCAAATGGCCCAGTCCATTTGTCCTGGAGCGCCCTAGGCTCCAGTGGTGCCATCACCCACACTTTTTGTCCAGGCTGAAACTCGACCAGAGTGGCATTCTGGTCATACCAGTGTTTCATGTCCTCCTGGCTTGCTTCTAGGTCCTCCTGTGCGAGACTCCTGAAGCGGGCAGTCTAGTTTCTCAGAGCCAGCATGTAACTAAATACATCCTTAGGGGGTTTACTAGGAGCTTTTTCCAAAGCCTCCTTGACCAGACTTAAGGGTTCACTCACAGAGTGGCCATAGATCAGATCAAAGGGACTAAACCCAAGTCCCTTTTGAGGCACCTACCTGTAAATGAACAGAAAGCATGGCAAGAGGACATCCCACTTCCACCTCAAGGGCTCTTACAGGCCCATAATCATGCCTTTCAAGGTGCCCCTGAATCTCTCAACCAGAGCATTACTTTGGGGGGTGGTAATGTGTGGTGAACTTATACGTTACCCCACACACCTTCCACAGAGTCTTCATATAATTGGATATGAAGTTGGGACCCCTATCAGATACCACTTCCTTGGGGAACCCCATGCGGGTAAAAACTCCCATCAAGGCACAGCCCACCACAGGGGCAGTGATTGATCTTAAAGGAATGGCTTCTGGTTACCGGGTGGCATGGTCCACCAAGACCAGGATAAACCTGTTGTCCATGGCTGTCTTGGGATCCAGAGGCACCACAATGCCAATGCCAACCCTTTCAAAGGGGGTACTGACAACAGGAAAAGGTTGGAGGGGAGCCTCACATTTCCCCCCACTCTTGCCACTTGCCTGACAAGTTGGGCAAGACCTGCAATGAGCATCAGAGTGCCTGCACATTTGGAGCCAATAGAAGTGGTTAACAAGCCGCTCAAAGGTTTTGTCCTGCCCCAACTGACCAGCTAAAGGCACATCATGAGCCAGACCCAGTAGGATGGCTCTGAAGCACTGGGGTACCATTAGCACACGAGTTGACCCAGGCTCAGGAACCTTAGGCTCACTATATAAGAGGCCATCCTCCCAGTAAATCAAATGTGATCCAGGCTCCTTGCCAGACGCCTGGTCTGCAGCTTGGTGCCGCAAACCCTCCAGAGTAGGACATGACTTCTGCGCCTCACAGAATGCTTCCCTGGTGCGCCCCCCTTCCTGCTGCCACTTTGACACCTCAGGGACCTCACTCAGTTCAGTCACCTGTTCCCCTGTTGGCTCCGGGGCCTCCCCCTCAGGTTCAGCCTCCTCCTGGACCGTGGGAACTTCTGGGGCCAGTTTCCCGCACCCCTTGCCCTTCCTCCTTCTGGCAGACACCTGGGCCACTCTTTCAAGCTCCAGGGTCTCCTAATCACCCCGGTGGGCTACCATAGACCTGGTGGATACGCATACCCACCCAGGCAGGCCCAACATCTCCAAGTGTGACCTGTGTTCCACTCCTTCCAAGGGGAATCCTCCAGGTCATTGCCAAGCAAACAATCTACAGCCATGGTCGGACTCACAGCTACCGTCAAGGAACCTGAGACCCCCCCGCCCAATTCAAAGGGAACCTGCACCACTCTACCGCAACTACTTGGCGAAGTACCCGGGGACCTATCTGCTCTTCAGACACCAGGTGACTGCTCACTGTAGTCACACTTGCTCCTGTGTCTCTCAGAGCCTCCACCCTCTGTCCATTGATGGTCACCCACTGCCTGTACTTCTTAGTGTTCTCAGGCACTAGGGTTCTCTGGACCATCTCACTGTCCCCTAGTGAGACAAGGGTTAACTCAGCTGGCTCCCACCCACCTGGAACCAACTCCTCCCCAAGCGCTACACTAGCCAAACCCTGGGACTGCGCACCAGTGGGTGCTGGTGTACTCTTGGGGCATTTGAGGTCCCCCCTCATATGACCCACCTGGTCACATGCATAGCACTTACATGGGGAACCCCCTGCCACAGGTTTCCCTTTGGAGAACCATGGCTTCTTCTCACTGGGGGGCTGGGAATCCTTACCCAGGGAATCAGATTGGGGCCCTTTAGAGAACTCTCCCTGTTTACCCTTACCCCCCCCCCTTTAATCTGAGAGGGACCCTGCCCACCCTTGGCGTGGTCTCCCCCATACCTCTTCTGGACCCGGGTGCTCTCCCAGCGGTCCGCTTCCTGCGCGAGCTTCCTCTGGTCAGTCTGCTCGCTGTCAATCAGGTGTTGACGCAGCTCTGGAAAACATAAACTATACTAGTGCTCCCAAGTAATCAGATTGTAAAGCCCCTCATACATTGTTCCCTTACAGCCCTTCACCCAACCATCCAGTGACCTGCAGAATGAATCTACACATTCCACCCATGTTTGGGATTCCTTCTTCTTATAGGACCTAATCTTGTCCTTATACTGATCAGGGGTAAGACCATACCTAGTGATCAGGGCATCCTTCATGATAGGGTAAGTGAGCCCCTGGGGATCCCCTAAGGGTGTCAGGGTATCTCTTCCCTCTACCTCAAAGTGCTTCCACAGATCTGCCCCACAATGAGCTTCAGGCACCAGATTCATAATGAGAGCAGACTCATACCCCTTAAACCACAGCAGTATGTCATCCTTCCTCTTGTAATCCTTCATAAGGTCCTTAGGAATGTGCACCCTCCTCTCAGGCTGCACTGTGATGTTGCTGCCACCATCCCTACTAGACTGGCTCTTCTGATCCAGCCCCCTCAAGCTTTCTCCTCTGTGGCCATCCTCATTTTCTTCAACTCCAACTGGTGAGCCCTCTCTGCCTGTCTGTCCTGCATCTCTTCAGTAGTCAGACTCTCAGATGAGACACTGCTACCTGCCCTGGAGATTCTCCCCCCAGACAGAACAGGCCCACCCACAATAACATTGTGAATACTCTGCACCTCTTCCTCCTCTTCACCCTCATCCTCATCTCCTGTGTGCCCCTCAAATCCTGCCTTGCCCAGGCCAGGCCCCAGACGCACACCAGGGTGCTGGAGACTGCATTGTGTGAGGGCAGGCACAGCCCTTTCGGGTGTAAGTGACCACTCCTCTCCTCCCTTCTAGCACAGATGACTCATCAGGATATGCAGGCTACACCCCTGCTCCCTTTGTGTCACTGTCTAGAGAGAGGTGCAAACAGCCCAACTGCCAAACTGACCCACACAGAGAATCCACAAACAGGCAGAGTCACAGAAAGGTTTAAGCAAGAAAATGCCCACTTTCTAAAAGTGGGATTTTCAAACACACAGGGGGTCATTCTGACCATGGCGGTAATCACCGCCATGGCGGAGGTCGGCGGTAGCACCGCCAACAGGCTGGCGGTGCACCGCTGGGCATTCTGACCGCGGCGGTTCAGCCGCGGCCAGAAAGGGAAAGTCGGCGGTGTACCGCCGACTTTCCGCTGCCCGTCTGAATCCTCCATGGCGGCGGAGCGCGCTCTGCCGCCATGGGGATTCTGACACCCCCTACCGCCATCCTGTTCATGGCGGCTCTCCCGACATGAACAGGATGGCGGTAGGGGGTGCCGCGGGGCCCCTGGGGGCCCCTGCCGTGCCCATGCTAATGGCATGGGCACGGCAGGGGCCCCCGTAAGAGGGCCCCAAAAAGTATTTCAGTGTCTGCCCAGCAGACACTGAAATACGCGACGGTGCAACTGCACCCGTCGCACCTTCCCACTCCGCCGGCTCAATTCTGAGCCGGCATCCTAGTGGGAAGGTTGATTTGCCCTGGGCTGGCGGGCGGTCTTATGGCGGCCGCCCGCCAGCCCAGGGCAAATGTCAGAATCACCGCCGCGGTCTTTCGACCGCGGTGCGGTGTTCTGACGGCGGTACCTTGGCGGACGGCCTCCGCCGTCCGCCAAGGTCAGAATGACCCCCACAGTCTTAAAACCAACTTTACTAAAAAACGTATTTTTAAATTGTGAGCTCAGAGATCCCAAACTCCACATGTCTATCGGCTTCCAAAGGGAATCTGCGCTTTAATAATTTTTAAAGGCAGCCCCCATGTTAACCTGTGAGAGAGATAGGCCTTGCAACAGTGAAAAACGAATATGGCAGTATTTTACTGTCAGGACATATAAAACACATTAGTATATGTCCTACCTTAAACATACACTGCATCCTGCCCACGGGGCTACCTAGGGCCTACCTTAGGGATGTCTTACATGTAAGAAAAGGGAAGGTTTAGGCCTGGCAAGTGGGTACACTTGCCAAGTCGAATTGTCAGTTTAAAACTGCATACACAGACACAGCAGTGGCAGGTCTGAGCCATGTTTACAGGGCTACTAATGTGGGTTGCACAACCAGTGCTGCAGGCCCACTAGTAGCATTTGATTTACATGCCCTGGGCACCTCTAGTGCACTGTACTAGGGACTTACCAGTAAATCAAATTTGCCAATCATGGAAAGCCAATTACATACACATTTTATACAGGAGCACTTTAGCACTGGATAGCAGCGGTAAAGTGCACAGAGTAACAAAAACAGCAAAAACAGAGTCCAGCACACATCGACAACCTGGGAAACAGGCAAAAAGTTAAGGGGGACCAAGCCAAGGATGAAAAGTCTAACAAAGGGGCAGAGGTAAATAAGGTTTCAGAGTGCAATTGAGTGGTAGGGAGAAGGAAACATAGAGAATGGGAAAGAGGTGTGGTACAGCAAGGGGTGAGGTAGTCAAAGAGGTAAGGTAGAAAGAGAGGTGAGTTATAGAAAGGAAGATGCAGAGAGAGGTGGACAGGTAGATGAATGGCGTAAGTTAAGGGAGTTGTAAGGCAGAGAGAGAGAGAGCAAGTGGTGAGGTAGAGAAGCAGATAAGACAGGAGTTGTGGAAACACACAATACAAGGAGAGTTGAAGAGTAAGCCCTGAATGAGGTAGACAGAGGTGAAGCAATGAGAGAATGGAAGAAGTGGTGTACAGGAGGGTGTATTTAGAGAGACAGCTAAGGTACACATTGGTGAGGTACAGAAAGATGAGTTAGACAGGAGGTAGTTTTAGAGTCAGAGAGAGAGGAAAAATTGGTGGGGAGGTAGAAGCGGTGAGGTGAATTAAAGAGAAAGACATGAGACCAAAAGACTCTTTCTAAATTGTATTGCCACCAACTACATGGCACTCCAAGGATTAAGGGTGCATCCCCAGCTGTAAAAATTAATAAAAGGTCATCTTTTTTATGCACGCTTTTGTGGTAGGTCTTGTTACTTCTTACCATCATGATCACTTCACAATAAATGTCTTGGGAGGTGAGGGCCCTGGGCAATTGCCCACTTTTCCCATCTCTTAACAAGGCTCTACTGTCCTCAACTCCTTTTCCGTATAACCCTTGTGTCACCACTCAAGGCCCGCTCTAACAAACACAATTTGTTGTTGGTTACCCAGGTATTCAGGAAAAAGATAAAGAAGGGCGCCTTCCCCACCAGATTAAAGTGTAACTTCTAAAACCCATCCTGTCTCATACTAAGGGGCGGCTGGTAATATATGAAGTGGTGGGGTGAGCAAAGTGCCTCTCCGCATCCCAAAACATACATAAATGAAGCATGCTAAATAAAAACAGTTGCATGCAGTACAATAACATAAAAAATAAATTAAATGTACTTACCCAGGCTGCGTCCTCTGTGTCCTTCGCAGTCTGTGGATCCGACAGGCACAGGTGGAAGAGTTAACTTCTTTAAACAATCCAGACGCTGCTCTAATGCTGTTAGCCAGCATGAGTGCAGTGCCAGGATTGGATGGAGTGGGCTGGCTAGATGCTCTTTTAGACTTTGTAGGCCTGTGCTTAGTCTACAACCAGCTGACTAAGACAGTTGGGTGGAGTGCTTCAAAGTGCGCATGTCAGTTTGGCTGGCACAAGACAGCCGGACAAACTCACATGTGCACTTTGTGGTGTCTGGCCAGCCACTGCTCTAGTCCTCAATGCAGCAGAGGACATGGCTCACATTTCTCCCAGCTCCAGGGCAGACTGATGGCTTTGGTGCGCCTTTGAAAAATAAAATGGCAGTGACATGATTTCATTTTATTGTTCACATTAATTTAGTGCGGCATCAGCTAGGTATAGCTTGGTTCCAGTGACACAGCATGCACAGGACCCATGTGTGAGCAGACCTGTTCGGCTTAGGGCAACACACTGAAGTATACAAAAATGAGATACCTAAATTAATCACAGCCACTGATAATTACTCAGGACCGTATTCCAGTCCATCATTATTTGGGGCACCACAACACCTCAGTTTGGACCCAGCCATATGCTATTAATTCAAGGCATTGCTCCAGTCTGAACAGTCCGGCCCAAACTGCAAGGCCAAGTCCTCCCTAAACTGGACCACAAGTAACCCAGGACCGGTTTCACCCTGATTAGTCTTCATCAGGTAGGCATAGATTGGTTCCAGTGGCAAAGTGTGCAAGAACGACACATCTGGGCGTACCAGCCTTGCTTAGGGCACCAAATGGATGTATCCAAATAAGTGATGAAGGTAATGCTCGAATGAATCACAGCCATTGGTGTTGCAGGCTGGACTGCTCCCATTGGAGCAGGGTCAAGACAAGGTCAAGACTAATTTGCATAATAGTTGTAATTGCCTTTTTTTTTAACATATTTCTGAACCAACTCATTTTATATTTATTATGAGCCATCTATTACAGTTTTTTAATGCATGCTCTTCCTGCCTGATTTGTGACATTTGTTTTCCAATATGAATTACCACCATTATTTATTTGGTAATTATTATCTGTCCAAGACACATGCTGTGCCTTTGTCAGGCATACAAATAATATTATCAGAAATGTTTAGCATGCCTATTTCAGGGCTGACCCCCTTGTGAAAGTCATATTCTTAAAGGGTAAGTAAGTGTTGTTTTGTCTATAACAGCAGTTATTTTATCTGAATCAACCTACTCCAACGCATTGCCAAGTCATAGAGGGTTGGTGCAAGGTCTGTATTTGGAGAGAAAAGAAGGATCCATGTTCTGGTCTTTTATTCTGTTCGTTTATTAGGGGAGATATTATGGGGGTGTTGAGATGTTTTCCTACGGAGCCCTGTTTATTATCTGACACTGGAGACTGCATTGGTGAGGAATGTTCTGCTAATTTGGTGTTAGATTTAAAGTAAAAGTAGTCCCAGGGCTCAAGAGTGGAGGATGTAGGGTAAATTTTGAAAATAGTATAATCGACTGGGATTATGGAATTTCTGAGTAGTATCATTTTATTGAGAAAAAAGTCCTGGGATTTTTGGCATTTTACCTTTGTGTGTGTAATTGGTTAATTTAATTTAGATTGCAAATTTTGTTCACCAGTTTGAAAACAATATTTGGTTCTAGAAAGTGAGGTTTTAATCTTGGTGTGGAGATAACTGGCTTTTACACTGAAAATTTATTTTGGTATGTTTCTCAAGCATGTTTAAGAGCAAGCAGAGATCTGGGGAAATTCTGCCGTCTCCATTCTTTTTCTCGTCTGTGAAGATTTCTCCTTTTACAGAGAAGGTCAGTTAACCACATGTTTCAGGTTTTACTAGATTATATTTTGGTTTTTAATAGGGGTGATTTTATCAATTATTATTTCAGTGGTTTTGTGTTCAGTGTCATACAAATCGTTTCCCTTGTTGTAGGTTGACCTTTAGTAACAATTTCTTACAGGGCATTAGAAATAGAGAGTTTCGAAAAACGATTGCAGCATTCTTTTGAAATGAGAGACCACTGTCTGGATGCTGATAGAAATTAAAAGGAGGTCTAATCAGTCATCTTCAATCAGCGTAAGATTTTAATTGGACCATAAATAACTAGGTCAAGGATTTTCCCTTTTAAGTGAGTGGGATGGTTTGACTATTGGTTCAGTAGATTATCATTCAGTAAATTGTGAAACGCCGTGATTTAAGAGTCTTTTCGGTTACCTCTATTTGAGCTGAAGGTGCAGAGATAGATTTTTTTATGATAAAGTTTTCTGCGAGGTGCGATAGTCGGCGAATTCTCCAATGAAGTTTGAACAATATTTTGGTGGGTATTAGATGATGTGAGTGTAGATGGTTTATGCAGAATAAGTGTTCCATTCCTTTTTCAAGGATTCAAAAGAACAGGGTGAGATATGATCTTGATATGAGTTACAATGAATTAATGCATCTTCTCTTTTGCCCATGACCATAGGTGAGGAGGCCCCTAAGGGATGTACTGAATATCTGCAACGTATGAGGTGGATTAAATTTAGAGAGTACTCAAGGATGAGTATCCCACTCCTTTATAGGAACTTGAGAGTGGATCCTCTCCAGGATTGAACCCATGGATATTAAGGGTAGCTTGAGATCGTATTTGCAACCTATGTGCTTTAACTTGCTAAGCCTGTAAGATTGCTTCTGAGCTTTTTTAATTGAACCATTTGGTAGACCTGGCTGGCTGTGGCCTAAGATGTGTGTGTGATGTTTCAGTGAGAAAGTGCATATGAGTTCCTGCTAATTCGAGAGTAATCCTGACCTGCAATCGATTTAAAAACTAGACTGTTTGAGGCGATGGTGTTTTTCATTGTATGACTTATGTGTGTTTTACTGAAGTGTATGTGTCTGGTGTTGCGTCCCCTCCAGCCCGGAAGCATGCACAAGAACACACAACACACAAAGCTCGTAACCATTAATAACCACACCTTAATACCTCCCAAAATGATTATGTAATACTTTCATTGAGTCTACCCAGGGCCTCTGGGTCCTAGTGTTCTCAGTCCTAAGACACTACGGGCCGTATTTATACTTTTTGGCGCACAACTGCGCCAACGCAGTTGTGCGTCAAAAAATTTAGCACCATTCCAAAGCGCCATGCGGGCGCCTTATTTATGGAATGACGTTAGCCGGCGGAGCTGCCTGGTGTGCGTCAAAAAAAATGACTTACACCAGGCAGTGCCGGCGTAGGGGAAAATGGAGCTTGGGCGTCAAAAAATGGGGCAAGTCAGGCTGAGGCAAAATTTTCGCCTCAACCCGATTTGCGCCATTTTGTTTTACTCCTAACCCCCATTTAAATGACTCCTGTCTTAGCAAAGACAGGAGTCATGCCCCCTTGCCCAATGGCCATGCCCAGGGGACTTATGTCCCCTGGGCATGGTCATTGGGCATAGTGGCATGTAGGGGGGCACAAATCAGGCCCCCCTATGCCACCCAAAAAAAAAAAAATAATACTTACCTGAACTTACCTTAAGTTCCCTGGGATGGGTCCCTCCATCCTTGGGCGTTCTCCTGGGGTGGGCAAGGGTGGCAGGGGGTGTCCCTGGGGGCATGGGAGGGCACCTCTGGGCTCCTTCCGAGCCCACAGGTCCCTTAACGCCTGCCCTGACCAGGCGTTAAAAACTGACGCCACTCCCGGGCGTCATTTTTGCCCGGGAGTGTAAATATGGCGCACATGCCTCGGAGTAATTTTTTAGAAGGGAACGCCTACCTTGCATATCATTAACGCAAGGAAGGTGACCACGCTAAAAAATGACGCAAACTCCAAGATCTTTGGCGCTAGACGGGTCTAACGCCAAAGTATAAATATGGAGTTAGTTTTGCGTCAAATTTGCGTAAAAAAAAACGACGCAAATCCGGCGCAAACAGAGTATAAATATGCCCCTACATTTCCCCCCTTATTAAATAAAAAAACATAAACAATAGCAGCATTACATTTCTTTGATCTGTTGTTTAGGTGCTCGCATAGTTCGGCCAGACCGCTTGATGGGAGGTAGTTGAGCTGTACACAGGGTGGATCCTGAGGATATAGGGTCTACTGTCTGATCTGGGCTTTCAAGTGGAGCAGCCTCATTTGGGGTTTCAGGGACCGATGATCAACGAGACAGATGTCTCAAATGTGTTGAGTTCCTTGTGATGAATTTGCCAGGACATTGCGTTGTTATCATGTGTCCCTTGCACTTCACATCTTTCAGAGGTTCAACATCAAACAGAGGATCTCTCTTTCGCTTCTGTTTTTGATTGACAAGAGCCCAGTCACCCTTGTCGAAAATGATCTCCTGAGTTTGCCGATGTTGATCAGCATAAGTTTTCATCTGTTTCCGAGCAGTGTCGGTCACATGAACCTTATCATCATTCAGGGTTCGTTTAGGGGAACACTGTGGTAATTTAGTTCTTATAGCTCTCCCGAGCATCAGGGTCACAGGACTTTCACCAGTGGTAGAGTGAGGGGGTCGACTGATAAGCACAGAGGCCTTGACATAATGTCTGTCTCAGCTCAATTCCCTCCATTGATGCACCTTGGACCACTCGATCCAGGGTTCCCATAAAACATTCCATGCCACTGTTGGTCTGAGGCCACATGCGTGTAATTCTCTGATGCTTGACATTGAGTCTAGTTAGAAACAGTTTAAACTCCTTGCTGTTTAATAGTGAGCCATTGTCAGACCAAGAGTGTCCGGTATTCCCCACACGGCAAATATGTTCTGAGCCGCTCAATGACTTTGTTGTTGGTTGTTGATGACATGTCCTTAACCAGAGGAAAATAGGAATGCTTGTCAATGACCACCATGAGATGGTGTCCTTTTGCCAGGGGCCCAAGGAAGTCTGCAGCTACTCTTTCCCATGCATGTGCATGAAGTTCAGGCACGGTTAGTGGATGCTGGGTCGCCTTAGGAGAGAGGCAGTTGCATAAATGACACTCCTTTAATTCCTTCTCAACATTCTCATCCAAGCAAGGACCCTTATTTGATCTCTTGTGGCCCTTTTGGTGGCCCCAAAGCTGCAAAATCCTTCATTAGCGACTTCAATAACATGCTGTCTCAGACTCCCGGGTATGACAATCCAGGAGCTTTTTTAATACGATGCCCTCTTTGTGACAGACAGGTCATCTTGTACATTTCTATACTTTAGAAAGTCAACATCATCACTTAGAGGTGGAACATAGGGGTGGGCAGAACTTGAGGAGTTTTTCTGTGCAGAATTCTGTGAAGTTCCCTAAAAGCTCTACAAGATTGTGCGGAGTTCTGCGAGTGACGGAATTCTGGTTCATCATGATACCTCCCGAGTCTCACACCCATAAAAATATGTGCATATAGTAGGAAACGCTATGTAGACCTTTGTTTACTGTCTATTCCTAACATCTAGTAGCTCAGATTGTAATGTACGCCTAGTGGTCACCATGAAATTTAGATAACAGATGTAACATTTGCCCTCCGCTTCGCAGTTTTATTGTAGCTCCTAGTCTTCCTCTAAAACACAATCAGAAAAAAACCCACATTGGCTCTTTTATAAATGAAAAAAGAAGAAATTATATATTCAAATACCAAGAAGATCTGTTCTCTGTACTCACCGGTGCTAATGGGGAGAAGCTTGTGGTGTTTATGTTTATGTAGTAAGCTCAGGAAGATGCCAGTGTTTTGCTCATCCGGTGCTTCCTACATATGGTCGCGGCCGGCGCTGTTCTACCGGGCTGCGCCTCCTCTTCAATCGTGCGCCTATGTCACAGAATGAACTGGGAAGAAAGCTTACACCAAGGAAGGGAGCACGCATAGCATTTGTAGTGCAGGCAACATGGTGGTGTGATAAACAGCAGCTTTCGTCCTCTGTGCTACTCTGCATTCAGACATGTGCAGCGGAAACAGTACAGTGGTTAGCAGAAACACCGCAGCTGACACATCCTGCTGTTAGCAAGCGCAAATGACTGGTGTCATAGCATAACACATGACCCTTCAAATCCAAGTGGTGCATTCCTTCATGTTTTGCTAACAGAGTGTGAACTGGATTCCTGTGTATTTTTACGTTTGTTTTGTATTCCCTTTGAATGGGGAGACCAGAAATAAGTGTGTGCATGTGGGCCACTGAATCTGAACTAATTTTGGGTCATGTGCACTGAAATGTGTGCTCTACACATATATCGATGTTACAAGGTGTTTTTTAGTGTATGTGTTTATGTCAGCAAGACCGGATCCTTTGGGTTTGCGCCTGTTCCCAATATGTCCACCTCTTGGCAACTCCAAACTCTACTAGCCATTATAGCACAGAGTTAAAGAATGGCCAAACGGGGGATGGGGTTTAGGTTGGGAACAGTTGGGAAGAAGTCCTGTGGAAGCAAGAGTTAAGAACACAATAGCAAGGTCATTCACATTAATCTTCATGAACGTTGTTTTAACTCTTTATGCTCTAATAACATGAGAGATCAAGAACTTTTCAAGAACATGACTGTTTTATAATCATATACTCTGAACATTGAACTTTCTCAAGTTAATCCTTAGAATAGCAATTACATCACCAGAGTCAATGAGTACATTCGCTCCCAAAGAATTAACTGCTATAGGATTCATGAATTATACTGTAGAATAGGCAAACTGACTAAACTTGTTTTGTCAAGAAAGATCACACTATGTTTGATCTAAGTTTCAAGATTCAATAGCCCAGAAATTATTGTGCACCTTATTGCCAGACTGCGCATCAAGACTCAAGTACCTGGAATGATCGCGCGTTCTGCCGATCTGAAATGCAAGGGTTAATTTCCAAGAATGAATCGCACACACTGTTGTCGATTCAACCATCAAGATTCAAATGCCTTGAAATGATCACGCACTCTGTCGATCTGAACTGCAAGAGTTAATTGCCAAGCATGAATCGCGCACACTGTTGCCAATTCAACCATCAAGATTCAAATGCCTTGAAATGATTGCGCACTCTGCCGATCCGAACTGCAAGGGTTAATTGCCAAGAATGAATCGCGTACACTGTTGCCGATTCAACCATCAAGATTCAAATGCCTTGAAATGATTGCGCACTCTGCCGATCTGAACTGCAAGGGTTTATTGCCAAGAATAAATCACGCACACTGTTGCTGATTCAACCATCAAGATTCAAATGCCTTAAAATGATTGCGCACTCTGCCAATCCGAACTGCAAGGGTTAATTGCCAAGAATAAATCACGCACACTGTTGCTGATTCAACCATCGAGACCCAAATGCCTTGAAATGATCGTGCACTCTGCCGATCAGAACTGCAAGGGTTAATTGCCAAGAATGAATCGCGCTCACTGTTGCTGATTCAACCATCAAGATTTAAGTGCCTCAAAATGATTGCGCACCATGCCGATCCAAACTGCAAGGGTTAAGCGCCAAGAGTAAATTGCACACGCGGTAAATCACAAAGCCAAAAACTCAAATTTTCGAGAAAACGGAGTCAAGGGCCTTCCTCGAACTCTGCCTTACCGCCCTGCTTGAAGATCAGCAGGATAATGAGGACAGGGCCAGGAAATGTCCAAGTAGGCCTCCGGAACAGGAGCCCTGGAAAATGCTGCTACTCTGCATCGGGACCTCTAAATAGTGAGCACATGGAGTTGGGCTGGGTTCCTTAAATAGACCCAAGCCCTGCCCACCTGCCACACCCAGCCACACCCAGCCAGGCTGCAGGAAAGGCTTGAAAATGAACAATACATTGCAAACAGTATTAAAGACATTTCAAGATAAATACCTGCAGTGCAAAAAGTCAATAAGCAACATCAGCACACAATGCATGAATTATTACATTGCATAAGGTCTGTCACTTTGCGCTATGTTGCCCATAGAGTGCGCACTGTCCTGGTGTTGACAGTTTAGTTGTTACTTCCTGATTATCTCATTGCCTTTTCGGATACATAATAATAACAAATTTTAAAATTCGTAATGTTTGCTGTTGAGCTTGAGAGTGAGTTACTCCCTGGCAGTGCTTGAGGTGCATGAAACTCTGCTGGTAGATGGTCTGCCCCACACTGTAAGTAGTGGTTCTGTGTGGTCTTCTGCTCTGTTGCATATTAGTTTGAACCATACTGTAATTGGACCCTCTCAAGTGAAAAATGTGTCATGATATTGCATTTTCCATTGTGCATTATTTTACTATTTCTTGGTGTGTCGTGGTGTATGTAGGAAAGTACCATCTTGCCTGGCATGTTACCCCCATTTTTCACTGTATATATGTTGTTTTAGTTGTATGTGTCACTGGGACCCTGGTAACCCAGGGCCCCAGTGCTCATAAGTGTGCCTGAATGTGTTACCTGTGTAGTGACTAACTGTCTCACTGAGGCTCTGCTAATCAGAACCTCAGTGGTTATGCTCTCTCATTTCTTTCCAAATTGTCACTGACAGGCTAGTGACCATTTTTACCAATTTACATTGGCTTACTGGAACACCCTTATAATTCCCTAGTATATGATACTGAGGTACCCAGGGTATTGGGGTTCCAGGAGATCCCTATGGGCTGCAGCATTTCTTTTGCCACCCATAGGGAGCTCTGACAATTCTTACACAGGCCTGCCACTGCAGCCTGAGTGAAATAACGTCCACGTTATTTCACAGCCATTTTACACTGCACTTAAGTAACTTATAAGTCACCTATATGTCTAACCTTTACCTGGTAAAGGTTACGTGCAAAGTTACTTAGTGTGAGGGCAACCTGGCACTAGCCAAGGTGCCCCCACATTGTTCAGAGCCAATTCACTGAACTTTGTGAGTGCGGGGACACCATTACACGCGTGCACTACATATAGGTCACTACCTATATGTAGCTTCACCATGGTAACTCCGAATATGGCCATGTAACATGTCTATGATCATGGAATTGCCCCCTCTATGCCATCCTGGCATTGTTGGTACAATTCCATGATCCCAGTGGTCTGTAGCACAGACCCTGGTACTGCCAGACTGCCCTTCCTGGGGTTTCTCTGCAGCTGCTGCTGCTGCCAACCCCTCAGACAGGCAGCTGCCCTCCTGGGGTCCAGCCAGGCCTGGCCCAGGATGGCAGAACAAAGAACTTCCTCTGAGAGAGGGTGTGACACCCTCTCCCTTTGGAAAATGGTGTGAAGGCAGGGGAGGAGTAGCCTCCCCCAGCCTCTGGAAATGCTTTGTTGGGCACAGATGTGCCCAATTCTGCATAAGCCAGTCTACACCGGTTCAGGGACCCCTTAGCCCCTGCTCTGGCGCGAAACTGGACAAAGGAAAGGGGAGTGACCACTCCCCTGACCTGCACCTCCCCTGGGAGGTGTCCAGAGCTCCTCCAGTGTGCTCCAGACCTCTGCCATCTTGGAAACAGAGGTGCTGCTGGCACACTGGACTGCTCTGAGTGGCCAGTGCCACCAGGTGACGTCAGAGACTCCTTGTGATAGGCTCCTTCAGGTGTTAGTAGCCTTTCCTCTCTCCTAGGTAGCCAAACCCTCTTTTCTGGCTATTTAGGGTCTCTGTCTCTGGGGAAACTTTAGATAACGAATGCATGAGCTCAGCCGAGTTCCTCTGCATCTCCCTCTTCACCTTCTGATAAGGAATCGACCGCTGACCGCGCTGGAAGCCTGCAAACCTGCAACATAGTAGCAAAGACGACTACTGCAACTCTGTAACGCTGATCCTGCCGCCTTCTCGACTGTTTTCCTGCTTGTGCATGCTGTGGGGGTAGTCTGCCTCCTCTCTGCACCAGAAGCTCCGAAGAAATCTCCCGTGGGTCGACGGAATCTTCCCCCTGCAACCGCAGGCACCAAAAAGCTGCATTACCGGTCCCTTGGGTCTCCTCTCAGCACGACGAGCGAGGTCCCTCGAATCCAGCGACACCGTCCAAGTGACCCCCACAGTCCAGTGACTCTTCAGCCCAAGTTTGGTGGAGGTAAGTCCTTGCCTCACCTCGCTGGGCTGCATTGCTGGGAACCGCGACTTTGCAAGCTACTCCGGCCCCTGTGCACTTCCGGCGGAAATCCTCCGTGCACAGCCAAGCCTGGGTCCACGGCACTCTAACCTGCATTGCACGACTTTCTAAGTTGGTCTCCGGCAACGTGGGACTCCTTTGTGCAACTTCGGCGAGCACCGTTTCACGCATCCTCGTAGTGCCTGTTTCTGGCACTTCTCCGGGTGCTACCTGCTTCAGTGAGGGCTCTTTGTCTTGCTCGACGTCCCCTCTCTCTGCAGGTCCAATTTGCGACCTCCTGGTCCCTCCTGGGCCCCAGCAGCGTCCAAAAACGCCAAACGCACGATTTGCGTGTAGCAAGGCTTGTTGGCGTCCATCCGGCGGGAAAACACTTCTGCACGACTCTCCAAGGCGTGGGGGATCCATCCTCCAAAGGGGAAGTCTCTAGCCCTGGTCGTCCCTGCAGTATTCACAGTTCTTCAGCCTAGTAAGAGCTTCTTTGCACCAACCGCTGGCATTTCTTGGGCATCTGCCCATCTCCGAGCTGCTTGTGACTTTTGGACTTGGTCCCCTTGTTCCACAGGTACCCTCAGACAGGAATCCATCGTTGTTGCATTGCTGATTTGTGTTTTCCTTGCATTCTCCCTCTAACACGACTATTTTGTCCTTAGGGGAACTTTAGTGCACTTTGCACTCACTTTTCAGGGTCTTGGGGAGGGTTATTTTTCTAACTCTCACTATTTTCTAATAGTCCCAGCGACCCTCTACAAGGTCACATAGGTTTGGGGTCCATTCGTGGTTCGCATTCCACTTCTGGAGTATATGGTTTGTGTTGCCCCTATCCCTAAGTTTCCCCATTGCATCCTATTGTAACTATACATTGTTTGCACTGTTTTCTAAGACTATACTGCATATTTTTGCTATTGTGTATATATATCTTGTGTATATTTCCTATCCTCTCACTGAGGGTACACTCTAAGATACTTTGGCATATTGTCATAAAAATAAAGTACCTTTATTTTTAGTATAACTGTGTATTGTGTTTTCTTATGATATTGTGCATATGACACTAAGTGGTACTGTAGTAGCTTCACACGTCTCCTAGTTCAGCCTGAGCTGCTTTGCTAAGCTACCATTATCTATCAGCCTAAGCTGCTAGACACCCTATACACTAATAAGGGATAACTGGGCCTGGTGCAAGGTGCAAGTACCCCTTGGTACTCACTACAAGCCAGTCCAGCCTCCTACATTGGTTGTGCAGCGGTGGGATAAGTGCTTTGAGACTACTTTCCACTCTTGTCATTGTACTTTTCATAAGAGAAAAATATACAAAACAAGGTCAGTGTATATACACATAGCCAAAAAGTTTTGCATTTCCTCTTTTCACTCTTTTCTAAATGCTGAAAAGTACTTCTAAACTTTCAAAAAGTTCTTAAAAGTTTAAAAAGTTTTTTCTGTCTTTCCAAAAAGTTCTGAAAACTTTTTTCTCTTTGTCTATCACTTTAACTCTCTCTAAAAATGTCTGGCACAGGCCAAAAAGTTGAACTGTCCAAACTTGCATATGATCACCTTAGCTGGAAAGGAGCAAGGAGTCTCTGCATAGAGAGAGGTTTGAGTGTAGGGAAGAATCCTTCCTTAGAACTGTTAATTAATATGCTTAGGGTACAGGATAAGGCCATAAGTGCCCAATCTGTAGAAAAAGTAGCTAATGGTTCTCAATCTGATCCAGGGACTCCCCCAGGAAAAGGTTCAGGAAAGAAACTTCTCAGCCTGTCCATTACTAGACAGTCTAGCATAGTTGGTACAGAGGTTGAATCACATCATACTGATGATGTGCTCTCACATTATGCTGGTAGCCAAGCTGTTAGGGTGCCCTCTGTAAGGGACAGGTCTCCTTCTGTTCATTCCCATCATACCTCTGTATCTAGAAATGTCCCTCCCACCCACCCTGATGACAGATTGTTAGAAAGGGAGCTCAATAGATTGAGAGTGGAGCAAACCAGACTGAAGCTCAAGAAGCAACAGCTGGATTTGGATAGACAGTCTTTAGAAATAGAGAGGGAAAGACAGAAGATGGGTTTAGATACCCATGGTGGCAGCAGCAGTATTCCCCATAGTCATCCTGCAAAAGAGCATGATTCCAGGAATCTGCATAAGATAGTTCCCCCTTACAAGGAGGGGGATGACATTAACAAGTGGTTTGCTGCACTTGAGAGGGCCTGTGCTGTACAGGATGTCCCTCAAAAGCAGTGGGCTGCTATCCTATGGCTATCATTTACTGGAAAAGGTAGGGATAGGCTCCTTACTGTAAAAGAAAATGATGCTAACAATTTCCAAGTTCTTAAGAATGCACTCCTGGATGGTTATGGCTTAACCACTGAACAGTACAGGATAAAGTTCAGAGATACCAAAAAGGAGTCTTCACAAGACTGGGTTGATTTCATTGACCAGGCAGTGAAGGCCTTGGAGGGGTGGTTACATGGCAGTAAAGTTACTGATTATGACAGCCTGTATAACTTGATCCTGAGAGAGCATATTCTTAATAATTGTGTGTCTGATTTGTTGCACCAGTACTTGGTGGACTCTGATCTGACCTCTCCCCAAGAATTGGGAAAGAAGGCAGACAAATGGGTCAGAACAAGAGTGAACAGAAAAGTTCATACAGGGGGTGACAAAGATGGCAACAAAAAGAAGGATGGTAAGTCTTCTGACAAGGGTGGGGACAAATCTAAAAGTGAGTCTTCATCAGGCCCACAAAAACACTCTGGTGGGGGTGGTGGGCCCAAATCCTCCTTTAATCAGAACAAGGAAAAGAAACCATGGTGCTATTTATGTAAAATAAAAGGCCATTGGACAACAGATCCCAGTTGTCCAAAGAAAGGCACCACAGCTCCTACCACTACAACCCCTACTGCTACACCTAGTGTCCCTACTAATAGCAGTGGTGGTGGGAGCAAACCTACTAATAGCCAATCCAAGGGAGTAGCTGGGCTCACTTTTGGTAATTTAGTTGGGGTTGGTCTGATTAGGGAGACCACAGAGGCTACTTTAGTCTCTGAAGGGGCTATTGACTTAGCCACTTTGGTTGCTTGCCCCCATAACTTGGAGAAGTACAAGCAACTGACCCTAATAAATGGTGTTGAGGTCCAGGCCTACAGGGACACAGGTGCCAGTGTCACAATGGTAATTGAGAAACTGGTGCACCCTGAACAACACATACTTGGACACCAGTACCAAGTAACAGATGCTCACAACATAACACAAAGCCACCCCATGGCTGTTGTAAATCTCAACTGGGGGGGGGGTATCTGGTCCAAAGAAAGTTGTGGTAGCTTCAGATTTACCTGTAGACTGTCTATTAGGGAACGATTTGGAGACATCAGCTTGGTCAGATGTGGAATTGGAGGCCCATGCAGCAATGCTGGGCATCCCAGGGCACATTTTTGCTTTGACAAGGGCTCAGGCCAAAAAGCAAAAAGGACAGGGAAGCTTGGATCCTGGAACAATGGACCAAGTGCTCCCTAAAGCTAGGGCTAGTAGAAGCAAACCACTTCCTACTATCCCTCCCTCTACAGTGGATTCTACTTCTGAGGAAGAAGAATTCCCTCCCTGTGCAGAACCTACACCAGAGGAGCTGGAAGCAGACACTGCTGAGCTTTTGGGTGAAGGGGGGCCTGCCAGAGAGGAGCTGAGTGTGGCACAGCAAACCTGTCCCACATTAGAGGGTCTCAGACAGCAAGCTGTCAAACAGGCTAATGGGGATGTCAGTGACTCTCACAGAGTTTACTGGGAGGACAACCTCTTGTACACTGAGCATAGGGATCCAAAACCTGGAGCTGCCAGGAGATTAGTGATTCCTCAGGAGTACAGAAAGTTCCTCCTAACACTGGCACATGACATTCCCTTAGCTGGGCACCTGGGTCAAATGAAAACTTGGGACAGATTGGTACCACTGTTTCATTGGCCTAGGATGTCTGAGGACACAAAAGAATTTTGTAAGTCCTGTGAAACCTGTCAAGCCAGTGGCAAGACAGGTGGCACTCCAAAGGCACCCCTTATCCCACTGCCTGTGGTTGGGGTTCCCTTTGAAAGGGTAGGGGTTGACATAGTTGGCCCCCTTGACCCTCCTACTGCTTCAGGCAATAGGTTTATCTTGGTGGTAGTGGACCATGCCACAAGATATCCTGAAGCAATTCCTTTAAGGACCACTACAGCTCCTGCAGTGGCAAAGGCCCTCCTGGGAATATTTTCCAGGGTGGGCTTCCCAAAGGAAGTAGTATCAGACAGAGGAAGCAATTTCATGTCTGCATACTTAAAGGCCATGTGGAAGGAGTGTGGTGTAACTTACAAGTTCACAACACCCTATCATCCACAAACTAATGGACTGGTGGAGAGATTTAATAAAACTCTCAAAGGCATGATTATGGGACTCCCGGAAAAACTCCGCAGGAGATGGGATATCCTTCTACCATGCCTCCTTTTTGCCTACAGGGAGGTACCCCAGAAAGGAGTGGGCTTCAGCCCCTTTGAACTTCTTTTTGGACACCCTGTTAGGGGTCCACTCACACTTGTAAAGGAGGGTTGGGAACAACCTTTAAAAGCTCCTAAGCAGGATATTGTGGATTATGTACTTGGCCTCAGATCGAGGATGGCTGAGTACATGAAAAAGGCCAGTAAAAACCTTCAGGCCAGCCAAGAGCTCCAGAAGCAATGGCATGATCAGAAGGCTGTTTTGGTTCAGTACCAACCAGGGCAGAAAGTGTGGGTCTTGGAGCCTGTGGCCCCAAGAGCACTCCAAGATAAATGGAGTGGACCCCACACAATTGTTGAAAAGAAGGGTGAAGTCACCTACTTGGTTGACTTAGGCACTGCCAGGAGTCCCCTTAGGGTGCTCCATGTCAACCGCCTGAAACCCTACTATGACAGGGCTGATCTCACCCTGCTCATGGCAACAGATGAGGGACAGGAAGAAGACAGTGATCCTCTACCTAATCTCTTCTCTTCCACAGAACAAGATGCTCTTGTGGAAGGTGTAGTTTTGGCTGATTGTCTTACTGCTGAGCAGAAAGATAATTGCATAAATCTCCTAGGACAATTTTCAGAACTCTTCGACATTGTGCCAGGCACCACTTCTTGGTGTGAGCACACTATAGATACTGGAGACAGTTTACCTGTCAAAAGTAAGATCTATAGGCAGCCTGACCATGTCAGGGACTGCATAAAGCAAGAAGTTCAGAAGATGTTGGAACTAGGAGTGGTTGAGCACTCTGACAGTCCATGGGCTTCTCCTGTGGTACTGGTACCAAAACCCAATTCTAAAGATGGAAAAAAGGAAATGAGGTTTTGTGTAGACTATAGAGGTCTCAACTTGGTAACCAAAACTGATGCTCACCCTATACCCAGGGCAGATGAGCTAATAGATACACTGGCATCTGCCAAGTATCTAAGCACTTTTGATTTGACTGCAGGGTATTGGCAGATCAAAATGTCAGAAGATGCTAAACCTAAGACTGCATTTTCTACCATTGGAGGACATTACCAGTTTACTGTAATGCCTTTTGGTTTGAAAAATGCACCTGCCACTTTTCAGAAGTTGGTGAACACAGTCCTGCAAGGGCTGGAAGCTTTCAGTGCAGCATATTTGGATGATATAGCTGTCTTTAGCTCCAGCTGGGATGATCACCTGGTCCACCTTTGGAAAGTTTTGGAGGCCCTGCAAAAGGCAGGCCTCACTATCAAGGCTTCAAAGTGCCAGATAGGGCAGGGTAAGGTGGTTTATCTGGGACACCTTGTTGGTGGGGAACAGATTGCACCACTACAGGGGAAAATCCAAACTATTATTGATTGGGTTCCCCCTACCACTCAGACTCAGGTGAGAGCCTTCCTAGGCCTCACTGGGTATTACAGGAGGTTCATTAAGAACTATGGCTCCATTGCAGCCCCTCTTAATGACCTCACATCCAAGAAAATGCCTAAAAAGGTATTATGGACAGCAAACTGTCAGAAAGCTTTTGAGGAGCTGAAGCAGGCCATGTGCTCTGCACCTGTCCTGAAAAGCCCTTGTTACTCTAAAAAATTCTATGTCCAAACTGATGCATCTGAATTAGGAGTAGGGGCAGTCCTATCACAACTTAATTCTGAGGGCCAGGATCAACCTGTTGCTTTTATTAGTAGAAGGTTGACCCCTAGAGAAAAGCGTTGGTCTGCCATTGAGAGGGAGGCCTTTGCTGTGGTCTGGGCTCTGAAGAAGTTGAGGCCATACCTGTTTGGCACTCACTTCATTGTTCAGACAGACCACAAACCTCTACTTTGGCTAAAACAAATGAAAGGTGAAAATCCTAAATTGTTGAGGTGGTCCATATCCCTACAGGGAATGGACTATACAGTGGAACATAGACCTGGGAGTAGCCACTCCAATGCAGATGGACTCTCCAGATATTTCCACTTAGACAATGAAGACTCATCAGGTAATGGCTAGTCTTATTGTCCTTCGTTTGGGGGGGGGTTGTGTAGGAAAGTACCATCTTGCCTGGCATGTTACCCCCATTTTTCACTGTATATATGTTGTTTTAGTTGTATGTGTCACTGGGACCCTGGTAACCCAGGGCCCCAGTGCTCATAAGTGTGCCTGAATGTGTTACCTGTGTAGTGACTAACTGTCTCACTGAGGCTCTGCTAATCAGAACCTCAGTGGTTATGCTCTCTCATTTCTTTCCAAATTGTCACTGACAGGCTAGTGACCATTTTTACCAATTTACATTGGCTTACTGGAACACCCTTATAATTCCCTAGTATATGGTACTGAGGTACCCAGGGTATTGGGGTTCCAGGAGATCCCTATGGGCTGCAGCATTTCTTTTGCCACCCATAGGGAGCTCTGACAATTCTTACACAGGCCTGCCACTGCAGCCTGAGTGAAATAACGTCCACGTTATTTCACAGCCATTTTACACTGCACTTAAGTAACTAATAAGTCACCTATATGTCTAACCTTTACCTGGTAAAGGTTACGTGCAAAGTTACTTAGTGTGAGGGCACCCTGGCACTAGCCAAGGTGCCCCCACATTGTTCAGAGCCAATTCACTGAACTTTGTGAGTGCGGGGACACCATTACACGCGTGCACTACATATAGGTCACTACCTATATGTAGCTTCACCATGGTAACTCCGAATATGGCCATGTAACATGTCTATGATCATGGAATTGCCCCCTCTATGCCATCCTGGCATTGTTGGTACAATTCCATGATCCCAGTGGTCTGTAGCACAGACCCTGGTACTGCCAGACTGCCCTTCCTGGGGTTTCTCTGCAGCTGCTGCTGCTGCCAACCCCTCAGACAGGCAGCTGCCCTCCTGGGGTCCAGCCAGGCCTGGCCCAGGATGGCAGAACAAAGAACTTCCTCTGAGAGAGGGTGTGACACCCTCTCCCTTTGGAAAATGGTGTGAAGGCAGGGGAGGAGTAGCCTCCCCCAGCCTCTGGAAATGCTTTGTTGGGCACAGATGTGCCCAATTCTGCATAAGCCAGTCTACACCGGTTCAGGGACCCCTTAGCCCCTGCTCTGGCGCGAAACTGGACAAAGGAAAGGGGAGTGACCACTCCCCTGACCTGCACCTCCCCTGGGAGGTGTCCAGAGCTCCTCCAGTGTGCTCCAGACCTCTGCCATCTTGGAAACAGAGGTGCTGCTGGCACACTGGACTGCTCTGAGTGGCCAGTGCCACCAGGTGACGTCAGAGACTCCTTGTGATAGGCTCCTTCAGGTGTTAGTAGCCTTTCCTCTCTCCTAGGTAGCCAAACCCTCTTTTCTGGCTATTTAGGGTCTCTGTCTCTGGGGAAACTTTAGATAACGAATGCATGAGCTCAGCCGAGTTCCTCTGCATCTCCCTCTTCACCTTCTGATAAGGAATCGACCGCTGACCGCGCTGGAAGCCTGCAAACCTGCAACATAGTAGCAAAGACGACTACTGCAACTCTGTAACGCTGATCCTGCCGCCTTCTCGACTGTTTTCCTGCTTGTGCATGCTGTGGGGGTAGTCTGCCTCCTCTCTGCACCAGAAGCTCCGAAGAAATCTCCCGTGGGTCGACGGAATCTTCCCCCTGCAACCGCAGGCACCAAAAAGCTGCATTACCGGTCCCTTGGGTCTCCTCTCAGCACGACGAGCGAGGTCCCTCGAATCCAGCGACACCGTCCAAGTGACCCCCACAGTCCAGTGACTCTTCAGCCCAAGTTTGGTGGAGGTAAGTCCTTGCCTCACCTCGCTGGGCTGCATTGCTGGGAACCGCGACTTTGCAAGCTACTCCGGCCCCTGTGCACTTCCGGCGGAAATCCTCCGTGCACAGCCAAGCCTGGGTCCACGGCACTCTAACCTGCATTGCACGACTTTCTAAGTTGGTCTCCGGCGACGTGGGACTCCTTTGTGCAACTTCGGCGAGCACCGTTTCACGCATCCTCGTAGTGCCTGTTTCTGGCACTTCTCCGGGTGCTACCTGTTTCAGTGAGGGCTCTTTGTCTTGCTCGACGTCCCCTCTCTCTGCAGGTCCAATTTGCGACCTCCTGGTCCCTCCTGGGCCCCAGCAGCGTCCAAAAACGCCAAACGCACGATTTGCGTGTAGCAAGGCTTGTTGGCGTCCATCCGGCGGGAAAACACTTCTGCACGACTCTCCAAGGCGTGGGGGATCCATCCTCCAAAGGGGAAGTCTCTAGCCCTGGTCGTCCCTGCAGTATTCACAGTTCTTCAGCCTAGTAAGAGCTTCTTTGCACCAACCGCTGGCATTTCTTGGGCATCTGCCCATCTCCGAGCTGCTTGTGACTTTTGGACTTGGTCCCCTTGTTCCACAGGTACCCTCAGACAGGAATCCATCGTTGTTGCATTGCTGATTTGTGTTTTCCTTGCATTCTCCCTCTAACACGACTATTTTGTCCTTAGGGGAACTTTAGTGCACTTTGCACTCACTTTTCAGGGTCTTGGGGAGGGTTATTTTTCTAACTCTCACTATTTTCTAATAGTCCCAGCGACCCTCTACAAGGTCACATAGGTTTGGGGTCCATTCGTGGTTCGCATTCCACTTCTGGAGTATATGGTTTGTGTTACCACCAACCCTATGAGTCCCCATTGCATCCTATTGTAACTATACATTGTTTGCACTGTTTTCTAAGACTATACTGCATATTTTTGCTATTGTGTATATATCTTGTGTATATTTCCTATCCTCTCACTGAGGGTACACTCTAAGATACTTTGGCATATTGTCATAAAAATAAAGTACCTTTATTTTTAGTATAACTGTGTATTGTGTTTTCTTATGATATTGTGCATATGACACTAAGTGGTACTGTAGTAGCTTCACACGTCTCCTAGTTCAGCCTGAGCTGCTTTGCTAAGCTACCATTATCTATCAGCCTAAGCTGCTAGACACCCTATACACTAATAAGGGATAACTGGGCCTGGTGCAAGGTGCAAGTACCCCTTGGTACTCACTACAAGCCAGTCCAGCCTCCTACAGTGTATGGATAGTGCCTTGGACCTGATGCAACAATGCAATACACACCACCTCGATACACACACATATGCGGACAATATAGAAACAGGAATTTAAGCAGCAACATTGTTTCCACATAACAATACACTTTTCCGGAAGTCACTATCAAATGTGACACAGTGCTTCAGGAAGTTAATTACTGAGCGGCTATTGTTTTTAATACCTATATCACACCGAGCTCCTTTCCCTTCTCTGTCAGGCCTAAAGTTGGAAATCTATGTAAATCAATGAATGAGTCACTTTCACTTGCATTACAAGGCATCAAATGCTGAGCGTTTTGAAAATGCTAGGGGTGGGCGGCAAATTCTGCATCCTAGCGGTTGGCAGAGTTTTTGTTGAACTCTGTACTCCAGTGGAACCTCAGAGTAGGCAAAACTCTGCAAACTCCGCCACCGGAGTGGAGTTTACCACACACCCGTAGTCGAACACTTTGGGGGGTGATTCTAACCCTGGCGGTCGGTGTTAAAGCAGCGGCCAACCCGCCAACAGGCTGGCGGTAAAAAATATGGGATTCTGACCCTGGCGGGAACCGCCAACACAGACAGCCACCTTAACACTCCGACTGCCACGGCGGTACAAACAAACAGCGCGGCGGTCACCGCCAACAGACAGGCGGCAGACAATGTACCGCCCACACTATTCCAACTCACCAATCCGCCACCTTTTCCGGGGCGGGAGCACCGCCGATAAAAACACGGCGGAAACAGACTACGGACGGGAAAACGCTCACCACTACGCACTCCAGGAGGAAGGAGGACAGCATGGAACCCGAATTAAACATCCTACCTGCTCTCGTCTACCTTCTCATCTACCACGAGTACGAAGTCCGGCGCAGACGACAACGGTGAGTACTGCACCTACGACACACGGGAGGGGGAGGACGAAAGGTTACGGGCACACACATATGCGACCCCCTCCCCCCAACTATGTACTCACCAATGCAGCGCACCAAGTCACAGTGACACCACCCAAACACCCCTGAAAAATGCTAGGACATAATCATATTTTGAATAAATATTTATGTACCAAAAAGCTCCAGAAAATTAGCGTACAACCATGAAAGATATCCACAACAAAACTAATGACACACACATCAGTGTATAACTGAAGTACCAAGTCCTGCACAACCTACGATTTCAGCATGTCCGTGGGCCAAAGTCTTGAGAAACAAGGGCAAAGCCCACACAGGAGACCTGAGTCCTTTGGAGAGAACACTGCAGGGGCATCAGATGTAAAAACTACAGGCACCTCAGGGGGAAGGGAAGGGGGGGGCACCACAGCCACATGAGTCCACGACGCCAGATCCACGAGGAGCCACCATGCCCACGGGACCATCCTGGGGAGTGCAAAGCCACAGTCTCTCAAGTCTCTGCAGTGGGTGGATTGCCCACTGGACCATCCTGGGGAGTGCAAAGCCACAGTCTCTCAATGTCTCTACAGTGGGTGGGCTGCCCACTGGACCATCCTGGGGAGTGCAAAGCCACAGTCTCTCAATGTCTCTACAGTGGGTGGGCTGCCCACTGGACCATCCTGGGGAGTGCAAAGCCACAGTCTCTCAAGTCTCTGCAGTGGGTGGATTGCCCACTGGACCATCCTGGGGAGTGCAAAGCCACAGTCTCTCAATGTCTCTACAGTGGGTGGGCTGCCCACTGGACCATCCTGGGGAGTGCAAAGCCACAGTCTCTCAATGTCTCTACAGTGGGTGGGCTGCCCACTGGACCATCCTGGGGAGTGCAAAGCCACAGTCTCTCAATGTCTCTACAGTGGGTGGGCTGCCCACTGGACCATCCTGGGGAGTGCAAAGCCACAGTCCATCAGGTGGATGACAGTCTCCACTGGTCAAGGAGGAGGCATGGTGGGCACAGTGAACCATAAACGGTGCTTGCGACGGCGGTGCCCAGCGGAGCGGTGCTTGAGAGGAAGGGCCCAGCGGAGCGGTGCTTGAGAGGAAGGGCCCAGCGGAGCGGTGCTTGAGAAGAAGGGCCCAGCGGAGCGGTGCTTGAGAGGAAGGGCCCAGCGGAGCGGTGCTTGAGAAGAAGGGCCCAGCGGAGCGGTGCTTGAGACGGCGGGGCCCAGCGGAGCGGTGCTTGAGAAGAAGGGCCCAGCGGAGCGGTGCTTGAGAAGAAGGGCCCAGCGGAGCGGTGCTTGAGAGGAAGGGCCCAGCGGAGCGGTGCTTGAGAAGAAGGGCCCAGCGGAGCGGTGCTTGAGAAGAAGGGCCCAGCGGAGCGGTGCTTGAGACGGCGGGGCCCAGCGGAGCGGTGCTTGAGAAGAAGGGCCCAGCGGAGCGGTGCTTGAGAAGAAGGGCCCAGCGGAGCGGTGCTTGAGAAGAAGGGCCCAGCGGAGCGGTGCTTGAGAAGAAGGGCCCAGCGGAGCGGTGCTTGAGAAGAAGGGCCCAGCGGAGCGGTGCTTGAGAGGAAGGGCCCAGCGGAGCGGTGCTTGAGAAGAAGGGCCCAGCGGAGCGGTGCTTGAGACGGCGGGGCCCTGTTCAGCGGTGCTCTTCTGCACCGCGGGCCCTGTTCAGCGGTGCTCTTCTCCACGGCGGGGCCCTGTTCAGCGGTGCTCTTCTGCACCGCGGGCCCTGTTCAGCGGTGCTCTTCTCCACGGCGGGGCCCTGTTCAGCGGTGCTCTTCTCCACGGCGGGCCCTGTTCAGCGGTGCTCTTCTGCACCGCGGGCCCTGTTCAGCGGTTCTCTTCTCCACGGCGGGGCCCTGTTCAGCAGTGCTCTTCTCCACGGCGGGCCCTGTTCAGCGGTGCTCTTCTGCACCGCGGGCCCTGTTCAGCGGTGCTCTTCTCCACGGCGGGGCCCTGTTCAGCGGTGCTCTTCTCCACGGCGGGCCCTGTTCAGCGGTGCTCTTCTGCACCGCGGGCCCTGTTCAGCGGTGCTCTTCTCCACGGCGGGGCCCTGTTCAGCGGTGCTCTTCTGCACCGCGGGCCCTGTTCAGCGGTGCTCTTCTCCACGGCGGGCCCTGTTCAGCGGTGCTCTTCTGCACCGCGGGCCCTGTTCAGCGGTGCTCTTCTGCACCGCGGGCCCTGTTCAGCGGTGCTCATCCAGCAGGTCAAGGGAGCCAGACCTGGCCTCGACTCCCTGCTCAGTCGCCCTCGGACCGTGACGTATCTGGACCCTTCGGGGACGGACTCCTGGCCTCCTTAGTGTCCTCCTTCCCAGCTGGGATGTGGCATGTGGGGTCCACCTTCTCCGCGCTCCTGCTGCCCTTCCGCTCCTTTGATGGGGCTCTCGGGCCCTTGCCTCCCCCAGATGGTGTGGGTGGTGAAGTGGCCGCACATTGCTCTTTGGGGGCAGCCCTGTCGGTCCTCGCACAGCGGTCCTTGTTTTTGCGGGTCCTCTTGCCGGGGGGGGGGCTGGACGTGTCCTTGCTGCTGATCGATGTGTCACTGCTGGCAAAGGGTGGGCTCCAGAACCCAGGCACAACAGTGACACCCGAAGCTGGGCTGGTGGTGGCTGCGGTGCTCTTGGGACTCTTTGAAGATGGATGGGGGAGGTCATCGGGGGGAAAGAGGTTAAGGTTAGCCAGGAAAAGTTTTTTTGGGCCAAGGTAAAGGGTAGGAGAAGTGGAGATGGAAGTGGAGGTAGAGGATGTGGTTGTAGGAGAGTCAGGTGTGCTGTCATTGGGTGAAGGTGCTGGTGCTGTAGGCTGTCGTGAGGTGGATGGCTGTTGGGTGGGTGGCTGCCTGCGTTTGTGTGTCTTGGAAGAGGGGGTGACAGACACAGTGGGAGAGGACACAGGGGATGTGTACATGGCAGTGGGGGTGGTGACTGCACGAGTGTGGACTGTACTGGAGGGTGAGGTGGTGATGGAAGCACTGGCTGATGTTGGGGTGCATGCAGGTGTGAGTGTAGACGTCACAGGGAGGGAGGAGGGAGACGAGGAGGAGGGGGACACAGGGGTGGCAGTGGCTGTTGGCATGTCTGCATCTGGGTGTTGCTCGGGTGAGTGTTTGCGGGATCTGTGGTGCTTGTGTTTGGATGAGCTGCTCTTGGGTGTTGAGGTGTGTGCAGGCTGGTCTGATGGTGTGGATGGGATAGGCTGAGGAACAGGAGACAGAGACAGGCTGGAGGCAGTCAGAAGAGGGAGGCTGGAAACAGGGACAATGGCTGCCGTCAGTGCTGAGGCCAGAGCAGTGAACGCTCGTTGATGGGCAGCCTGACCCGAATGAATGCCCTCCAGGTACGCATTGCTCTGTTGCACCTCCCTTTGCACACCCTGGATGGCATTCAAAAGGGTTGTCTGCCCAACAATGAGCGTCCTTACCAGGTCAATGAGCTCCGCACTGAGGGCAGCAGGGGCAACAGGGGCAGGGGCTGAGGTGCCTGGGGCGAAGGAGACGCGCGCCTTCCTGGGCGAACCGGCACGGAGCGAAGACTGAGGGGCTGCTGGGAGGGCGGGGCTGGTGCGCTGGGTGGCGGCTGTACCTGTAGAGGCGGGGGGCACGGATGTTGCCGCCACCCCTAGGGAGCTCCCATCCGAGGACGTGTCGCTTTCGCTGCTCTCACCAGCGGTCCCCGTCGTGGTGCTCCCCTCGCCCTCCGGATCACTGGTGCCCTCGGTGTCTGTTCCTGGGCCCACCGGGGCCTTGTGTCCTGCAGCTCCCTCGTGCTCCGATGCCATATCTCCTCCGCCTGATGATGCTAATGCACACATGCACAAGAAGATGAAGAGAAAGGGTGGGGGGAGAAAAAAGAAGACCAGGTTGAGTGCATGCAATGTCAACACCGTTGGCGGAGAGGACAGACACAGGTGCCTAATGCACTAAGCCGCGCATTCGGGGTACACTACTCAGTACTACTGACTAAGACAACAGGCCAAGAGACGTCAAACGCGCACATGGGAGATGATGGACCTTCAATGGCTGTACTTGTCACCCTACCGAGGTGGGGGCCGGGGGCACAGGGCCATGCCTAAGGGAGAGGACTACACTACAGAAAGCGCCCTGGCCTAATGTCACCCACAGCCCTCCTTCCCCACCCAGACGCCTCCACTGCGCAGAAAGATAGGAGAATGTGCTGATACTCACCCCCTTGTGTCTGCTGTGATGTCTTAAAGCGCCCATCCAATTCAGGGTAGGCCACCGCCAGGATCCGGGACATCAGGGGGGTCATGGTGCGACTGGCACCCCTCCTAGGTTGGGAGGCCATCCCCAGCAGTGTTTCTGCGGTCTTCCTTGTTCCGCGGCGGATGTCCTCCCACCTCTTGCGGCTGTGGGTGCCCCGTCTGTTGTGGACCCCCAAGGTCCGGACTTCCTTGGCGATGGCACGCCAAATGTCGATCTTCTGATGGGCGCTGACCTATTAGACATGTACAGGGTGGAAAGGAGGAAATCATCAATGACCTGCATGTTAGATGTAATTGGCCCCCCCCCACCCACTTTGCCATATGGCACATGCTCTCATCTGTCGGGCGTTGCACTCCTCATTCGCCCCCCACCCCACCAATTTACATCCACCCCAATCCACACAGGCATAGCCCATTCCATTAGCACCCGGTGTACTCACTTGTTGGTCTGGAGGACCGTAGAGTAGCGCATACTGGGGGAGGACCCCATCCACGAGCTTGTCCAACTCTTCAGACGTGAAGGCAGGGGCCCTTTCCCCAGTCGCAGCAGCCACTGTATCTTCCAGACCGAGGTCACAGCAGCACTTGCAGTATAGGTCCTCTCCTGTGGATGATCAGGTCTCGAGTGATTAAGCAGATAGAAAATGGCGGTCACGTCCGCGGCGGTGCGTACCACGGCGTTGCGTACCGCGACCGCCGGCGCACTTCGTTATTGGCTCCTGAAACCCATAGGCTTCAATGTTAACCAATGCGGCTTTGCGCCGCGGTCTGCGACCGCCTACCGCCACGGTGTGCCCCGCCAGCGCATTGACCTCACATCCCATTGTCCCACTTCACAGGTCAGGCAGCCGCCATTTCAAGGGCCCACATGGCTTAATTTTGACTGCGACACACAGGCCTAGGCCTTGCATTGCCACACATACACGCCTTTCAAACCATTGCCATTCTTTAACTGTGCAAGCTGTCTGTACGTACCTGTGGTTTGGCTGACTCTGTGCTCCATGTTGTCCTTCCTAGGCACCGTCCGCTGGGACTTGCGATGAGAAGGAGGAATCCTCGCGTGTACCGACCGCTGGTGGACCTGTCGACAATGGAAGAACGCCATATAATACTTCGATACAGACTTGACCGTGCCACTATCCATGAACTGTGTGCCCAGCTGGAGCCAGCCCTGATGTCCCCCATCCGCCAACCCACAGGGATTCCCCCTCTGGTGCAGGTTTTGTCAGTCCTCCATTTTTTGGCCAGTGGGTCATTCCAGACCACAGTGGCCATGTCATCTGGAATGTCTCAGCCTATGTTTTCTAAGATTTTGAGCAGAGTGTTGTCTGCCCTGATGAAACTCCTGCGGAGCTACATCATTTTCCCCGAGGAGGGTGACTTGCCTACAGTGAAGGGTGATTTCTATGCCCTTGGACATATCCCCAACATCATTGGTGCCATTGATGGGACCCATGTGGCTTTGGTACCCCCAAAAGACGATGAGCAGGTGTACCGAAACAGAAAAAATTATCATTCGATGAATGTCCAGGTGGTCTGTTTGGCTGACCAGTACATCTCCCATGTAAATGCCAAGTTCCCAGGGTCAGTGCATGACGCGTATGTGATGCGAAATTGCAGCATCCCCTATGTGATGGAGCAGCTACAGAGACAACGTGTGTGGCTAATAGGTGACTCTGGTTACCCCAACCTGCCGTGGCTACTGACCCCAGTGAGGAATCCCCGGACAAGGGCAGAGGAACGCTACAATGAGGCCCATGGGCGTACTAGGAGGG
The DNA here is from genome assembly GCF_031143425.1 of Pleurodeles waltl. Taxonomy (NCBI): domain Eukaryota; kingdom Metazoa; phylum Chordata; class Amphibia; order Caudata; family Salamandridae; genus Pleurodeles; species Pleurodeles waltl. The sequence goes on along the minus strand of NC_090448.1, from coordinate 581,436,801 downwards.
TGATTGAGCGAACCTTTGGACTCCTGAAGGCCAGGTTTAGGTGCCTGCATATGACTGGTGGATCCCTAATGTACTCACCAAAGAAGGTGTGCCATATCATCGTGGCCTGCTGTATGCTTCACAACCTGGCTTTGCGACGCCAGGTGCCTTTCCTGCAGGAGGATGGTCCAGATGGTGGTGTTGTAGAAGCCGTGGAGCCTGTGGAGAGTGAAGAGGAGGAAGACTCAGAGGACGACACAGACAATAGGGATAGAGTGATACAACAGTATTTCCAGTGACACCCAGGTGAGACTCACCCACGCCATTTCCCAATTGCTTCTAGCCTCCTGCATCTGTACTTTCTGTAGTTCCCCACAGATGTTTTTCATTAATTTTTGCCTTTCCCTTCCCTTCTCAGTGCTGTCTGACTCAGTACCTGACTTCTGCTTGGTTCGCACATGAAATACAGCGTATTGACATTGGTATGTTGTCATGACTAATTGACAGAACAGAAATGGAACAGTAATATGTAATACATTTGTTAATAATACAGCATGACTCAAAACAGATTAGTGTTCAAAATGTGATTTATTTACAGTGCTAGATATCGGTACATGTGATTCTAAGGGTGATGGGTGGGGGTGGAGGAATATCCATGGCAGAGTCCAGTTTTCAGTCTCACAGGTGCATTGTTCTTTTGCCTGTGGAAGGATGGAGCATAGGCAGTTCATGGTTGGACAGCGTGGCAATGTGGGACAGTGGGAAGAGTTCAGGGAGTATGTCCTGCTGGCGGGGGTCTTGACATCCTACTCTGTCTTTTTCTTTGGTCTCAGGCTCCTCTTACGGGGTGGTTGTTCTTCAGCAGGAGGTGGGGTTCTGGGGGGCTGTCGAGGTGTTGGGACCTCCTGTCCACTAGCGCCGGCGGAGGTGGTAGGCTGTTCCTGGTCCGGCCTAGTGACAGGGGCCCTGTGTGGTGCACCATGGTCCCGCAACGCGTCCTCTATCCTGTGGAGGGCCAGGACGATGGTCCCCATTGCGGTCCCGATGATTCTCAGCTCCTCCCTGAACCCCATGTAGCGTTCTTCCTGCTGTGCCTGGATCTCAGTGAACCTGGCCAGTACCGTCGCCATCGTTTCTTGGGAGTGGTGGTATGCCCCCATGATGGTGGTGAGGGCCTCTTGGAGAGTGGGTTCCCTGGGCCTCTCCTCCCCCCCCTGTCGCACAGCAGCCCTCCGAGCTGCCCGGTTTCCCCCGGCCTCTGTCCCCTGGCCGGTGTGCCCGCTACCACTGCCCCCAGGTCCCTGTTGTTGTTGGGGTGTTGGGTTAGCCTGGGTGCCCTGTAGTGGCGGACACACCACTGATTGAGCTGTCCTAGAGACAGAGGCATGGGCCCGCTGGGTGGGAGCTGTGCTGGTGTCGGCAGAGGGGGTCGGGTCTGGTGTGGCCTGTGGCTGCCTGAGGGGAACCGACTGCCCAGAGGTCCACGATGGTCCGGGCTGGTCATCAGGTTCACTGTCGACAGAGCTGCTATCCTCAGTGTGGGCCTGTTCCGGTGGTGGGATGGACACTTCTGGACCCTCCTGGCTGGTGTGTTGTCGTTCGGGTCCTGCATGGGGTAAGAGAGTTTGGTTATTGTTTCTGTGTGTGCAATAGCGTGCGTGTTATGGGTGCCCTTGTTCCCCAGTGCAGGCATTCCCTTGAGGGAGGTGTTGTGAGGGTATTTAGTGGGGGGGAGGGGTTAGTGCAGTGGTCATGCATAGGTGATGGGTGCCCATGATTTGTGTTGGCATGCAGGAGTTGGTGTTGGGATGGGTGGGTTGTGCTGGTGAGACATTGTCAGGGAGGATATGTGCTGGGGGGTTGGGGGTGAGGGTGGGGGTGTGGGTTGGCATGCTGGTGGGGTGGGGGGGATATAGTAGTTGAGATGGGACTTACCAGAGTCCATTCCTCCGCCTACTCCAGCGAGGCCCTGAGGATGCAGGATGGTCAAGACCTCTTGCTCCCACGATGTAAATTTGGGAGGGGTGGGTGGGGGTCCCGCCGCCAGTCTTCTGGACCGCGATGTTGTGCCTGGAGACCATCGATCAGACCTTCCCCCGTAGGTCGTTCCATCTTTTGCGGATGTCCTCCCTATTCCTGGGATGCTGTCCCACCGCGTTGACCCTGTCCACGATCCGCTGCCATAGCTCCGCCTTCCTGGCTATACTGGTGTGCTGCACCTGCGAGCCGAAGAGCTGGGGTTCCACTCTTAGGATTTCCTCCACCATGACCCGGAGTTCTTGGTCCGAAAAGCGTGGGTACCTTTGGGGTGCCATGGGGTGGTATGGTTGAGGTGTGGGGTGGTGTATGTGATGAGGAGTGTGTTGGTGAGTGGTGCTTTGTGCTACTATGTGGTGTGTGTGATGGTGTAGTGTGCCTCAGTGTGTCTTGCTATGGATTGTCTGCTGTGTCTCTCTCTCCTTCTCTCAGTAATTATGGTCGCAGGGGTTTGTGGGTGATGTGGGTGTGTGTTTTGTAGTTGGTTGATTGTGTGTGAGTGGTGTGTGTATGTGTATCAGGTGTGTGTATTTCAAATTGTCCAATGTGGCTGTGTTTTGGTGATGTGTGTGTATTCTGACCGCGGCGGTGTGTACCGCCAATGGAATACCGCGTTTGAATGACCGCCGTGTGGATTCGCGGGTCGTAATGGCATGGGCGTATTTCTGTTGGCGTGACGGTGGAGGTTTGGTCATCTCCAGTTTATCGCTGCCCGCCAGTGGTTGACCGCGGCCGCGGCGGTGTTATGGCGGTCTTATGACCGGCGGTAAGGGCATTTTACCGCCGAGGTCAGAATGACCCCCTTAGTCTCCATGATTGTGCTGAAATAATGTTTTTAAGGGCATGCATGTCCTTTTTGGCATTTGTAGCTGCAACAATTTGTTCAATGGACAGAGTCGCTGGCATGCTAGACTTGACAATGAAGTTGATGTATTCCTAAGCAGTTTTTGGCATTGAATTGTGCCACTGTAGGAGTACTCATGAGAAATAATCTGCAGGGTTTTGGGTCTTCCCTGGCTTGTGCATAATTGTATAGTCATGTTCTTGTAAACATAACCCTCACCTTTCAATGCAACAGGGCATCTTGGTCTTTGGATTTCTGAATATAGTGAGTAGCGCTTGATAGTCTGTGATGATCGGGAAATGCTTTCCATACAGAAACACATGAAAATGTTCACAGGCCCACACCACAGCCAAACTCTCTTTTCCTGGCTGGAAATAGGCATGCTCTGTGTTGGAGAATCTTCAGCTGGCATACGCCAAAATGTGTCTGCGCATTTGGATGTCCATTGTACTGAGCAAGGATTGATCCTAGTCCAACTGGGCTTGCATTAACAGTAATCTCAGTTTGTAGTTTAGTATCATAGGATCCGGAGACCACCAGCAAGCCCTCACCCCCACACCACTAGCAATACGTAGACCGACAGATTTATTGGTTGGAAGAAGTTTTTATTACAAGTTCTTTATGATATTTTTCACACATAACTGTACCATAAACCACTTCAAATAAACTTTTTCATATTTACCAAAACATAAATCACATCCATAAGATATATTCAGTAACCATAAATCATTTTTTTATGACAGGATCCCTTCCTGTCCTGAACCACCATTGGACCACACAAGTGAACCGTACCTCACCTGTATCCCTAGGAGGGGCGGTTGCCCTGACTACACCGTTCCCTGTCCACACTCTCAGGGTTTCGCCCCCCCCTCCAAACACCAATCTGCCTAGGGGTGTAACGGGCGGCCAAGAGCGGGAGCCCCTTGGCCCCCCAGCGATCTGGGTTCCCTACCCCTTAATCTGGTGTGTACATCCGCAGGTTGGCTCAGGACTTCAGGATCCTATCTCTGGTGTTAACCCGGGGTCCCAGCCTTGGGGACCCCTCTGTTGCTCCTTGTTACTTTAATACCTCACTTTCCACTAATACCTTCTACACAACCTAAATTAAGGAGAGGGTGGGTGGGACAACTGCGAGCCAACCGCCATACCAGCCGCCACGGTGCAAGGAGGCTGACCCTTCCTGGGGGGGGCGCTTATGTAGCCCCCCACTGGCATGCAGCAGCTGGAACCGGTCTGGAGCTGATGCAGCAGAAACGTTCACCTTCCCAACCTTCCACCCCCACACCTCGCAAGGCCTGGGGGTGGAAGTACAGGCCAGCCCATCGCACAACTAGTGCGAAGGGGTTCTTGGGCCTCGGCGGTCCCATCTCATAAGGGGCCGCGCCCCCCCATCTTGGGGGGCGCTCTTCCATAGGATCTGGAGACCGCCAGGAAGCCCTCACCCCCAAACCACCAGCAATACGTAGACCGACAAACTTATTGGTTGGAAGAAGTTTTTATTACAAGTTCTTCATGATATTTTTCACACATAACTCTACCATAAACCACTTCAAATAAACTTTTTCATATTTACAAAAACATAACTCACATCCATAAGATATATTCAGTAACCATAAATCACTTTCTTATGACAGGATCCCTTCCTGTCCTGAACCACCATTGGACCACACAAGTGAACCGTACCTCACCTGTATCCCTAGGAGGGGCGGTTGCCCTGACTACACCATTCCCTTGTCCACACGCTGAGGGTTACGCCACCCTTCCAAACACCAATCTGCCTAGGGGTGTAACGGGGCGGCCAAGAGCGGGAGGCCCATGGCCCCCCCAGCGATCTGGGCTCCCTACCCCTTAATCTGGTGTGTAAATCCGCAGGTTGGCTCAGGACTTCAGGATCCTATCTCTGGTGTTAACCCGGGGCCCCAGCCTTGGGGACCCCTCTGTTGCTCCTGGTTACTTTAATACCTCACTTTCCGCCACGAGGGCGACCAGGGCCCGAAAGGTCCTTCGCCCTCCCCACCCGCAAACCGACTGCGATGCAGGGCAATTTTATAATCATAAAAGCATATGCTGTAAGACAAAATTAGATCCTGTCATAAATCATGATAACGACAAACCCAAAGATCCTCCTGCATCCTGAACACCGTTGCACCACACAGGTGAACCGTACTTCACCTGTATCCTTGAGGGGGGGCGGTTCCCAACACCTCACTGTCCCTTGTCCACGTGCTCCCGGTTCTGCCCCCCACCCCAACACCAAGCTGCCATGGGGGTGCAACGGGGTTGCCAGGAGCGGGAGTCCCGTGCCCACCCCAGCGATCTGGGCACCCTAACCCCCAAGGGTGGATGTACCTCCTCTGGTTGATTCAGGACTGCAGGATCCTACCTTCAGTTGTATCCAGGTTACCCTGCCCTGGGTATTCCTCTGTCACTTAGGGTGCATTCACTATCTCATCCCATGCCACGAGGGCGACCAGTGGCCCAGAGGACCTCCGCCCTCCCTGCCCTTAAATGAACTGTGGGAAAAAAGGGGGCCAATCATCCTCAATGCAACTGTCTGTGCCCACATCAGAGAAATGCACCCTCTTCTTAACCTGTGTCTATACTTTCAACAGTCTGTGAAGGGTAGTCCCCGCAGGCCCTGAACCGGAGCACTACCGCGGTATACTTGCCTTACCCATATCCAGGTCCCACTTCTATATGGCTATGAGGTCCAGGAACAGAAGTCCCCTGCACCCCTTCACCCTCTGGACCAGTCGCTGCAGCTGAGTGACCGATCCCAAATCACTGGGTATGCTGTGAAACTAATGCCGGCTGAAGCTCCCGGAGCGGTGGCAACCTGGAAGTCGCCTGCCGGACAAAGGAGTGGCTGAGCACCCACAACACGTCCCGCTACTGAAACAGAAGAAACAAGCATGAGTATGTTGTACAGAAGTGAATCACAAGCAAAGCAAAATTAGTTTTTGTTATTGCAGCACAGGCTGAACATAACGTCCATAACAGACAGGGGACCACCGGCTGTTCCTAAGTGCCTTGCCGGCATCCACCCCTAGAAATGAAAGAGCCACCAACACAGGACAACCTCAGCCCAATCATTGTTCTATCACTTCAGCCGAATGAGCCGCTGCTCGCCGTGGTCTCAGCAGAATGTTGCTGAAGCATCAGAGGTCATGGCTGGCTCAGGACTCCCAGGAAGTGAGAGCCCGGGGATCGCACACAGAGGCGAGAGAGAGCCAGCCCGTCAGCCAAGAAGAGAGAGAGCGAGAGAGAGAGGGAGACATCCTGCGCCAGTCTCTGCATAGGCCTGGAATGCCCTCGTGCCAGGCCTGCATGGGCAGGGGCCCCGCAATGGGAGTGTCATGTGTACACTGCGCCCCGGCACCTGAGCTGTGAGTGCGGCACTGCCGGCGCACATCAATGCCCCTCGGCCAACATAACAATGATGAAGCGCCGCCATTGTACAGAACGAAGAGTTATGTTATTGAATACATACCTATCAATCGGTCAAGCAAATGAAAAGGTAACATGTTTGAATGAATATGCGGGGTTTACCATTCCTGTTCACACAAAATCCCTGCGACGACTAGTCACCTGGTGTGTAGCTTTCCCAGTACGGGTGGTAAAATGTAATTAGGTTGAGTATCCCATGACCTTAGCTATAATTGTCATTTTTACCCGTTCAATTAACATGACAGCATGCCATGAACTGTGTTCTCAAATCTCGTCTCTCTATGAAATGTGCCTGAAGTATTTATTCAGAGCAGATTGCTGCAAGAAACAATTCGTCATTGTTTTATATTTCAGACAAGAAGAGCTGGAGCCCCGTCCCCACCCTCCATTCAAACAGCTGAGGCAAAGAACACGTTCGTACGTAAGCCTTTTACACAGTGATGCATCCCAGGGCCAACAGAAGTTCTCTCCAAGAGCATCCATGACTAGTCACCCATGATGCAACATTGCGGCACAGTACGCGTGACAGGGAGCCACGCCAGTTCAACAGATGGACATTTTTGCCATTGCTTCGGTCTTTTAGCACTAGTTGAGATACCTCCTTTTTTTTTTTTTTTCTGGAGACAAACGAATTGCAGCCTAAAGAAGGACTTTGATTCTTCGATTGTTTTTCTACTTACAATGGGAGCCAGTTATCTTGCTCCACCAATTGCTTGCATTAACCAGACCAGATGCGCTGCGTAGGGAGTAGAGACGGTCCAAGCAAACCGTAGCGCATGCTGTGCATGCTCTGAGAAAGGATCCCTGCGAGGGAAACGGCCAAGCAACTTTTTTGTTTTGTGGGGTACATTAATGCAGCTCACGCCGATCCAGCCCCAGAGCCACGTTACTTCCACGTTTACTGCTTGCAAGCCACTCACTTTGTACTTTTAGCATGTTCATTCTAGCTTAAAATGATCTTTTCCACAATCTACTTCAGTGGGACAGCGTGTAGCATTCATTGATCAGCACTCTACAACACCCCACGCTGCAAAAAGCTGCTTCTGAGTGCTAGCAAGACAGTCAAGACCACTGGAATTATGTTGCAACACGCTCTGCGAACGCATGGTTCTAGCGCACATAAACTTCCAATTCCTGCATCATTGGCAGGTTTCAACAAAATATTGTTTCTAGCTCAAATAGATCACAAGGTACTAATAATAAGGCACTACACATTGTGTCGCACAGTGACTGACGCTTTGCAAAGACTTTCAGTTAAGGGTTACTGTATGCGGGCCTTGAACTGCCACTATTGAGACGACACTTGCCTAGAAGTCATTCAATTGCAACAATGTGCTAAAATAGTGAAACATGCCATTTATCTTTTTGCCACTTAATTCTATCCACCCTGTTGCATAATCTGGTCCCTTAGTGCTGCAAAAAACACCAATGACCCTGACGAGAGACAGACATGACCAGTTGGAATAAGAAAAAAGTGTTGGAAAACAGTGCATAATAACTACCGGGGCCTTTCCTTTTTAACGCAGCACTTGTGATCCGGTCCTTCGTTTTAAGAGCTCCCGTGGAAGCCACAGCAGTTACCACCCAACAATATTGGTACTCATCCAATCAACCTCGGAAGGACGAAAGGCAGAGTCAACATAGACCCTTGGCTCGAACTCGCCCTCAAGGAGAGCGACGGCCCATCCGCGTCCTCTCCTTCAAAGACCAACAAAAAAGAACTAATGTCAGGGCAAAGCTACACAATGAGAGCATTCATGAGCGCGCAGCAGGGTGCCACTGGAAAGCAACAAATGCTGCTCCTCTCTTGGAGGTCACCGCTCAACAAACCTCAGGGCCCACACCTGTCTCGAGTCGCGTTCGATGAATTTACTCCACTCCACAGCAAGAATCCGAGAAGGACAGGCAGAAGAAAAAACACCTCTATATTTGTGACACGCACTGCAAACATAACCAGCAGGAGGATCTCCCACAAAGCAGAGCACTCAATTAAAACAAGGCAGACCGTCATCACACAATAATGCAATATCGTTGAGGGCTTTAGTACCTCATCTAATATCATTGGGCAGTAGTGTACCATAACAGCACCAGTAGGGCACTAAGATACACTAAAAGTGCATCACACACTAGTGCACGATGATCAAAGCCCAGCAATACACCACCTCAGTAGCTCATCACAACCATTGCTTTATGGCAGTGTTTCATCACTGCCACACCCGCGTGCACCACTCTTTAGTGAGGCTACAAGAATAAGATGTTACGATATGACAATAGTGATCAAACAAATAACTGCATGAAAGTGCTTCAAAAGAAAATAAAGCAAGCAATAGGGTGCTGTAAGGAAGCAGTTAGTGCATCACATAGCAAGCCGCCTCTGGCATCACAGCAATCGAAACATCAGTCATTCAGCGGAGCATCAAGCAAGCGCCACCAAAAAACAGCACCTTCAATATCCAAGATTCGTTACTCAGCAACACACGGTCGCCAAGCACGGCACCAAAATCCTTCAGTAGTGCAGTCATCAGCAAGCCGTGCACGGCAACTCCATACGATCCATGCTCCAATTGGACAGGTATTATCCTGCACGGAGTACCCACAATTCTATAATTCAGAAGGGAGAGTATCTCCACTTCTCAGCACTGCTGCAACATATTTAATGGGAGAGTGCTGGCACCTCCCAAGAGCACACAGGTACTCAGACGAGTGAGTACCTGCACTTCAACATTTCCATCTAAAGTGCTGCACAGGACAGTACACAGTCCGCACCAAATACATCTTTGCACCCAAGAGAACACCCTGGCCACCCGAGGGCACATGACCCACGGTCGCACCACCGTCGCTGCCACCCCACAAGAGTGCACCACGGCCACTCACGTGGACCCCCCTCACCTTGCCGGGTGGACACAAACATCTCGGACGACCGAGGAAATGGGAACCAAACCCGTACAGCCCGCTCTGCGTGAACCAGTCAAGAAAGTCAGCAGGCGCAGGCCTCAACACCTGAAACGCAATCCAAGGGAGCTGGCTGGGTTTGAACCCCTGACCAGGGCCAGCCTGCTGCACCAAAGACACTAGACCCTGCCACTGTGCGCAAGATAGCGGAGTGGGTTGAGTGGCCGCTGGAGAGACTCGACTGGAACTCTTAATGTTTTGATCCCCATTGCAAAGGGCCAACCCAGCCTTTTCTCTTTTGAAGGATGTTAAAAGGAGAACTGCAGAGCTGGGAAATAACATCCTCAGCTGTGTGTTATGAGACAACTCCACTTAAGGCGTTCGGTCTGTCAGCTACAACTGCTGTGAGTAACAGCAACATTACTCCCCTGAAAATCACTATCTGCGAGTCCCATACTGATGGCGCCCTTGCAAGAGATTACTAACAGCCCCTTATTAGCCTTCATATTAATTAACAAAAGTTCCCCAGAAATTCAAGGACAGTTCAGAGAATCGGGGAGGACAGCCGGCCACTGCCTCACAACACAACCAGGGCAGACCGTAAACCTATTCAGCCCGTGCCTCTCTCACGCTGCAATCGACCATGTATCGCGAACCATGATGAACGCAAGTCAGAAAGAAGGACTACACACCAAAACAAAGCCTGAAGAGCCCATGCTGGCACGTTCCCAGTGGGTGCCGGCCAGGTCGCGGTCCCGACCACACCCTCGCACCCACCTCGCTCCTGGGCGGACGCCCTGGATCTCAACCTGCACTGAAGTTTGGACGAGCGTCTCCGACAGCCGCTCCAACAACTGCGAGCCGACCGCCATACCAGCCGCCATGATGCAAGAAGACCAAGCCTTCCTGGGGGGCGCTTATGTAGACCCCCACTGGCATGCGGCGGCTGGAACCAGTCTGGAGCTGACGCAGCAGAAACGTTCACATTCCCAAACTTCCGCCCCCACACCTCGCGAGGCGTGGGGGTGGAAGTACAGGCCAGCCCATCACACAACTAGTGCGAAGGGGTTCTTGTGCTTTGGCGGTCCCGTCTCCTAAGGGGCCGCACTCCCCCATCTTGGGGGGCGCTCTTCCAAAGTAAGCCATCTCAGTTGCATTTCCAATTGTATGCTTTATTCTTTTGAAGCTGTGGTCACATACAGACGACCATTGGAACTGGGCATTTGGGGCACCCACTGTGGTAAAGTCACAAATGTACCTTGAACAGCAACTGCCCATGCCCAAATGGACCGTAGCATGGTGATATCTGATGGGGGACTGGTAGTTGACAGTGCCCACATTTTATCAGGATCAAGGGTCATCCCTCCATCAGAAAATACATGTCCAAAGAACTTGAGTTTGGTTTTGTGAAATTCACACTTTTTGGCATTTAACTTGAGACCCACATCTGTAAGTAACTGATATACTTGTGTGAGAGCCTTATCATGCTCCTTCCATATTGTTCCAAACACTAGTATATCATCACTGTAATTGAAAGAATGTGTAACAGGTTGAATAATTCTATGTATAACATCTTGGAACATTTCTGCAGCAGATGACCCACCAAAGCTCAAACTTTTGTATCTGAACAAGACAACACGAGTTGAAAAAGTGGTAATATACCTGCAGTTTTCTTCCAGGTCGAGTTGACGGTGTCACTTGTACAGGTCAAGACCGGAGAAGACTTTGGCTCCATTTAGCTCTATGATCATATCTGCCATGTGTGGGCCAGGATGTCTTTCTCCCTCGATTGCTTTGTTTGCTTGGCGCATATCCACGCAGATGTGCAGTGCACCTCCACTGTCTTTCTTCTGCACTACCACTATGGGTGACACCCATGGTGTGGGACCAGTAGAGCGCTTGATAATGTTGTGTTTTAGCAGGACTTCTAGTTCCTTTCAAACACTTGTTGTAGATGAAATGCTACTCTGCCGTGTCTGTGCAACAGGCCGAACGTCTTTATTAATGTGAAGTTGCACTTTCATTGTCTGGAGCCTTACTTGGCCATGAAATAGTGATGGGAACTGACTCACAATTTCAGTTTGTGTATTCAGGTTGCACTTGATAGATATTAGTCCCATGTCAGCAGCAGTCACAAAATTAAGTAGGCATCCACTGGATGCAGTACCTTGAAGAATGAGGATTGTGGCCCGCACAGACATCTTATTATGCTTCAAGATTGCTGTGAATGATCCTTGACTCTGCAGTGGTTTGGAAGCAGCCCAGGTGTTCACCTTCATGTTAGACTCTTAGAGTTTCGGTGCAGGTGAAAAACTGTTAAATTATTCAACTGGCATGATGTTGATAGATGCACCGCTGTCGATTAAAAAGGTTACGGGACAACTGTTGACCTTTAATTTGATCTTGACGCAATGTCCATAAGAGTTCTTTAATTTCATTGAGTCACCTATTTTGGTCATTCATCTGCCCTCTCTGCACACAGGAAGGCCCATGTGTGCATGTCTCTCTTTTATAAACATGATCACTGCACATTCATCCTCTTCACTGTTGCTCGTTGAGCAATTTTTCCAGCATGAACTTGACAACTATCAAATTTGTTTGGTTTCCATCTGTCACAGTTGAGGTCACTTTTTGTCTTTGTGGGTGTGGCAAGAGTGCTCCTGGAACCTTCTGGTGTCCATCTTGTCTCACTGTCACACAATTGGTTTCACTTTTCTTTGTAAATTGTTATGAAGAGGTTCTCTTTTCCGAATCCTCTGCTCATCTGTCTGATGGCTGGACATTTGCTTTCAATTGTAAGTGAAAATACACATTGGAAACACAGTCTTTCTTTCTTTGAAGATGTTGATTGATGGGCATCTACTTGATGCTTGTGTTTCCTATTCATGACTAACGATGATTCACTTTTTGTTGTTCCCGCATCCATGTCAGCGACTTTCCGATCCTCTCGTTCTTCGGCTCTGGCAAGCATCAGTACTTTTTCGAGACTGTGTCTCTCTTAACATGCGTCTTCTTAACGAGTCCAACAAACAACTATCAATGACGCTGAGGCTTCTTCATTTTTAAAATTTCTAAACTTAGTGTTTGATGAGCGCGTGAAGTCTCTCAACAAACTCATCCATCGTCTCACCAACTTGTTGTCTTGCTTGATGGAAAAAGTACCTTTCATAGTGGATGTTTGGCATCGGATTAAAATTTACTCTCAATGTTTCTTTGGTCTGGCTACATGACATTGTCTCAGTCTGTGAGTTTTTCTTTATCACTTTTTTTACTCTATCACCAGCAAGATTCTTTAAATATTTAGGTGGTCATTACAACCCTGGTGGACGGTGTTAAAGCTGCGGTAATACCGCAAACAGGCCGGCGGACAAAAAAAGGGAATTACGACCCTGGCGGAAACCGCCAACTAAGACAGCCACTTTAACACACCGCCCGCCACGGCGGTACAGACAAACAGCGCGGCGGTCACCGCCAACAGACAGGCGGAAGACAATGTACCGCCCACACTATCACAACACACCAATCCGCCACCTTTTCCGGGGTGGATTCACCGTGGATAAAAACACGGCGGAAACAGCCATTTCAATGGGAAAACGCTCACCTCAACACATCCCACGAGGAACGAGGGCACCATGGATCCGGAACTACAAATACTCCCTGCCCTTGCATTCCTGCTCATCTACGACCAACAGCGACGTAGGCGCAGAACATACCGGTGAGTACAGCACCTATGACACGGGGAGGGGGGAGGCAAAAGTTACGGGGACACCCACCAAACACCCCCACCCTCGCATATTACAACATACACACCAATGCATTCACAAAAATCACAGTAACAACCCACAATCCCCCCGAAAGAATGCAAAGACAAAGCGAATAGCGGTCAAACTTTGTATTGTGCCAATATACTACTCATTAAAAAATATACGGATATATATATCACGAAATCTGTCAAAAATAAATGTACAATACAAGATGTAGTGCAGATATGTACACGACAATGTCCATGCACCAACAGTCCAAAAATGCATGGGCGACGCCCACAATAGAAACCTGACCAAAATCCGAGAGAACACTACCGGGGCATCAGATAGAAACACTACAGGCACCTCAGGGGGAAGGGGAGGGGGGGGACCTCAGCCAGATGAATGCGAAGCCAGATCCACGACGGGGCTCCATGCCCATTGATGTATCCTGGGGAGTGCAAAGCCACAGTCTCTCAAGTCACTTCAGTGGGTGGGTTGCCCACTGTGCCATCCTGGGGAGTGCAAAGCCACAGTCTCTCAAGTCTCTGCAGTGGGTGGCTTGCCCACTGTTACATCCTGGGGAGTGCTAAGCCACAGTCTCTCAAGTCTAACAAGTGGGTGGCTTGCCCACTGTTACATCCTGGGGAGTGCAAAGCCACAGTCTCTCAAGTCTAAAAAGTGGGTGGCTTGCCCACTGTTACATCCTGGGGCGTGCAAAGCCACAGTCTCTCAAGTCACTTCAGTGGGTGGGTTGCCCACTCTTACAACCTGGGGAGTGCAAAGCCACAGTCTCTCAAGTCTCTACAGTGGGTGGCCTGCCCACTGTAACATCCTGGGGAGTGCAAAGCCACAGTCTCTCAAGTCTCTACAGTGGGTGGGTTGCCCACTGTGCCATCCTGGGGAGTGCAAAGACACATCTTCGCAAGTAGATGCAGTTCTCTACTGGTACTGGGTGGGACTGGTGCCCAGACTGGATGAGTCTCCCCGTGAAAGTACATGTCCTGTCACAGTCCCAGCTGCACATGGGAGAACGATGCCTGAAGTGCCGGACTATTCATACCCACACGGTCTTGGCAGTCTTTGCCCTGTTCAGCGGTCTTCACCATGGCAGTCTTGGCCTTGTTCAGCTGTGCTTTGCCATGGCGGTCTTTGCCCTGTTCAGCGGTCTTCACCATGGCGGTCTTTGCCCTGTTCAGCGGTCTTCACCATGGCGGTCTTGGCCTTGTTCAGCGGTGCTTTGCCATGGCAGTCTTGGCCTTGTTCAGCGGTGCTTTGCCATGGCAGTCTTTGCCCTGTTCAGCGGTCTTCACCATGGCGGTCTTTGCCCTGTTCAGCGGTCTTCACCATGGCAGTCTTGGCCTTGTTCAGCGGTGCTTTGCCATGGCGGTCTTTGCCCTGTTCAGCGGTCTTCACCATGGCGGTCTTTGCCCTGTTCAGCGGTCTTCACCATGGTGGTCTTGGCCTTGTTCAGCGGTGCTTTGCCATGGCGGTCTTTGCCCTGTTCAGCGGTCTTCACCATGGCAGTCTTGGCCTTGTTCAGCGGTGCTTTGCCTTGGCGGTCTTTGCTCTGTTCAGCGGTCTTCACCATGGCGGTCTTTGCCCTGCTCAGCGGTCTTCACCATGGCAGTCTTGGCCTTGTTCAGCGGTGCTTTGCCATGGCGGTCTTTGCCCTGTTCAGCGGTCTTCACCATGGGGGTCTTGGCCTTGTTCAGCGGTGCTTTGCCATGGCGGTCTTTGCCCTGTTCAGCGGTGCTTCACCATGGCAGTCTTTGCCCTGTTCAGCGGTCTTCACCATGGCGGCCTTGGCCTTGTTCAGCGGTGCTTTGCCATGGCGGTTCTGGTACGGATATTGGTGTGTGGCATTACGATCTCCACAATGGACATTGGTGTGTGGCATTACGATCTCCACAATGGACATTGGTGTGTGGCATGACGATCTCCACACTGGACGTTGGTGTGTGGCATGACGATCTCCACACTGGACGTTGGTGTGTGGCATGACGATCTCCACACTGGACGTTGGTGTGTGGCATGACGAACTCCACACTGGACGTTGGTGTGTGGCATGACGAACTCCACACTGGACGTTGGTGTGTGGCATGACGAACTCCAAAATGGACGTTGGTGTGTGGCTTGACGTTCCATCATTGCCCAGCGGGGCTGTGGGATTCTGGACCCTCCTGGGCTGTGACTCCGGCGGTGGCGGTGGTCTCCTGACCAGTAACGATACTTGGGCCCTCCTGGGCTATGACTCTGGCGGTGGTCTCCTGACCAGTAACGATACTTGGGCCCTCCTGGGCTATGACTCCGGCGGTGGTCTCCTGAACAGTTACGATACTTGATCCCTCCTGGGCTGTGACTCTGGCGGTGGTCTCCTGACCAGTAACGATACTTGGGCCCTCCTGGGCTATGACTCTGGTGGTGGTCTCCTGACCAGTTACAATACTTGAGCCCTCCTGGGCTGTGACTCCGGCAGTGGCGGTGGTCTCCTGACCAGTAACGATACTTGGGCCCTCCTGGGCTGTGACTCCGGCGGTGGCGGTGGTCTCCTGACCAGTAACGATACTTGAGCCCTCCTGGGCTATGACTCTGGCGGTGGTCTCCTGACCAGTAACAATACTTGGGCCCTCCTGGGCTATGACTCTGGCGGTGGTCTCCTGACCAGTAACGATACTTGGGCCCTCCTGGGCTAAGACTCTAGCGGTGGTCTCCTGACCAGTTACGATACTTGAGCCCTCCTGGTCTGTGACTCCGGCGGTGGCGGTGGTCTCCTGACCAGTAACGATACTTGGGCCCTCCTGGGCTATGACTCTGGCGGTGGTCTCCTGACCAGTTACGATACTTGAGCCCTCCTGGGCTGTGACTCCGGCGGTGGCGGTGGTCTCCTGACCAGTACGATACTTGGGCCCTCCTGGGCTGTGACTCCGGCGGTGGCGGTGGTCTCCTGACCAGTAACGATACTTGGGCCCTCCTGGGCTATGACTCTGGCGGTGGTCTCTGGACCAGTGACGACGGTGCTGGCGGTTGTGTCTGGACCGCCGGAAATGATGGCGCACTTCTCCGCCGTGACACTCACAACAGGTTGGGGAGACTTCCTCAGGACCTTCCCCACCTTCTTTTGAGTTACAGATGACTCACCAATCGCCTTGGATCCCATTTCACTGTGTGTCCCACCAGGAGTCTTGACACGGTCCCGTCGTCCACTCTCCAATTTCGGAGCCTTTACAGGGGGTGGGCTGACAGTGCCTTGGCGCCGGGTCCTACTGCCTGCCCTGGTGGACGGGGCACTCCAAAAACCTGGTACACGCACCACTGGTACTGGAGGCTTTTTGGCTGAGGCGCTACGATGGGACTGATGAATTGGAGGGGGGGGTGGGGGCAAAAAGGTCAATTTGACATAGGGACAGTTTCTGACGTACACTGGGATGGGTAACTGGAGGGGCTCTGGGAGTGGAGGAAGAGGAGGTGGTTGTAGGAGGTGTCACTTTAGCTGTTTTGGGTGCAGGTGCAGGTACTGGAGGCTGTCGTGAGGTGGATGGATGTTGGGTGAGTGATTGCCGGCGTTTGTGTACTTTGGGAGGGGGCGTCACAGACATACTGGGAGAGGACACAGGGGACGTGTATATGGCAGTGGAGGTGGTGAGTGCAGGTGAGCGGCTTGTGGTGCTGGGTGTCCTGGTGCGAGTCCTAGTGCCTGTAGATGTGGTGCATGCAGGTGTGTGTGTAGACAACACTGGGAGGGAGGAGGGAGAAGAGGAGGAGGGGGACACAGTGGAGACAGTGGATGTTGTTGTGTCTGTATGGGTCTGATGCTTGTGTGAGTTCCTGTGGTGTGTGTGGTGCCTATGTTTGCTTGAGCTACTTGTGTGTGTTGACTTGTGTGCATGCTGGTCTGTAGGTGTGCTTGGGATGGGCTGGGGTACAGGGGATTGGGTCTGGGTGGAGGAAGTTGGAGGGGGGAGGCTGGACACAGGGACAATGGCTGCCATCAGTGCTGAGGCCAGAGATTGCAGGGTTCACTGAAGGACAGCCTGACCAGAATGAATTCCTTCCAGGAATGCATTACCGTGTTTCAACTCTCGTTCTACACCCTGGATGGCATTCACAATGGTAGACTGCCCAACAGTGAGTGACCTGAGGAGGTCAATGGCCTCCTCACTGAGGGCAGCAGGGGTGACTGGGGCAGGGCCTGAGGTGCCTGGGGCGAAGGTGATGCCCACCCTCCTGGGTGAGCGGGTACGGGGTGAACGCTGAGGGGATGCTGGGAGGGCGGTGCTGGTAGGGGAGGTGGCGGCTGTACCTGTAGAAGTGGGGCAAACAGATGGTGCCGCCACCACAGGGGAGCTCCCATCGGCGGACGAGTCCGTGTCGCTGTTTGGTGATCCTGTGGCCGACGTGAAGCTCCCCTTGCCCTCCGTCCCACTGGTGAATTCAGAGTCTGTGGTGTGGCCCTCCATGGCCATGTGGGATGCAGCTCCCTTGTGCTCCGGTGCCACTGTACCTCCGCCTGTTGATGCTGATGTACAGAAGGACAGGGAGAGCAGAAAAAGTATGGAGACAGAAGAAAGAGAGTTTTAGTGCATGGCATACCGCTACCGTTGGCGGACAAGACAAACGCAGCAGCCCCCTGCATTACGCCGTGCTCCTGCCCTCTGCACATGCAATTTCTGGGATATGGCCTACATGGCAATGGTAGAAATCTGCCCACATGGATGCCAAAGGGGCAACTATACATCAATTTGCCTTTTGTTTTAGCTGGGGTAGAGCGCCACATGGCCTACATAATGGAGGGGCCTTGCCTACCTAACTCGCCCTGGCCTAGGGACACCCACAGCCCACCACCCCCACCCAGACAGCTCCACTGCACGCAAAGTCCATAGGATGAGGTTGTACTCACCCCCTTGTGTCTGCTGTGATGTCCTTAAGCGCCCATCCAACTCCAGGTAGGCCACCGCCAGGATCCGGAACATCAGGGGGGTCATGGTGCGACGGGCACCCCTCCCACGTTGGGAGGCCATCCCCAGCTGAGCCTCCGCCGTCTTCTTGCTGCAGCGGCGAATGTCCTCCTATCTCTTCCGGCAGTGGGTACCCCGTCTCTGGTGGGCCCCCAGGGTCCGGACTTCCTTGGCGATGGCACGCCAAATGTCCCTCTTCTGGTGGGCACTGACCTACATGACATGCACAAGGAAAGAGGAACAGTCATTACCTACAGCACCGTTGTTGTAATTGGCCCCCTCCCAACTCTATCCCTGTGGCCCATTCATCCCCATGCATGACTGTTCTATGTACTCTGCCCCCTTCCCTCATCCACCCACCCAGGCCTAGCCCATACAACGTGCTCCCTGTGTACTAACCTGTTGGTCTGGAGGACCGTAGAGTAGCGTATACTGGGGGAGGACCCCATCCACAAGTTTCTCCAACTCCTGTGCAGTGAAGGCAGGGGCCCTTTCCCCAGACGCAGCAGCCATCGTCGCTTCCAGACCGAGGTCACAGCAGCACTAGCAGTGTAGGTCCTCTCCTGTCGAAGGTCAGGTATCTAGTGATTGAAGAGATAGAAAATGGTGGTGACATCCGCGGCGGTGACGTCCGCAGCGGTGCGCATCATCACCGCCAGCGCACCTGTTCATTGGCTCCTGGGACCCATAGGGTCCAATGCTAACCAATGCAACATTGCGCCGCGCTCTACGACCGCCTACCGCGACGGTGTCCAACGCCAGCGCAGTTACCCCACAATTCCATTGTCCCAGTTTAGAGGTCAGGCAGCCGCCATTTCAGGGGCCCACATGGCTTCAATTACTACTGCGTCACACATACCGAGGCCTACACTCAAAACTTTTCCCGGATGGGTTAATTGTCTGGTGTAGTCTTGTGTGTGACTGTGGGTACATACCTGGAGGAATGCTGACATTTTTTTCGCTGTTGCCCTTCTTAGGCACCGTCAGTTGGGACATATTGGAAGATGGCGGAATCCCCCGGTGTACCGACCGCTGGTGGACCTGTTGACAATGGAAGAGCGACATGTCATCGTGACCTACCGGTTTGACCGTGCCACAATCCGGAAACTATGTACCCAGTTGGAGCCAGACCTGATGTCACCAATCCGCCATACAACTGAAATCCCCCCTGACGTATAGGTGCTCTCAGTGCTCCATTTCTTTGCAAGTGGGTCTTTTCAGACAACAGTGGCCATGGCATCAGGGATGTCCCAGCCTATGTTTTCCAACGTTTTTGTCCAGAGTGTTGTCTGCCCTGCTGAAACACGTAAGGAGATACATCATTTTCCCTGAGGTGGCGGATTTGCCTACAGTGAAAGGTGACTTCTATGCCCTTGGACATATCCCCAACATCATAGGTGCCATTGATGGGACCCATGTAGCTCTGGTCCCCCCCGCAGGAATGAACAGGTGTACAGGAACAGGAAGAGTTATCATTTGATGAATGTCCAGATGGTCTGTTTGGCAGACCAGTACATCTCGCAGGTAAATGCGATGTTCCCTGGCTCAGTGCATGACGCCTACATCCTGCGGAATAGCAGCATCCCTGATATGATGGGTGAACTCCAGAGGCACCGTGTATGGCTATTGGGGGACTCTGGTTACCCCAACCTGTCCTGGCTACTGACCCCAGTGAGGAATCCCAGGGCAGAGGAACGGTACAATGAGGCCCATGGGCGGACTAGGGGGGTGATCTAGCGTACCTTTGGCCTCCTGAAGGCCAGGTTCAGGTGCCTCCATATGACAGGTGGGTCCCTATTCTACTCACCGAAGAAGGTGTGCGACATCATCATCGCCTGCTTCTTGCTCCATAACTTGGCATTGCGACGCCAGGTGCCTTTTCTGCAGGAGGATGATCCAGATGACAGTGTTGTTGCAGCGGGTGAGCCTGTGGAGCCTGTGGACAGTGATGAGGAGGAAGCTGAAGAAGATGAAAACGACAACAGGGAGTCAGTCATACAGCAATATTTTCAATGAGACACAGGTGAGTACAATTTCCTGTTTCACATTATATTACATTTCACACGTCTACCTCTATCCTCTACCTACATTTCACTCCCTATTTGGTAACTGAGTTGTCCCCTTCCATTTCAGTTTCAGTAATGTGGTAACCTACGTGTCAACAGCTTGCACCCTTGAAAGGCTTGTGGTGTGTGACATTGGTATGTTGACCTTCCAATGGGTAACCTTTTTTAACACTGTAATTGACAATACAAAGTTCACAATCATTGACTGACTCCAATATTATTGAGGTTTCAAGGGTGTTTATTGAAGTGCATAAAAATATAGGGGGGTTGTGAAATGGGGAGAGGTCATGGTGGAAGAATGTCCATGGCAGAGTCCAGTCTATTAGTCTCACAGGTACATTGCACATCTGCCCATTGGAAGTGGAGCTGGGGCAGTTCCAATCTGGACAGGGTAACTAAGTGGGACAGTGGGGGACAATCAGGGTGGTCTTATTTCCTGGCGGGGGTCTTGCCATCTTGCTCTGTCCTGTTCCTGGATCTCAGGGCCCGCTTTCGTGGTGGTTGTCCGTCTGCAGGGGGTGGGGTGCTGGTGTGTTGGTCCTGTGGCGGGGCGTCCTGTCCACTAGCGCCGGCAGAGGTGGTGGGCATTTCATCGTCCTGGCTAGTGTCAGGGGCCCCTTGGAGTGCCACGGTGTCCCTCAAGGTCTTTTGAATGTCCGTCATCACCCCTACGATGGTGCCCAGGGCGGAGCCGATGGTCCTGAGCTCCTCCCTGAACCCCAAATACTGCTCCTCCTGCAGACGCAGGGTCTCCTGCAACTTGTCCAGGACCGTTGCCATCGTCTCCTGGGAGTGGTGGTAGGCTCCCATGATGGATGATAGGGCCTCGTGGAGAGTGGGTTCCCTTGGCCTGTCCTCCCTCTGTCGCACAGCAGCCCTCCCAGTTCCCCGGTGTTCCTGTGCCTCCGTCCCCTGGACCGTGTGCCCACTACCACTGCCCCCAGGTCCCTGTTGTTGTTGGGGTGGTGGGTTAGCCTTGGTGCCCTGTAGTGGTGGACACACCGCTGATTGACCTGTCCTGGGTAGGGATGTATGGGCCCGCTGGGTGGGTGCTGTGCTGGGGTTACCAGAGGGTGGAAGCTCGGTGTTGGGCTGTGGCTGGGCAAGGAGAACCGACTGTCCTGAGGCCCACGATGGTCTGGGCTGGTCATCAAGATCCAGTAGGGCAGAGCTGCTGTCGTCACTGTGGGCCTCTTCTGGGGTCGGAGTGGTGTTGTCTGGACCCTCTGGTCGGGTTCCTGCGGGGGTATAAGTACATGATTATTGCATGTGTGTGTTTCATGGTGTGCAATGGTTGGGTGTGCGTGAACCCCAGTGCAGGCATTCCTGTGTGGGGGCTTGTGTGGTGATGGTTGGGGGGTGTTCTGGGTCTGTGCAGTGGGCATGCTTTAGTGATGGGTGTCCATGCTTAGTTGTGTCATGCAGGTCTTGGGGCTGGAATGGGTGGTTGGTGTTATGGGTAGATTAGTGAGGAGTTAGGGTGATAGGGGAGGGTGTGAGGGTGGGGGGGTGTGATAGCATGCAGGTAGGGTGGGGGATATGATAGTGAAGATTTGACTTACCAGTGTCTGTTCCTCCAACGACTCCTGCGAGGCTCTCAGGATGCAAGATGGACAAGCCTTGCTCCTCCCATGTTGTTAGTTGTGGGGGAGGAGGTGGGGGTCCGCCGCCAGTCCGCTGTACCGCGATGTGGTGCCTGGATACCGTGGAACGCACCTTCCCCCGTAGGTCGTTCCACCTCTTCCTGATGTCCTCCCTATTTCTTGGGTGCTGTCCCACAGCGTTGACCCTGTTGACTATTCTTTGCCCTAGCTCCATCTTCCTGGCTATGGATGTGTACTATACCTGTGAGCCAAATAGCTGTGGCTCTACCCTGATGATTTCCTCCACCATGACCCTGAGCTCCTCCTCAGAGAAGCGGGGGTGTCTTTGGCGTGACATGGGGTGTTGTGTGTGATGTGTAGGGTGGTGTATGTGTTGATGAGTGTGGTGAGTGTAGTGGTATGTGGTGTTTTGTGCGTGGATGTTGTGTGGGTGATGGTGTAGTGTGCCTCTGTGTGATGGTGTTATCTATTCTGTGCTGCCTCTCTCTGGCCTTCGTCTCTAATTTGTGGTCGTAGGGGTTTGTGGGTGATGTGGGTGTGTGTTTTATATAGTGTTGGGTGTGTGGGAGTGGTGTGTGTATGTGTATCAGGTGTGTGTATTTGGAATTGTCCAATATGGCGGTGTTTTGGAGCTGTGTGAGTATTTTGAGCGTGGCGGTGTGTACCGCCAATGGAATACCGCAGTTGAAAGACCGCCGCATGGATTCGTGGGTCGTAATAGCATGGGCGTGTTTCTGTTGGCGTGGAGGTGGAGGATTTGTTTCCGCATATTTTTCGCTGACCTTTGGTGTGGCGGACTTGTGTGGGTGTCTGAATTTTGGCGGATTCCGTGATGTGTGACATAATAGCTGTGGCTGTCTCCCGCCACCGCGGCGGTGTATTGGCGGTCTTCTGCACGGCGGTAAGCGGCTTTTACCGCCAATGTTGTAATGACCCCCTTAATGACTTCCTCATCATTTACTTCTTCCAGAGCACCTATGAAGTACTTGAAAGTCTCAATCCACGTGGTCCATTTATCACCAATATTCAGTTTTTTTGGTGGTGTTGAATGGCAGAAGAGGTTTTAGAAAAGCAGCTGCTATGTACTTCACACCTCTGTCTCCTGCCATTGAGAGTATGTGCTGTTTAGGCAGCGCTCATTGTGCACCTGAATCTGTGCCTTCTGGAAGTGCCAGCTTTGAGTTTGAGCTCAGGTCGCCTGAGTGGCTCAGCAGTTATGTTGCACCTTCTTTATTTTTGACTGTGAGTGCATTTTCTGTTTCTTGCATGCACTGGTCTTTGTCATTGGTCTTTCTGGTTTGTTTGAGTCATTTCTTTGTCCTATTTTGGCAGATTTCACTATTCCAGTCCCAAACTCTGACTTTGATAATGGTGGGTTATATGTTAGAATCACCTAGCTCGAGTCGAGATTTGGAACATAGTAGACGCTACTTGTTACTGTGCACGGGTTGGCCTTTCTAACACTTCTTGGCCGTTATATCCGATGCTGCAATTATAAAGTGTTTTGCTTCTCTGGTGAGTACATTTCTATTGTACCTTGTTGTCGCCTCCCTCTAGTGTTATATCTGGTTGTCGCTGTCTTTTATGTTGTACCTGGCTGTCACTGCCCTTAACATTCTCTTTGTATGACTGATGGCTCAGTGTTGCGGCCCAGCAAAGTATTGTTTCAGCCTGGCCAGCAAGTCTTTGCAGGTTTTTCCAATTGCACTCCTCTGTTAAGCCTCAACTTCACTGCAGTGCCTTGTACGGGCTGGAGGGGAGCTTGCACTCCACATAAGCCAACTTCTTTGCATTGGTTGAGGTGCACATGGCACGCATGAGCAGTTTGCTATAGCCTTACAAAATCTCAGGGAGAGCAGTCTTGTTTCTTTGGGGCACAGATCCCATACTTAGCGCCAGTTGTCGCATCCTCCTCAACCCACAAGAACATGCCACACACGGAGCTCATAGCTAACGCCTTTATTCATCAGTGTACAGCATTCAACTAATTTCTCATTATCTCATAGCCGTTAATAACCACACCTTAACATCTCCCAAAATTATTACATAATACTTTAATTGAGTCCACCCAGGGCTGCTGGATCCTAGTGCTCTCAGTCCTAAAACACTACATCTGACATCAGGGTTTATGGTTAAATGAGTGTGGACTTTGGAGCTAGTATTCCTTGGAATGGCTGTCAAATGTAGGCTGTAGCCATAAAGTTTTAATTTGCCCAGGATAATCCCCTGTGGATGCAGGTGGGCTGTATATGTTTTATGGTACACTCTTGCTATGGGGATCACTGAAGGGTTTGTAGCTGGCTGCTATAGCATTGGGACACCTCACTATGACTAGCAGTGGCTGAAACACAAATTGAGAGTTTGTTGCTCTACTCCTTTCACTGCTTTTTTGTTCAAGAAAGTGACTTTTGCTTGGATGACTTGAGCTGCTTTGGGGGAAAGCAATCAGTGACAGCTGGCCTGCCATGCCATGGTGGCTTGGAGGACCTGCCCACCTCTTTTTTTTTAAGACAGATCACCAAAATGAGTGTCCATTTTCAGAAAAAGGCAAAATGTACGTCCTGCTCACCTGCTAGGAATTTTCTCCCAGCACAAGGGAGACAGTGGATTTTTTTCTGTCAGGTCATGGCATAGTTGACAGAGCAGGTCGAGACCAGTAGAATGCCGGTGGTCATGGGGTCCGAAGGGCAGCAATAAACAGAGCGGTCCCTCCAATGCCATTCATGGCATCATCAAGTCTGCATAATATTCTTCCCAATCGAAGAGGAACTGAGAATTGGAAAAATGGGGAATCCACCCGTTTTGATACAGGTCGTATATTTCAACCTGCGACTCCCTTCACAGCTTCTAATAAGGTTGTCTATATTTTTTTGTTGGTGTGAACAATAATTAGTAAACTAAAAAAGATATGCATGCCGCTAGTAGAAGTGCCACAATCTTGAGTCTCCACTAGAAGTCCTTAATAATTACATTTCTGATCCTTAAAAAATAATGGCTAACTCACAATTTTCAGTAAATATTCATTAGATGGAATGTCCTCAAATAACATTTGGCATATGTACAACCAGCTGCATGGCACGGGGACCTATAAGTCTATTCCGAGGACTACTGCTTAGCTTTTATTATACAATAAAGTGAGAAAAACATGAATGGTGGCTTTAACAGACTGAAAGCTAGGAATGGAGCTGCTGGATACATAACCACGGAACTGCTTTCTGAAAGAACTTCAAAATGTGTTAAATAGGTAGATTAGCTTTTCTAAAGACAACCAGCGGAGGAGGAGATTGACAGTTCATATTGTTAGCCTCATCACTTTAAATAAATATTCTGAAAATAAATGTTTTGGGGGGCATGTTGAGTGCCTCTGGCACTGGCACCACCCGTTTTACATCTCACAACAAGACAATTAATAACAACATGAGACCTGATGAAGCAGGAAATGAAGGTTTTACATTTATTAACGCGTAAACGTAGTGTGAAATAATCATGTGTGACTTTAACCGAACTAATAAAGATTGTACGGGGACAAAATGTGCCCTCAGAGTCGTTTGCCATCATTTATAAGCGTGCTCTATATAACGTGGTGTATTAGAATTGCACTAATCCGACATAATCGTAAACGTGTGCTATGATTTGCTCGTTTGAAATGTTTTAGCTTAGCATTACTTTAGCGGAGGCTTTGGCCTAGCTGCCTGGTCTCACGGTTTAGATGCTCGTATTTTTCCAATGTGCTATTAAACGTGTATTTTTGCTTGAAGCTGTACTTTTCCACAGAAACCGTTCACATGCTTATCTTAAGGTTTCGTGCCAGCCTGGCATATTTTCTCTTTACTCCAAGGTCGATCTGCAGGTGCAGACAATGGAAGCTCTGAAAGTGAGTTAATTGGCATAAAATGTTGCAACTTGCGTACCCATCTCCAAGGATAATGTATGCTTAAGTAAAAGCTTGAGAACTGTCGTTTTGATTGGACAATTTGAAGCTAACCTATGAACCCTCCAATGGAGACCCTACTGGATTCGAACTGTTGTCTATAAAACCCAGGTGCACAAGGAGAAATTAGGCCATTATTGGACATCCCGCCATTTTGCAGACTTCGTAGCTATTATGGCCCACTTTGCTGCGACGCCATTTTGAAAGAGACTTTGATGCTTTCTCTAATCGAGAGAAAGAGACTTTAATGATTCTGGCCCTAGAGACTTTAACTTTGATTTGATTCCTTGCATGAAGTAATAGTTTTACCTTGCCGCCGTGAGGCAATTGCCCGTCCACCCCTGCCCCTTAGTCCCGTCCTATGCTGATCGAAACGGTACCCATGCTGACTGAAGAACGGTACCTGTGAGACGAAGACTTCCTTGATTGCTGATCGTAATTGGTAAATATGAAAGGAAAATTGTAAAATTGCATTGTGTTTCCTTTAGGTAACCAACTGCTGATTTTGATAAGAGCCCTAGTTAGGAGTTTTCTAAATTAATGTTGCTAAATTGTTTTTGCATGAAGTCCCACATGCCAATGCTAATTTGAGGTTAGATGAGGATTCCTTTGCTGCACGATGCAATTTGAGATCTTGTTATGCTGACTAAATGTATGCAATTAGCTCATTACAGATTATCGTATTAGTGATTTGCATTGCTATTATCGAATGTCTTGTGATTCAAATGCTACATAGATTGCACCTGTTTCGCCGCTATGGACAGCTATTAATGTTCATTTACGTTTATCATTTGGTGTTGAGACACATTTATATTGTGCTAGCTTTGTTAATATAGGGAAATAAAATTCACTAACTTTGAATAAACTGGTGTGGTTATTCCTGACTGAAAGGTCAGGGTTCGCCGTAATGTATTCTGGATTGATTGTCAAGTGTTATGTTGATCAAGGTATTGCTTATGTTCGTTATTAATTATTGATTTAAGGAAATTGATCGATATAGAGTACAGAGTCCCACTTAGTCAAAAGATTCATCGGCCTAAAGAGCGTCCAAAACACAGGTAAAATCATTAGTACGGACCGCTCTATCAGTAGATGGTAGCAGAGGACGGTTTCGTCTTTTGGGACCCTGTACTCTTAAAGTACATGGTGTTGAATTAACGGTTGCGCATTTTGAGACCCCACTCGAGAAGTTGAATTAGATTTTTCTTGGGTAAAACAGATTGACAGAATGATGATGGGCTAGGTCCACCGCGACTTTCCCGGGATCTCGGAGCTTGCGAATGGAGAGAATGGAGGTGTGGATTCGGCGTTGGCGGTACTAGTGATGGTATGAGTGAAGTTAGGGTTTTGCGCTTGCACAGCTTATTGCCGCAGGGTGTGTGAAAAGGTTGCGAGGATTTTTTTTTTTCTTTTTAGAGGATAGCGGAGGTGCGACTCCGAGTGTAGAAGTAGAGAAGTCGTCGAACTTCATAGAGATAGCGGAGGTGCGACTCCGAGTGTGAGAGTAGGGAAGTCGTCGAACTTCATGTGCGTGTGGCGCTTTGTGCATAAAAAGGTCCACGTGGTTGTTGTTGTTGAGACGGGCCCTGCGAGGTCAAGAGACTCCGGAGTATGTTGATCCATGTTGTGGTCTGGGCGGTTTAGTAGGTTGATCGGGCGTGGTCAACGAGTCGGTACGTGTGTTAGGGAGTGAAAGAAACTTCGACTTCGGGCTTTGACAAGATTCTAAGTGCACTAGAACAGATCATTGACAAGTTGAGAGTAGATCTGCGGGTCAGATTTGCTTGCGAACGTGGGGACCGAGAAAGACGGAATAGCGGCCGAGGCTAGTGAAAAGTCCCTAAGGTCCTGAAGCGATTGTGTTACCCTTCCTGTAGTAAACCGACAGATCTGTTTTATTTTTGGTAGCCCGCGATACATGCAAGAAGTTGTTACGAGAGGAGCTGAGTGAAGGAGGACTAGCCGCGAGGCTTTGTCAGCCGCAGTGTGTGTGAGTGTGACGTCACTAGGAGCCGCGCTGGGATAGGTTGGTTGTAGAGAAGGGTCGCGCAAGGATTGGACGCAGTCCGTGGGGCTCGATTGGAAGGGGAAAGGCAAGCGAAGAGCATTCCGGGAATTAAAGTCACCTATTGATTACAAACTTTGTGAAATAAAAGACGAGAAAATGAAATTCTTTAAAGCATTCAGGAGCGCGATGAAGGGGGAGTCTTATATTAAAGCGAGCGTAGGAGAGGAGACGCCACCCGAGGGTACACCAGCTTACATTGTAATGGAAGAGAAGGGGGTAGCTCCATGTCTTTGGCTAAAGCAATGGCACAAACTGACAGAGAAACATGGGAGCGTAGCGTTCCCGATACATGGGACATTCAATATAAGGATTCTAGAGAATTTGAGATTCACAATGTACGATATGAAGGTGCCTCCAAGGCCAGCACAGTATGAGGCTCTAGCGATTTGGGAACTAATGGCCAGACAGCAACAGCAGAAGAAGTTTGAGACCAGGATGAGAAAGGTAGAAAAGACACTAGCGGATGCTAGGTGGGATAATGCACAAAAGGTGTGGAGGTCAGATGTATTGCAGGGGATAAAATTGTTCCCCGCAATTACTAAGGGAGAAGAGGAGACAGGTAAGAAAGCCACCTGTAAGACAGACAGGAAGTGTTCCAAGGATAGAGAGGATGAGGAAAAGTTGAGAAGAGAAGAGGAGTTAGAGGATGAGGAGTTAATAATGCAACTGCTGAACGACCGTCCACCACCTTATGCGGAGGATGGACAGGGTCCAAGTACCAGTTCTGCCCCTCCGGCACCGGTACAGAACAGTGAAACCCAGAGTTCAGGAGCGTCATCGGGATCTAAGGACCCGAGTTTATTGTTCACCCCGCAGATACCGCAGGTTAGGAGAATATATCCAGATGTGCCCATGTTGAAACCAGCAGAAAATTATCAGTCGCAGGTCCCAAGGTATTACAGCAGCGACAATAGTACGGGAATGATTTTAGACCCAGCCGCAATGGGAGGACAGAATGGTTACAACCCAACAATGGGACAAGCTGAATCAACTCAGTTTTTGATGCCCCAGAAGCAGATGCAGGGGGGAAACGCACATGCTCAGATGACGGGGAGTCAGATGGGCATGCCGACAATGATGACCCATGGTGTGGGAATGAACATGCCTCAGAACATGGGAAATGGACAAAACCCAGATGCGATATCACTACCCATTACTGTAGGTCCACCGGTACCTTTGTATAGTCAGCCTAACTTAGGTATGAGCGGTCAAGGATCAATGCTGCAGAACGGGACCGAAAGGAGGTGCATAGAAAACACTCCAGGGATAACTCCGATAGCGACTCAGCCAAATGGATCTGGGTCCTTGATGGAGTTTAGTCCCATGTGTGCTCAGTCAACGCTGGTGAGGTCGAGTCCCCCCCTGATAATACCTCTAACATCGAACACTGAAAAGTTGCCGCAACCATCAATGGCAGTCGATGTGAATGCTACGCTGATGGGGTTGAATGCGCAACAGCTGACACAGTGGTTCAACAGTCTGAATTCCACACAAAGCTCAGCCAGTGGGAAGGGAGAAGATTATATGAATAGGATAAGGTTGAACATGGAAGCACAAGAATTGGTGGAAGGGACTATGGGTGTGAATAGATTAGAGTCTTACTCGGAAGAGGAGCTGAGGTATCTATGTCCAAAGATTACGAAGGAAGTGAACAAGGTACATAAAAGCTTGCAGGAAATAGCTGACAAAAACGGGGTTGACATAAACAAGACAAAACATCTGAGCAGGAGCTACAGGCTGGATTTTGGGGCCACAGATTTTGAACACATGAGGTCAGCAGGCATGAAGGCGCACCTTAGAGAATTGTTGCAGAGTGCACAAGTGTGGAGGTGCTTAGACAAGTGGGAAAGCAGGTGGGTAAAGAGAAAGGAAAAGAGGAGGGACAGCGCTACAGAGCATAATGAGAAAAGACCACAGAGCAGTGAGACAGTAACCATGTTACCAATGAGGGAGACAGCAGGGGGAAAATTAATACATGTACCATGGCACAGAAGCGATATTCAGTCTTTTATGGACGATTTTCCCAAACTGAGAGAGAAGCCGATTGAATGGTATCAGCAGACTGACAGGTTTGTGAAGCTTGCAAAATGTCTCTGGGAAGACCTGAATACTCTCTTTGAGATTGTGGTTCCGGCAGATTTGTGGGAGGATTGCAAAAGAGCTGTAGGTTGGCCGACAAGTGAACCAGAGAGAGACAGGGAGACGGGTGCACCATCACCCATGGTGATGAGCTTGTACTATAAGGTGATTGAGCATTTGAAGATGAAGGTACCCGCGAAAAATGTGGATTGGCAGAAGATTGATCGAACTGCCCAAGAGGCTAAAGAATCGATTCATAGTTACTATGAGAGGTTGCTGAAGGCGTTTAAGAACTACAGTGGCACGGAAACAATAGAGGCGAAGGACATGCTCCATTTTGTCTTCAGATTCGTGGAAGGGCTGAGACCAGAGATAAGTCAGATGATAAAGTCGCATTTGATTTGCTGGCAGTCGAAACCGATTGATGAGGTCTTGAATTATGCGAAATACTGTAGCGACGAAATTGAGGTGAAACAGAAGAAGCTGAAAGAGAAGGTGATGATGATGCAGCTTAAGGCAGCTCAGACAGGTTTGCAAGGTTTGCAAGGGATGCAAGGGTTGCAACAGCAGGTACCGCAACCGCAGCCGCAGTTGCAGGGAAATATGGCGTTTCAGCCACAGGCCAGAGGCAGAGGAGGTTTTGCGAATAACGGTCCGGATTTGAACACTGTTGTGACGGGTGTGCAGGCAATGAAGAAGGTGATGCCGTGTCACGTGTGCGGAATCGTCGGTCATTGGAAATGCGAGTGCCCGATGGTGGTGCAGGAAGGTGCAGGTGCAGGTGTAGGTGTTGGTCAGCAAAACAATGATGTCAATGCATTTCAGACAATGAGGGGACCGAAAATGAGAGGTCCAAACCCAAATGTTCAGACTGTAAATCAATTGCAGGGATTACAACCTATGCAGCCGCAGCAGATGCAGATGCCTCGTATGCAGATGACGCAAATGCAGCCTATGCAACAGCAGTTACCCATGGTACCTAATCAGCAAATGCAAATACCCTTGGCACCAATGAGTCAGCAGCAGGTGATGGTTCCTCCACAGGTCTCGGGTCAGGTAATGAGTACAAATAGCACCGTGCAACAGTTCCCATTACACAGTGAGAGTGGAATAAACAATGTATGGGAGAGTGAAAGCTCAGAAGAAGAAGGAGATTGTGTGCTTGCAGCATCCTTGGAAGTTGATCAAAAGGGTCCATACGTAGAGGGAAGAGTAATGGGTCATCGTGTCTCGTTCTTGGTTGACACGGGAGCCACACGTTCAACTGTTAAGAGCAGTGAAGTACCAAATTTGCCACTCTCAGGGAGGACAGTTCAAGTGGTGGGAGTAGCAAACAGGCACCTGACAAACCCGATTACAGACCCGGTACCAGTCAGCATCGGTAACTATCAAGGGGTGCATCAGTTTGTGGTATGTGACTCAAGCCCGATAGCACTATTAGGGAGAGACCTATTGTGCAAATTGGGTTGTTCGATCATGTGTTCGAACGAAAGAATAACAATCCAGACGAGCAGTGATGGGGAAGAAGAGGACAGTGTAGAGGGGGATGAAATGGAAACTGTAGATGAAGAGTACCCTCTGATTTGTCTTTTCCCGATGATGACTGAAGAAGATATTCCAGCTGAATTACGGGAGACAGTCGGAAAGGAAGTGTGGGACATGACAGGGAAAGAGGTGGGATTGATGAAAGGAGTGGAACCAGTGAAAGTGACTGTAAAGCCCAATGCAATCTTTCCCCAGACCCCACAATACCACATGGCACAAGATACCCTCATGAAAGTTGCCCAACTTATTGACGAATTTGTAAAACAGGGAGTACTGAAAGAAGTGTTAAGCAGCCCATGTAATTCACCAATAATGGGACTAATAAAGCCAAGTGGGAAGGTCCGACTTGTGCAGGACTTGAGGAAAATAAATGACATCATAGTCAAATGTTGCCCTGTCGTACCAAATCCAGCTGTGATAATGTTCCAGATCCCTTGCGATGCCGAATGGTTCTCAGTCATCGATTTGTCACAGGCATTCTTTTCTGTGCCTCTTCATGAGGACAGCCAATTCCTCTTTTGTTTCAAATTTCTAGACAGAGTATACAGTTGGTGTCGAATTCCTCAGGGGTTTTCTGAGTCACCGTCAATCTTCAATCAGATTCTAAAGAAAGATTTAGAAGCATTAGAATTGCCATTCGAGTCAACCCTAGTACAGTACATTGATGACTTACTGGTTGCATCAAAGACAGAAAGTGGCTGCACAGCCGATACCATTGCTCTGTTGAATCATTTGGGAAGGAATGGACATAAGGTGTCTCCTTCCAAATTGCAGTTCTGTCAGAAGAAAGTGAAATACTTGGGTCACCAGATAGAGAAAGGGTCACGGAGAATAATGAAGGAAAGAATTACAAGCATACTTCAAATGAGTCCACCAAAGACAAGGAGGGAGGTGAGGAAGTTTTTGGGAATGGTGGGTTACTGTCGCCAGTGGATTCCCAACTTCTCGACTCTAGCAAAGCCTCTACTGAAACTGACCCAGAAGGATGCTTTGGATCAAATTGAGTTGAAAGGAGATGAGATGGATGCTTTTGTTGAACTGAAAGAATGCATGTGCAGGGCTCCAGCTTTAGGTATGCCTGATTACACAAAGCCTTTCACATTGTTTTGTCATGAACGTGATGCATGTTCTCTGTCTGTCTTGACTCAAGCCCATGGTGGCGTAAACAGACCAGTAGCGTATTTTTCAGCTACTTTGGATCCGGTCGCAGCAGCACTCACAGGGTGTTTGCGCGCCGTAGCAGCAGTTGGTATCAGCCTCACTCAGAGTGAAGGAATAGTGATGGGACACCCAGTAACAGTCATGGTCCCTCACTCAGTTGAGATACTTTTGACCCGCTCCCGAACGCAGCACATGACTGGAGCAAGACTCACGAGGTATGAAACGATAATACTGGGCTCACCGAATGTGCAGCTGAAAAGGTGCACTACGTTGAATCCAGCAACTTTGCTCCCTGGAGAAAATGCTGAAATTGAGAACGCTGAAGACGTCGAGCATGATTGCCTTCAGGTGACTGAATTTTGCACAAAACCCCGACCGGACATTAAGGATACTAAGCTTGATGAAAATGACCAAATACTTTTTGTTGATGGTTCATGTCTAAGAGACGGGATGGGGATTTTGAAAGCAGGATACGCTGTATGTACTGTAACAGGGGTCTTGGAAGCGGGATGGCTTCAAGGAGTCTATTCTGCACAAGTAGCAGAACTCGTAGCCCTTACCAGAGCATGTCAACTGTCCGCATTGATGAAAGTCACCATTTACACTGATAGTCAGTACGGGTTTGGGATTGTGCATGACTTTGGACAACTATGGTCACAGAGAGGGTTCCTGACTTCTTCAGGATCCCCAGTGAAGAACGGGGAGAGGATAAGGGAATTGTTACACTCCATTCAAGTGCCAGCCGAAGTTGCAGTGGTAAAGTGCAGTGCTCACACGAAAGGACAGGACTATGTTTCTCTGGGAAATGCATATGCGGATCAAGTCGCAAGATTTTGTGCCTTGAACTGTATATTACTCAGGGATGATTGGAATTCGATAAGTGAGCCAGAACTCGAACCAGCTGAAGCATTTGCCTTGAAGGTCGTAGATACAATAGATGAATTAAAAGCATTACAAAATAATGTCAGGGAGGATGAAAGAGATTCCTGGATTAAATCACAATGTATAAAGAGACAAGACGAGTTATGGGTTTCAAATGAGGGAAAATTTGTTTTGCCAAACAGTCTCTTATCACAGCTTGCGCGGTTCTATCATGGGCAAGCTCACCTAGGGAGAGATGCCATGATAAGATTGTTCAAAACTGATTGGTTTAACCCCAGATTTCGTCAAGCTGCAGAAGCAGTTTGTCATCGATGTGTCACTTGCCAGCAGATGAACCCAGGAAAGGGAACAGTTGTGAACGCGAGCCACATTGGTAGGGCAAGCGGGCCTTTTAGTCGCATGCAGATGGACTTCATTGAGATGCCTGTGCATGGAGGTCTAAAGTATGTGTTGGTGATTGTGTGCATTTTTAGTCACTGGATTGAGGCATACCCCACACGTAGAAATGACAGCCTTACAGTTGCAAAGCTATTGTTGAGAGAGTTAATACCACGTTTCGGATTCCCGATCTCTTTAGAATCAGATAGGGGAAGTCACTTCAATAACGAGGTGATAAAGTTACTTTGCGAAGCGCTGAACATTGAGCAAAAGCTGCATTGTAGCTATCGCCCTGAAGCATCAGGACTGGTGGAGCAAATGAATGGTACACTAAAGTCAAGAATGGCGAAAATATGTGCATCGACAAACTTGAAATGGCCTGACGCATTGCCCTTAGTGCTAATGTCAATGAGAAACACTCCTGATAGAAAGACTGGATTGTCTCCGCACGAAATTCTCATGGGCAGGGCTATGAGACTTCCTGCAGTTCCCGCAAACGCGCTTTTGAATATTACAGATGATATGGTGTTAGACTACTGCAAAGGTCTGGCTGACGTGGTTCGCTCTTTCTCTCACCAGGTGGAAGCGACCACCTTACCACCGATCCAAGGTCCAGGACACGCACTGAAAGCAGGTGACTGGGTCGTGGTAAAGAAGCACGTGAGAAAGTCGTGTCTGGAACCCCGTTGGAAAGGCCCTTTCCAAGTGATCCTGACGACAACTACCGCTGTGAAGTGTGCGGGGGTTCCCAACTGGATTCACGCCAGTCACACAAAGAAGGTGTTGTGTCCCACAGATGAGGAAGTTGAAGCGCTGAAACTGCCAGTGCCTGATAAAACAGTGCTGAGTGCTGAGACAGAACAAAACCGAACTGAAAGCGAACAGGCAGAAGCAGGAGAGAGAGGGATATTATTGGAGGGCTAAGAGTCTGACTCACTTGGGGAAGACCAAGGAGAAAGTTCAGACAGCGACGAAGAAGCTGAAGGTGACAAAGAACCTGAAGCAGCTGAGGGTAGCAAAGAGCCTGAAGCAGCTGAAGGTGACAAGGAACCTGAAGCAGCTGAAAGTGATAAGGAGCCTGAAGAAAGTAATAGTGACGAAGGGCTCGAAAAAGGTGAAAAAGCAGGAGAGCCTGATCAGAGGAGGGCTTTCCCAGAAGCAGACGGTATAGAAAAAGAAAAAGAGAACGTGATCGATTCCCCAGAAGGAGGGGATAAGGCAGAACAGAACGAAAAAGTTCAAACTCCTACAGAAAAGGTCGCAGGTCCATCGAATGGACACGGTGCAAAGAGGAGACTAAGTATATCACCAATAAAAGAAAGGGCTAAAGAAAGTTTGAACGACGGAGAAAGGCCAAAAGTGAAGGAGAAAAGAAAGGAAGTGACTGTTGTGGAACAATCTTCAAGTGAAGAAAAAGACTTGACCAAAGAACTAAAGTACCAGCGAAGCAGAATCAAAAAGAGAAGCAAAATTGAAAAGGAAAAGGATACCGAACAGGAGATATTCCGGTCCTGAATGGGCATATGCAGTCAATGACGATTGGACTGACGAGTTTGTATCTCTAAGCATCGAGAACGAAGAAGAAGAAGAGATACCAATAGAAAAGAAAAGTTTTATAGACTCTGTCGATTGAAAGAGCAATAAATGATATTGCTTGCTACAATGTAACGTGAAACAAACAACCAGCTGAGACATTGCTAAACCGGATGAGACTTGCTGAACTGATAAAGACTGAGTTATTGCCGAATTGAGACAAATGCTGCTAACCGATAAGTGACTGGCCTCTTGAAGAAGACCGTGTGAACATTGCGCTCGTTCAACTTTGTAACTGAATTGTTAAATAGTTTCATTTATAGGTGCTTCTAGCTCTCTGATTCTATACAGATCATGACGCAAAACAATAGAAAGAAATATTGTAAATATGTGTGTATAGGCTTGATAATTGCATGTGTACTAATAATAATGGCAATCGTACTTGGAATGCATGGTAAGGGTGAGAATGAGAAAATTGACGCTTCTACTTTTGCTCCTGTTACTGTCACTGAACTAACTGCATTGAAAAGACTAGCATTGGATGAGAGACTCTTGCACGATAAGAAAGAGCTTTCGTATAACGTTTTCTATCGCTTGCTAACAGAATATGTTGAGACTATGGATGCGAAGGATTGTTACGTGTGTACACAGATACCGACATCAGTAAAGGAAGGGGTGACTTATCACCACATGCCTCTTACATACGGGATTACATGTAGTATAGTAATGTCTAGGTTTTATGGTCAGACTAACATACAGTATTTTTATTCAAATTATGACGTTACCTTTGCATATGTTCCTATAATAGCGCAGCTAAGCCAGATTGCTAAAGATTGGGATGCTAAAATAATGAGGGAATTTTTCGAGCCAATGCAACCTTTTGAAACGGCTCACGCTCATAGGGAAAACCTTACCTGCTCGCTCTCTGCAATAGAAATAAGCTTTTTAGATCGCACAGATGATAGAAGGGCACAAATGAAGGCGAAATTAGAAAAGGAGCTACATAAGAGGACTTCAGTAGATAATTATGATTTTGCTGCAATAAAGACACAAGGGAAAATAGCTTTAGATGCTTGGCATGTAGGGAAATTTTGTATATATCGAGGAGAATCTTATTATGATAACATTTTTGTAGGAGCGAGTGAGTGTAAACATACGTTTATCTTTAAGGCCAAATGGACATTCATGATGAACGGACTTGACCCTGTCATTCCAGGTGTATATTACATTTGTGGGTATAATGCCTATTATCGTCTTCCAAAGGGATGGTGGGGGAGATGTTATTTGGGTATAGTGTTCCCAAAGGTTTATCAACTGGATGACCTATCGATGATTCAAAAGACGTCTGGATCCCATCGTATCCAGAAAAGAGAGACCGCAGCTGCTGTGGTAGGAGATATATTTGGAGCCATGATTCCTTCATTGGGAGTTGTATTGAATTCCATCAAAATAAGAAAGTTGTCTACTATAGTGGATAACATGTTGACAAAGTTTTCAGGTGCTATAATCCTGATAGATGCTGAGCTTGCAGCGGAAAGAGCTATGACTCTTCAAAATAGGCTTGCTTTAGACATTCTTTTAGCAAAGGATGGTGGCGTTTGCAAAATGCTTGGTGCACGACACTGTTGTACTTATATTCCAGACAATAGTGTGAAGATTAAAACTATGCTTGCTAATCTAACAAAAGAGAGTGCAGATTTGAAGGAATTGAAAGAACCAGGAGTGTGGGAGAAGGTTGGAAAAGGACTTGCTTCAGTGGGACATTGGATTGGGGGAATTTGGAATGGAATATTGCTAAAAATAATAGAGGGAATTTTAATAGTTATAATTTGCATATTTGGAATTTGGGGAATAAAAAGGGGAATAATAATGATTATGGAAAGAATTAAAAGAAGAAAAGAAGAGAAAATCATGAAAAGAATGGCAGAAGAATACAAAGCGCAAACTAGGGGAATTAAAAGGAAAAGGGAACTGACAGAATTTTAATGGAATAAAATTTGTGGGCATGGTTTGGTGTGATGACTAGTAGTCATCAGAGGAGGGATTGATGAAGCAGGAAATGAAGGTTTTACATTTATTAACGCGTAAACGTAGTGTGAAATAATCATGTGTGACTTTAACCGAACTAATAAAGATTGTACGGGGACAAAATGTGCCCTCAGAGTAGTTTGCCATCATTTATAAGCGTGCTTTATATAACGTGGTGTATTAGAATTGCACTAATCTGACATAATCGTAAACGTGTGCTATGATTTGCTCGTTTGAAATGTTTTAGCTTAGCATTACTTTAGCGGAGGCTTTGGCCTAGCTGCCTGGTCTCACGGTTTAGATGCTCGTATTTTTCCAATGTGCTATTAAACGTGTATTTTTGCTTGAAGCTGTACTTTTCCACAGAAACCGTTCACATGCTTATCTTAAGGTTTCGTGCCAGCCTGGCATATTTTCTCTTTACTCCAAGGTCGATCTGCAGGTGCGGACAATGGAAGCTCTGAAAGTGAGTTAATTGGCATAAAATGTTGCAACTTGCGTACCCATCTCCAAGGATAATGTATGCTTAAGTAAAAGCTTGAGAACTGTCGTTTTTGATTGGACAATTTGAAGCTAACCTATGAACCCTCCAATGGAGACCGTACTGGATTCAAACTGTTGTCTATAAAACCCAGGTGCACGAGGAGAAATTAGGCCATTATTGGACATCCCGCCATTTTGCAGACTTCGTAGCTATTATGGCCCACTTTGCTGCGACGCCATTTTGAAAGAGACTTTGATGCTTTCTCTAATCGAGAGAAAGAGACTTTAATGATTCTGGCCCTAGAGACTTTAACTTTGATTTGATTCCTTGCATGAAGTAATAGTTTTACCTTGCCGCCGTGAGGCAATTGCCCGTCCACCCCTGCCCCTTAGTCCCGTCCTATGCTGATCGAAACGGTACCCATGCTGACTGAAGAACGGTACCTGTGAGACGAAGACTTCCTTGATTGCTGATCGTAATTGGTAAATATGAAAGGAAAATTGTAAAATTGCATTGTGTTTCCTTTAGGTAACCAACTGCTGATTTTGATAAGAGCCCTAGTTAGGAGTTTTCTAAATTAATGTTGCTAAATTGTTTTTGCATGAAGTCCCACATGCCAATGCTAATTTGAGGTTAGATGAGGATTCCTTTGCTGCACAATGCAATTTGAGATCTTGTTATGCTGACTAAATGTATGCAATTAGCTCATTACAGATTATCGTATTAGTGATTTGCATTGCTATTATCGAATGTCTTGTGATTCAAATGCTACATAGATTGCACCTGTTTCGCCGCTATGGACAGCTATTAATGTTCATTTACGTTTATCATTTGGTGTTGAGACACATTTATATTGTGCTAGCTTTGTTAATATAGGGAAATAAAATTCACTAACTTTGAATAAACTGGTGTGGTTATTCCTGACTGAAAGGTCAGGGTTCGCCGAAATGTATTCTGGATTGATTGTCAAGTGTTATGTTGATCAAGGTATTGCTTATGTTCGTTATTAATTATTGATTTAAGGAAATTGATCGATATAGAGTACAGAGAGTCCCACTTAGTCAAAAGATTCATCGGCCTAAAGAGCGTCCAAAACACAGGTAAAATCATTAGTACGGACCGCTCTATCAGACCCGACATGTACTTTTTGTTAAAGAATAACTTCTCTGGCTGTATTTAATATCAAATCATAAAAACGTCACATCATTTACAGGAACAATTATTTACAGCTGTTTACATAATCTTTTGAACCCAAATACATAGTAAGCCAAACATCAAATTACCTTCCATCTAGTCCCTCCACGTGCATCAAAACTTTTTGGGAACTCATGGTTTCACACCTCCTTCACTGTCTCTGGCATCCCTAAACCTTCCCGGTCCGAAAACCGGCCCCATTTTAAGACGCAAAACTATCTGTTAATAATCTGTGAGAACCTCCGAACTCCTGGAGCCAAAGAAGTCTGCT
Organism: Pleurodeles waltl; assembly: GCF_031143425.1. NCBI lineage: Eukaryota > Metazoa > Chordata > Amphibia > Caudata > Salamandridae > Pleurodeles > Pleurodeles waltl. The sequence continues at coordinate 581,397,677 of NC_090448.1, read as the reverse complement.
CTCATGTGAAACCGGTTTCTATTCTATATGCTAGAAGAAAACACTCACAGAGAAAACTTTACTGGGTTACCTCTAACACCTGCTGAAGAGATGAGCTGGGCAATATGTGATTTCCATACTAGATAAAACTGTTTACTCATATTTACATGCCAACACAATATATAACTGGCAAACTGTGTACCCCACCTTTGTTTGGAAAACAGCCTTAATCCATGAAAGCGAAGGGTGTGATCCAGCTGAGACATGTTGTCTTTGCTAATTAACACCCAACTATATTTCCTGGGCTTGGTTCTTGCTTTCTTAGTTTAAGGCAAGGGAGCTTTGGTGGTCCGATGCTAATTTATCAGCACAGCGCAATAAAATAACACTATGGGCCATATTTATACTTTTTGAAGCACAACTGCGCCAAAGCAGTTGTGCGTCAAAAATTTTAACGCCGGCTAACGCCATTCCAAAGCGCCATGCGGGCGCCTTATTTATGGAATGACGTTAGCCGGCGGAGCTGACTTGTGTGTGTCAAAAAAAAATGACCCACACCAGGCAGCGCCGGCGTAGGGGAAAATGGAGCTTGGGCGTCCAAAAATGGGGCAAGTCGGTCTGAGGCAAAAAATCTGCCTCAACCCGATTTGCGCCATTTTTTTTTACTCCCACCCTCCATTGACATGACTCCTGTCTTAGCAAAGACAGGAGTCATGCCCCTTGCCCAATGGCCATGCCCAGGGGACTTATGTCCCCTGGGCATGGTCATTGGGCATAGTGGCATGTAGGGGGGCACAAATCAGGCCCCCCTATGCCACAAAAAAAAAAAAAAAATTTTACTTACCTGAACTTACCTTAAGTTCCCTGGGATGGGTCACTCCATCCTTGGGCGTCCTCCTGGGGTGGGCAAGGGTGGCAGGGGGTGTCCCTGGGGGCATGGTAGGGCACCTCTGGGCTCCTTCCGAGCCCACAGGTCCCTTAACGCCTGCCCTGACCAGGCGTTAAAAAATGACGCAAAAGTGTCTGGATGCCATTTTTTTTTACCCGCCCACTCCCGTGCGTCATTTTTGCACGGGAGTTTAAATAAGGCGCACATGCCTTGGAGTCATTTTATAGACGGGAACGCCTACCTTGCATATCATTAACGCAAGGTAGGTGTCCACGTAAAAAAATGACGCAAACTCCAAGATCTTTGGCGCTAGACGGGTCTAACGCCAAAGTATAAATATGGAGTTAGATTTGCGTCGGATTTGCGTAAAAAAAAACGACGCAATTCCGGCGCAAACAGAGTATAAATATGTCCCTAAATATGCCCCTATATGTCTGGTGTGTGCGTGAGCTAAGGGTCTGGGGCAATGCACTAATTCCCGACTCTTTTCCATTGGTCATCGGCCCCTTCCTGAGGAGGAACAGAGCTTTACGTGTGGCGCGCCTGGGGGCTAGGCGTCATGCAGCTGCTCAAAGGACCTAGGATGGTCCCAGAAGGAAAAGAAAAGAAGAAATTCTGATTCATTTGGTAATGGTCGTTCTAAGACACGTACACAGTAAATTAATTAAGCTATTAAAACACCCGCATAACCACCATTTACTAGTTTAAATATTGTTAAACCATAGTTAAACTTGAAGGCGTCAGTGCACGGCACATTGAAGCTTCGTACGAAACTAGCAGTACATTACAGTTGTTAAAAGATAAAACAAACCTATTTTCAAATTCAGTCAAAAAATCAGGACAGAGATCGCATTTTAACGATTCAAAAAATAATGAAAAGTGCTATAATAAACAATGAAAAGAATTTAAAAAAAAACATGTCAAAAGTTACCCGACCCAGCACTCTCCTATTTCATATGATCTGAATTAAAACAGGTTGTTGAATGACGAATTCTAAAAGAAAATTATTCCGTGCCCCTTCGTCTTACCCGGCCGTTGCTCTTATTAGTTTGCTTGGTTGATATCATTGTTTAGGTCATCATAATATCGGCCGTTAAACCACCTGTGTACAGGGTTGCTGCCAGTGGCACTGGAACTAGGGGTACGGTAAGTGATGCAACACCCCCACAAATCTTGATAGATTTTCGATGGAGAATGAACCATAAAGCCCCCCTCAAATGTTATTCTTCTGTCCGCATGTTTGTTTCTTAAAGAAGCCCTGTTAATTATCCAAAAGGTCTTTCATGAGGTGGGATACGCTATAGACCGGCAGCCCCGCTCTAAAAATCGCCCGGCACGGCACAACTGACTGCTGTAGTTTCCAAAAACAAGGTAGCGCTCTACCCTTTACTTGTAAAGCAGCGGTGTCGTGCCCCCGCCGCTTTCGAGTATGTTTTGCACTTCAACAATCAATGATGCACCATCGAAGCACTTTCCTCCTCAGTAGAGCTTGCCCGTGCACAGAGATGTGCCTGCAGGGCGTCCTGTGCTCGCCTGAGCATGTAAACACACAGCCATTGTCAAGTTAATTGTTCGCTGCACTGATGAATATGCACGTGCGCGCTTTGGGTATCAAAAGATCTATTGTTTCCAAACACATTACACTGTTTGGCAAGATCAGGGGACTGCATCAAGCCAATTATCAGCAGGGCCTGTGATAATCAGCTGGGTGTCTCTGGCAGCTATTAGAAGGCAATTGCGCAGCAGTAACATTGTGATTCGAAGACGGGAGGGTTTGCTCCGTCTTTGTGAGGATGCCTGTCGCACTTAGAGGCGGCCGTCAGTACTTCAAAGAGTGTCCATGCTCAGGGCTCCTGGAGGCATGTGAGTAAAAAGCAAAGCTAGCCCAATGAATTGGCAATTCGAGAATCCCAGATCTTGAGTTAAAGTCTTTCCCAAACCGCTGCACATAAAATGGTGTGCTACAATCAGCGTGACAGGTTTGCATGTATTAACGTTTTTTGGGGCTAAAAATGTTGCCAACATAGTATCCATGGTAATGTGCGCATCTACAGTTGAGAATCAGAGAGAGCTCAATCTGTTCCGTGTCAAGTGTAAGAATGGGTCTTGGAGAATAGGACAGAAGGGCTTTTGGCCTGAGGCCAAAGTTATCATGTTTTGGCAAAGTCGGAAGGTCTCACCTTTGAGACCTATTGGCTTTACCAATGCCTTTTAGTGCTGCTATAGAGCATCAGTATCTAAGCAGCTGTACAGCATGGCCAAAAAAAAAAAAAAAGGAGCAATGACCCCACAGCAGTGGGTATGTCATTTTGTAGGCATGCACGTGTGATGATGTATGCAAACGTATGCGTCGTTATGCATGGCATGCCTATGAAATGACTCAAGCAACACAAAAGGATGATGGACGGAGAGCTGAAACTTTTTTTAAACACTCACTAGCCACAGACTTGGGTTTAATCCATCGGTCTTGTGCTCACCATGCCACCCCAGTTTGGACCCAGACATATGAAGATCAGTCTTAAACCTGAACCCTCCTGACTTGGGGGTGAACGTTTGATTTGTTCTGCATTCTGTCCATCATCTGTTGTTTTGGAAAAGCGCCCCCTTAATATGGGGCTAGCGCAACCACTTAGAGGTCGGGTCTGCCGGGGGCCGGACCCTCCACACTAGTTGTGCGTCGGGCTGGCAAGGTACTTCTGCCCTCACACCTCGCGAGGTGTGGGGACAGAAGTAGCGCATGGGGAATGTACGTCGGGCTGCATTAGCCGATCTGGTAGGAACCGCCGCGCGCAAGTGGGGGGCTACATAAGCGCCCCCCCCAAGAAAGGCACAGCCTTCTTTGTGGTGCAACGGAGGCTTCAACCGGACGGCAGCGTTTTGTTCAGCGTGTTCGATCACTGTTCATAATTCAGGAAGAGCTGTCGGCCCGGCAGCACGGGAGGGATCCGTGTTCGAGGGGAGCTGTCGGCCCAGGAGCGAAGACCAGTTCATTTCAAGCTGAGGAGCAGGTTTTTTACCCGTCCGCTCGCGCCGGCTCCTGGATGCTACGTGCAGAGAAAAGGGGGTTTCCTGTTCGTTATCTCTGTTGTGCTTCGGCCGCGCGTCAGCGTTCCTGCAATTAAAAGGGCCCGAGGTGAGTGTGCGCTCTCAGGTCAGCAGGTGACTCTGTTTTCGTGTTGTGTCGGGGTTTTGCGCTCTGTGTCATCTATAAGACAGAGGGCTTTAAAGTTAAATAAGCAGTCGGGACGCTGTGTCTCTCGCGCTTCTTTCGCAGCATTGTGCTCATAACTTGGTTGTTGCTCCCCCTGGCTTGCGGGGCGTGCACCTATAGGACTCGGAGGCCGCCAGTGGGCCCTTACCCCAACACCGGTCATACACCAACCGACAAGACAATTTTAGTTTGATGGAAGAAGTATTTATTTTTATATATACTTTCATTAAAATTCATAGAAACAATTTATGCAAGTCATCATATGCACATTACTCAAATAAAACATTTCACTGCAAACTTAATATATATACTGTTATAGACGATACTTTATCATTTGTAACCATAAATTATCCCTTCCTGTCCTGAACCTCCTTTGGACCACACAGGGACTGGTCGTCACCTGTATCCTTAGGGGGGGCGGTATCCCTGCTTCCTCTGTTCCTTGCCCCCATGCTCAGGGTTACGCCCCCTCTCCAAACACCAATCAACCAAGGGGTGTACCGGGGCGGCCCAGGGTGTGAGCCCTGTGACCACCCCAGTGATATGGGCTCCCTACCCCCAAACAGGTGTGTCCATCCGCAGGTTGGTCCAGGACTTCAGGATCCTATCTCTATTGTTATACCGGGGCCCCACCCTTGGGGTCCCCTCTGTTGCTTCCGGTTACTTTATTCTCTCTTCCTCCAAGCCTAATACTAAGGAGAGGGTGGGTGGGAATCAACAACAGGCCCGTCTGCTCGGGCCGCCACTCACGAAAGAAGAAGGCAGAACCTTCTGGGGGGGCGCTTTTATGCCCCCCCACCGGTGCGCAGCGGGCCAAACCGGTCCGGCACTGCTGCCGACCACCGACGTTCCTAATGCGTCGGACTTCCGCTCACGCGTCTCGTGAGACGCGCGAGCGGAAGCCCATAGACCAGCCCGCGCACAACTAGTGCGAGGGCCAGGCCCCGGCGTCCCCGACCCCTAAGGGTCCGCGCTTCCCCCATGTTGGGGGGCGCTTTTCCATTCTTAACAGGGGTGTGCATTATAAGCTTCACATTGTTTCAGCAGTTAAACATTCGTTACTACACACTCAATGTTTGGTTAAAGTTTGTACTCGCTTTGCATTGTTTTACGCTTATCCTAACATAACGATTGTTTGAAAACAAAGAGCGAGCCAATATTAATTTATACAATTTTGCACACTTTCTTTGTGTTGTGCATACGGTCATATTTTTTAAATATATATATATGAATTTGCGCATGCAGTGGGGCGGCACTGTTGATTTAACAGTTTGATTATTGTTTACACAGAATTATTGTACAGAGCCTTTTATAACTAAAGCAAGGATCCTTGCGCAAGGAGAATTAGTTGTGGAGAGTAATACAATTTACCCACTACAGTTTATTGAATTTTGTTAGATTCTTTACGTAATGGCATCCAATCGCGTAAGGGTGGGTAAGAGGAAAGGGAGCGACCCTGAATTGACGCAGCTTTTGAAATTGGTTTTGGCGAAATTGGGCGATGGGGACTCAGATGGTGGGGATGCTGCATCTGAGGTTGTGGACTATGGCGAGGGTCTTTCCCACCCACGGCAAACACATGTAGCCCCGCGCGCAGCTTTTCCCCTGGTGAAGCGGAGAAATAAAAACCAGGTTGCAGTGGTTCAGCAACCATTATCATCCACTCCGGCCGTTACACTATCAGAACAGGCTCCTGTTTATGTCACTGCATCAACAACGGAGAGCAACAATGCTATGTCTCCCTCAGGAGGAGTCAATGCAGTGCCCGCATCAACGTTAGGGGTAGAATCTATGTTGTCCGACATACGGCGCTCATTGTCAAATCTGTCAGCGCATTCTGTGGGGCCAACAGTTCAACCATCCTCCCAGACTCTGGTTGTAGCGCCAACAATTTGTTCGTCCGCTGAGCAGGCGCAGGCCACCCCTCCCCCACAAGTAACCTCACAAGACTCAACTGCGCAAGCACTGATGGCGGTGCCACAGATGTTAACTAATATTAATACATCAGCAACCCCCCTTCTCCTACGACTCCTTGGTCTACCGACTTGCTACAGAATTCCGTGTTAGAGCTTAAGCGCCAGGTGGAGGCATTGGCAGTGGCGCGTAGTGTTTCCCCATTACAGGGGGCGGCTGTGGGCCCGAGTATCACTCCGGCACCGGGTTCTCTGACTCCTGCTGTTCCTTTGGAGAAAGAAAAGGGTAAGGTTACTGAACTGTGTTCAGCTGATGAGTTAAAAATAACTCATCAGCTGAAGGGGTGGGGCTGGACACGCTATTGTCAAGACCGGGTAAGCTTGCTGCACATGTGGCTCCTGAAGTGAAGGAAAAAATCTGGAAAGGGGAATTTGTAGATATTTTCGGCCTGATCAGGGCAAAAAGAAGGGAGGTAGAAACCAAAGATAAAGAGGCAAAGGCTTCGTCATCTAGTGATAAAAAAAACAAGGTAGAGGAAAGTATTACTAATTGGTTGTTTGGTTTCAATTTATTTATGTCGGTCATGCTTGAGAAGAAGGCTGAATTAGGTATTTCTATGATCTGCTATGCAAACAAAATACTAAGAGCGGACCACATGTATGGTGGGAATGCCTGGCTGGAGTACAATAGGGATTTCAGGGGGGCTAAGGTGGAGGACCCAGCGATTGGATGGGACCAGACTGAAGCGAATGTTTGGTTGGAATGTGTGAATAACAAGTTACCTGGTAAGCAGCCCTTTCGTTTGTAATATTCTAGTGACAAAAAAGGATCATGCTGGGCGTTTAATAGAAAAGTATGCTCACACCCCCAAGAGAGTTGTGCAAATTCAGACACACCTGCTCCTTTTGCGGACATCCCTCACACCCCGAATTCAAGTGCCTTAAGAAATCAAGGGATAAAGGTAAGGATGGGAGTAAGCCCAGCAACTAGTTTAACCTTGCCTTCCCCCATAAATTTGGACACACTATTCCATGGTTACAGGTTTATCCAGTAAAAAATTCCGCAGAATTATTAGTAAAGGGTTTCTCTCATGGTTTTAGGATTCCTGCTTCCAGCATTCCCCCTTTAGAGCATTGCAAGAACCTTGTGTCTGCTTGAAGGAACCCTGGAGTGGTAGCAAATAAGATTGGCAAGGAGGGAGCTCTGGGTAGATTGGCGGGCCCTTTCCCCCCTCAAAAGATTTTGTCTGTTCCCCCTTAGGGGTGGTACCCAAGAAAGAACCGGGTCAGTTCAGGTTAATTCATAACCTGTCTGCTCCTCGGGGTTCCTCGGTGAATGAGGCTATTGACCCGTTACTCTGTTCAGTACGCTATGCTACTGTTGACCAGGCATTGGAAAAATTGAGGGCTTTAGGGTGTGGTGCTTGGTTAGCAAAAACAGATATTGAATCAGCTTTCAGGCTTCTCCCAGTTCACCCTGATGATTATCACCTACTTGGATTTCAATTTAAAAGAGATTACTTCTACGATAAGTGTATGCGCATGGGCTGCAGTGTGTCCTACAGTTATTTTGAACAGTTCAGCTCTGCTTTACAGTGGATGTTTACCAGGCGCACCGGCCACAAGGATGTGATCCATTACTTAGATGATTTTTTAGTTCTAGGCCCCCGCGGTCGGCAAAGTGCTTATGGGCTCTCCAAGCCCTGATAGCTAGGTTCGGGGAATTCGGGGTCCCTCTAGCCCCTGAGAAGACCGAGGGCCCCTCCACTTGCATTACTTTTCTAGGGATCGAGATTGATTCCGTGGCTGGGGAGTGTCGCCTACCTATAGACAAACTATAGGCCTTTAGAGGGTCCCTCAGAGCTTTGCTGTTCCAAAATAAAGTCACTCTTCACCAGTTGCAGGTCCTGGTTGGTCAGATGAATTTCGCTCTGAGGATTAATCCCATGGCTCGCCCTTTTTCCAGATCCATCGCAAGGGCCATGGCGGGTTTGGCCGAGAAACACCACCACACTAGGCTGTCCGTCCATCATCTGTTGTTTTTGCATTTGTCATCCTAAGTGGGAAGGGTAAGCCCAGACGTGTGTTCCGTGCTGGCTATGCCACCAGATTCAAGCTAGCCTTCCTGATGAGATGATACCCCGAATTCGGCCCCTGGATGCTAGCTTCTGGTCCAGGGAAGACCTAAACTGGCAGTTCGGCCTGGACTGTTCCCATGTGGAGCAGGGTCAAGACTGATTTGCATATGGCTGAGTCCAAACTGGAGTGGCATGGCATGCCAAAAACTGATGGATTAAATCCAGATCTGTGATAGGGGGTGAATGTTTGATTTGTTCCGCATTCCGTCCATCATCTGTTTTTTCTGCATATAAAATGACTCAAGCACCATTTTTGTTAATCAAAAAAAAAAAAAAGAGATGTAATGAGAAAGCTCTTTTTAAGGTGAAGGAACTGACAGCACTTTGCTTTCTTGTCATTCAGAAAAAAGAAAATAAATAAAGGATCAAATATTTTTTAAGAAAGAAGACTGCAGGAGTGTGGGCAATGGAGGAGTGGTTGGGGCAACCAATGGGGAGAAAACAGGAGAGGTGAAGAAGCGCACAAAAAAGAGGGCTTGCACCAAATGGGAGACAGTTACATGGAGCAAGGGGGGCGGCTAGTTGTAGGGGGAGGGGACCACCACAAGGCATATAGCTGGAAAACATTCATGAAAGTGATGGAGTGCTTAAGGAAAAATAAAAAAAATAGTTCCTTTAAAGTGAGCAGTGGAAGGATACAAGTCAGGTAAGCCAATACCAACCTATGCTCCAGGAGATGAACAAACATAAGATAGAACAAGAATGAAAAGCAAAGCCTTTAACTAAGAAGTAAGCATATGAAAGTGAAAATAACGCTAACCAATGGTAAGCAATGGGTAGTCTGTAAGCCCACTAAAGGTTTTTGGAGCTGGTCAGCGAACTGCTCTACCGCCGCGTAGTTCCACCGGCAAGTGAAGCCCTTCTGTCCCTGAAATCTGACCTCTATCAGTAGTTTGAGGCCCTCCTCCAGCTGCAGGCTTCTGCCTGCGCCTCATCCCTGGTGTCTAGTGGGAGAACTCTGCTCTTCTGCTGGGCTGCCCTCTGTCTCTTTTCTGTTTTCTCCTCGCTTTTTTCTTTTGTGTGCTGTTTTTTGTGCCTTTTGCTTTCTGCACTTTCCTCTATCTTTTCCACGTTTTCTCCTCACTCCTCTCTTTCTTGCATCTCTCTCTCTCCCCCCTCACTCTCCCTGCTGCTGCTGCCCCTGCTGCCCCGCCCCCTCCTCTCTCTCATTCTCTCTCCCCGTCGCTGCTGCCCCCGCGGCCCTGCCCCCTTTTTTGCGCTGTTTCCCACTCCCCCCTCCCAGCTGTCCTCTCCTCCCCCACCCTACTTAATGACAGCCGCTGCACGGTAGGAAGAACAACCTCACTGACCTGGTCAGTGAACTGCTCTGCCACTGCGTAGCTCCACCGATAAGTGAAGCCTTTCTGTTCCTGAACTCTGACCTCTGTCAGTAGTTCAAGGCCGTCCTCCACCTGCAGGATTCTGACTGCGTCTCACCCTGGTGTCTAGCGGGAGAGCTCTGCTCTACTGCTGGGCAGCCCCCTGCCTCCTTTCTCCTTGTTTTTTTCTTTTGTGTGCTGTTTTTGTGCCTTTCGTTTTCTGCACTTTCCTCTAACTTTTCCTCGTTTTCTCCTCACTCCTCTCTTTCTTGCATCTCTCTCTCTCTCTCTCTCCCCTCTCACTCTCCCTGCCGCTGATGCCCCTGCGACCCTGCCCCCCTCCTCTCTCTCATTTTCTCTCTCCCTGCCGCTGCTGCCAGCCCCCCTTTTTCACACCGTTTCCGGCTCCCGCCTCCCAGCTGTCCTCTCCTCCCCCCACTACTTAACGGCAGCCACTGCGCAGTAGGAAGAGCAGCCTCAGTGACCTGGTCAGTAAACTGCTCTGCCACCGCGTAGCTCCACCGGCAAGTGAAGCCCTTCTGTCCCTGTACCCTGACCTCTGTCACTAGTTCGAGGCACTCCTCCACCCACAGGCTTCTGCCTGCGCCTCATCGCTGGTGTCTAGTGGGAGAACTCTGCTCTTCTGCTCTTCTGCTGGCCGGCCCCCTGCCCCTTTTCTCTTTTCTCCTTGTTTTTTTTTCTTTTGTGTGCTGTTTTTGTGCCTTTCGCTTTTTGTGCTTTCCTCTATCTTTTCCTCATTTTCTCCTCACTCCTCTCTTTCTCACTTCTCTCTCTCTCTCTACCCCCCTCTCACTCTCCCCGCCGCTGCTGCCTCTGCGGCCCCGCCCACCTCCTCTCTCTCAATCTCTCTCCCCACTGCTGATTCCCCGCCCCCCTTTTTCATACCGTTTCCTGCTCCCGCCTCCCAGCTGTCCTCTCCTCCCTTCTTCATGGTGGACACCGTGCGGCTGCGCGCAGTGGGTGCGCCACTGGCAGGCAGAAGGTGCACCAAAGGCAAGCCCGTCTGTGTCCAACCGTGACCCGATCGCGACCAACACCAGCTGCCTCTACACATCAGCAGCACTCGTCGCACTCAATCTAGGACGCAACAACAACTGCAAGCAAGCATCACCAGCTAACACCCATGGTCCCTTCAGCTGCCTCCGCTGCTGCCAAACTTACACCACCACCAAGACCTTGGACCCAGCGCAACCCACCCCCAACAACACTCCGACCCTCAAAACTATGAAGTGCATTCTCCTCAACGTCCGCTCCCTCCATAAACATGCTATCGAAATCTGGGATTTCCTTGACAGCACCACCCCGGATGTCGCGTTCTTCACCGAGACCTTGACAAACACCACCTCAGGCCCGGATATCGCCATCGCCAACCCCCAGGGATACAAGATCACCCAGAAAGACCGCCCCAGCCACCCTTGGGGGAGGGGATCGCCATCATCCATAGGTCAGATCTCCACCTTAACACGCACTCCAAGCACTCCAAAGAATCCACAAGCCTGGTGGAACACCTCCATTTCAAGATGCATACCAGCCCGACATCCACCATCAGGGGAACCCTCATCTGCTGCCCTGGACTGCATCTCCGCACAAGCCATCGCAGCCCCCAACTACACCCTGCTGGGAGACCTTAACTTCCACCTCGAAAACCTACAAGACCCCAACACCGCATCCCTTTTAGACAACCTCCACAACATAGGACTCAGAGAGATCGTGATGGAGCCAACACACTCAACAGGACACACCCTCGAACCCATCTTCACAACAGGAGCCTCTGCCTCCTTCAGTCACACCTCTGAACTCCCATGGACAGACCACCGATGCATCCATTTTCATTTTAACACACCCACCGTCATCAGACCCCAACACCAACCATCACATAGAAACTGGACAAGAATAACCGACGATCAGCTCATTGCCAACCTCACCATCTCCGCCCCACTATCGCACACAACTACGACCCAAATACCAAAGCACGCACCTTCCACAAATGGATCACCAACTGCACCAACAACATAGCCCCCCTTAAAAAGAACAACAGCACCCATGCAAAGAAAGCCAGCTGGTTCACCCCAGAACTCCAAGAATCTAGGCACTCTTGTTGCCACCTAGAGAATATCTGGAGAAACACCATTCCACAGAAGCCCATGGCAACTTCAGAGCCACCACCACCGCACACCACCAACTCATCAAAAACACCAGAAAGAAAGGAATACAAGACAGAATCTCCTCACACGCACACAACAGCAAGGAACTCTTCAGCATTATCAAGGAGTTTGCCCAACCCAACAGTGAAACAACAGACATCCCACCCTCACAGGACCTCTGTGACAGACTCAACACCTACTTCCACCACAAAATCGAGACCATCTACAACAGTTTCAGCAAGGACAACCTTCTCGCAGAACCCCCTCCACCCAAACCTGACACCAACAAACCAACAATCTCCACCTGGACCCCTCTCACTACCGAAGATACGTTGAGAACAATGAGGTTGCCACGTTCATTGAAGACCACAACATCCTCGACATCTCCCAATCCGGATTCAGGAACACCATAGCACCGAAACAGCCTTCCTGGCCCCAACAGACAACATCCGCTCCCTGCTGGACAAGGGAAAGATGATGGCACTCATCCTACTAGAACTCTCAGCAGCCTTCGACACAGTCTCCCATCACGCCCTGATAAGAAGAGTCCACAAATCCAGCATCAGAGACAAAGCCCACGACTGGATCCAATCCTTCCTCTCCATCAGAACTTAACGACTGAGACTCGCCCCCTTCCTCGCAGACACCACACCCACCACCTGAGGATTGCTCCAGGGACCCTCCCTCAGTCCCACATTGTTTAACATCTACATGGCCCCGCTAGCCACCTTCGCCAGAAGCTACAGAATCAACATAATCTCCTACGCCGACAACACCCAACTCATCCTCTCCAACAAACCCAACTAAGCCAGACACAACTTCCACGAAGGTATGCAAGCAGTCGCCAAGTGGATGAGAAACAGCTGCCTTCAACTCAATGCAGACAAAACAGAAGCACTCATCATGGGCCCTCAACCCAACGCATAGAACGAAGCCTGGTGGACACCCACCCTCAGAAACCCACACCACCAGCTAAGCTCGCATCCTCTGAATCACCCTGGACTCCCACCTCAGCATGAACCATCAAATCAACTCAGTCACCTCCACCTGCTTCCGCACCCTCCGCCTCCTATGCAAGTCCTTCAAGTGGATCCGCCTTGAACATAGAAAGACTGTCACACACGCCCTCATCACCAGTAGATTGGACTATGGCAACGCACTCTAGGCTGGACTCAAAAAGAAACTTACCCGCAACTACAAAACATCCAGAACGCCGCCACCAGACTGGTCCTTGACCTACCTCTACACTGCCACATCTCGCAACACCTGCGTACACTGCACTGGCTTCCCATAGAGAAAAGAATCACCTTCAAGATCCTCACCCATGCACACAAAGCCCTCCACAACACCAGACCAGCCTACCTGAACCAGCGACTCAACCTCCAAGTACCCCACAGGACCGTACGCTCAGCCCAGCTCTCTCTTGCAGAAGTACCCCGCATCAGGAAAACCAGAACAGGAGGATGCCCCTTTTCCTACCTGACAGCCACAGCCTGGAACGCCCTCCCTCTCCACATCAGACAAACCACCTCCCTCCTCAGCTTCACAAAGGAACTGAAGACATGGCTTTTTAAAGAACTACCTCACTGGTAAACGCTACACTTTCTCCCCCCCAGCGCCTTGAGACCTTAGCGGGTGAGTAGTTGCGCTATACAAGCACTGATTGATTCATTGGTAGGCCCACAATAGGTCTTTCCAAACCAGCAAGAATTAAAATGATACAGGGTGATGAGGTGAGATTCAGATTTGGACGCTTGTCAATATCTTGGCATTTACAAAAGCTGGGATTATGGCTAGGTTTTACAGCCAGTCTTGGCTTTTTAGATCATACCAATTGATTTCTGCCATAGCAGTTTTGTCCTCCCTTCAACCCCTTCCTCACCCAATTAAGACAGGATGACAATTACTACAGTTGAAACTAAGGGACGCTTAAAAGACGACCATGAGTCAGGAATGAGGGGACATCTCATGCTGGACCCTGGCTATTTGAGAGCTTGGATTTCAAATTTTAATAAGTTCAAGTCCATGGGTTTCAGAAAGCCCAGAAAGCACTAATTTACTAGGAAAACAAGGAACTGAAAATGGAGATATGTGAACACAGATTAACGTCAGGAAAGCTAATTCAAAAGCATCATCTTGTTTTTTGGTCAAGTTCATATTTTTGCATGATCAAATTTTTTCCTCAATGGAAAAATGTATAGTCGAGCATCATGTTTACAGATGTTTTCAAGTTTTCAGTTTTTAAGATTCACTCAACCCTAAAGACACCATCCAAGTAAAATTTCTGATCCTTATGTTAACCTTAAAGCTTAATTAAAATATACATGTATTGCGCTCACTGTAGCCCAGTATGCTAAGTTTAGTGTTATCTCCAAGTATGGTTTATCATTAGTAATTCAACGTTCTGTTTCACAATTTACCATAGAATTGCTTTCCCTTTTTACAGACACTGTATATATTGTTGTACTCTTCTAATAGATCCTATCTTTACTGAAAAATTGAGTTCTTCTTTAGACACATTACTGGTTGAGTAACTGAAATACATGGCAGATCTATGCTCTGGGTTTGCCCTTTTGAAGTAAAGTACATTGATGGTTCTATTGGAGCTGATACATTCCTAAACAAAATGGAAGCAATTCACCTAATTATGCAAACTCTCTTGAAGTATGCCCTGGAAGCTGCTTCAGCACCAGGTTTCCAGCCATGCTTCAGGAAAACGTTTGTGATTTTGTATTTTGGTTTGTGCCTTGGTATTTCCTCCAGCATAATTATAGGCACTCTAAAATTACACCTGATGCAACATCATTGTTTTTGTGTCCCCAAATCAAAATATACCTAAACTTTGAGAAACCCCTTACCCTACATCCTCCAACAGTTTTATGAAAATTACCTTTCCTATTCCATTCCACCATGTAAAGAGGTTGGCCGGAGTACACACTTGGCCATTTTTGGGATTGGAGGTGGGGTAGGGGGGTCTGAAAGTACCAAGAACACCTCGATAATAAAACCATGCATAAAGTTTTTTCGGCAGCAGAGTGGCCTTGTAAGAAGACTGACCCTCTAGTGTTAATGCCACAGTCTCTTTTGAGTGGGCACTGGCGATATGTGACCTGCATTGTTATTGTAAAACGAGGCTTGGCTGGACCAGGTAGATTATGTGGACTCCCTTTTGAAACATAGCACCTCCCAAGGCATTGACCAGTACAACAATCACAGGAAGTAATCTCACGGGCAGGAAATTGCCCAAGAAAGACTGTTAGTCACTGGCACATTGTTTACAAACATATCTTTTCAGGCTTTCTACCTCCCACCTCTTCTCACTGCCAGAGTAAATAGAGATCATGTTTCATAACGTGCTTGTCCAACAGCTCAGTTTAAATTTTTTTTCTCAATAAACATGGTTTGAGTAAAGGTTTATGGACATTTACAGTAATGAAATGTGACTGCTCTATTGTCAACAGCGAATTTAATACGGAATTTTGTCTCTGTCGACAGAGGACACACAAAGGACGTCCCTAGGGCCAGGCTGCTAGAACCACTGAAAGCAAAAAAAGTTTGAAAAGGAAGGGAAGTCTTACCTGGGCATGATGCTCAAGAGATGGAACGTGTGGGCAAGGCAAAACAAAACACTGATTTAACAAAGTGTGTTTCATGAAAACCATCTGGCGCCATAACCTGCCCTTTCCTTCCTCCTGAAACCGAGCCTCTCTAGGAAGGTAGCACCCGGGGTTTCTATTGTGCCTTTTCAATGCTTTTGGCACCATTTATCACAACACTGCGGTCTCAAGGGCAGGTTGGAGTTGGACAGACTGGGTGCAGCGAGCAATATCTTTGACTTCATGGAAGAGGACTTTTATTTACATCCCTTGCTAACACACTTACAAAATAGGTCTGACCTTGGCTAGCCTGTGTCTTTTTCGTTGTTTTTTTTGTAGACGTACAATAGACATTACTAGTGTGAAAATAATAGAAATAAAACGGCTGCCATCTAAAGGTTTCAAAAAACTTCATTAAAATATGACACACCACAAAAATAAAAATATAAACATCTGGAATTATAGCAGAAATGAAAGCAGAGCCCTAGCCCTACCACTAAAGTGGACTACTTTCTAGGCAGAAGTACACATGTGCAAGAGCAAAGTTCCATCTCTCACAGTGAAGATAGCCAATGGTTGAAGTGGGCTGACCCATTGTCTCACTATGTAGGCTATAGTGGTCAGAAGCAAAATGTGAATGACACTTGGACAGACAATGGACCAATGAAAAAAAGGGTTAAGTGAAACCTCTGTCACTGCATGCGTGTGTATCCATGTATATGTATGTATATACGTATATATATATATATATACATATATATATATATATATATATATATATATATATATATATATATATATATATATATATATATATATATGTATATATACATACACTGACAAAACACAAGTTTAAAGCAATATCATGGTTAGGTGAAAATGTCAGCTAAAATATACTGTTTCAAACTAACAAAACCACTGAAATTCACCAGTTACAGTTATTTCAAGTAACTATAACTCACGCCCTAAAGTAACTATAACTCATGCCCCACCATGCACACTGTTGTTGAAAAAATTGGGTTATTGGTTGCGGGGGATGGAAATTCCACTCAGACAACAAACACAATCCTTGTCATGGTGTAGGAGGCTGGCCTGGTTTGTAGTGGGTACCTTGGGTACTTACACCTTATACCGGGTCCAGTTATCCCTTATTAGTGAAATCTGGTAGTGTTCTAGCAGCTTAGGCTGATAGAGGTAGCTAGAGCAGAGCAGTTTAGGCTGAACTAGGAGACATGCAACGCTCCTGCAATACCACTTATAGTTACACAGTACTCATACACAAGTAAAGACAATACTCAGTGTTACCAAAAATGAAGGTAGTTTATTTTGGGTGACTGAAGGCCAAAAACCTCTTAGAGGCAATACTCCTTCTAGAGTTAAGTATTATACACAATATATACACTAGACACTAAAATAAGGTAAGTAATTAGACATAGGATAGTGCAAACAATAGGAAATGCTATAGAATGCAATGGGAGAAAATAGGTCTAGGGGCAACACAAACCATATACTAAGAAAGGGGAATGCAAATCACAAATTTCCCCTTAGACAAGTGTAGTGTGTAGAGAATGGCTGGGAGAGTAGGAGTACAGCGAAGGTAAGTAAAAACCCCCACCCCAGAGCCCAGGAAACTAGAGTAAAGTACTGCAAGTTTCTTTAGGACACACTTCAAGTCGTGATTATAGTTATTGCAAGAACCAAGCAAGACTGTGAACAACAAATGGTGGATTCCTGGACCTAAAGACCTGCAAAGGAAGGAGACCAAGTCCAGAAGATGGAAGAAGTTCCAGGAAGGACAGGAACCCCTGCCTACCTAGAAGGGGGTGCAAAAGAAGAGTCCCCGGTTGGACGAAGACTGCAGAAATTCACCCAAGGCAGATGTCAGCGGGTTCCTGCATGATGCAATGGATGTCCTATGAAGAGATGTTGGATGCAGGCGAGTTTTGGTGCTGGATTCGTCCAACAAGCCTTGGTTCTGGCAAAGTTACATTTTGCATCAAAGCGGTGCTGTCTGGTCCCAGGAGGGACCTGTGGCCCTCATCTCAGCTTGAGGAGCAAGAGTGGGGTTCTCAGCACTTCAGAGAGCCCTTAGTCGACCAGACAGCATCCACGGGAGACCCCAGGCATGGGGACAAAGGAGGTGCAAAATGCGATTGGTGCAGCACTACAAAGGAAGATCACACGCCGCCGCCGGACAACTCAGTGAGTTGAGCATTGCAGGATATGTGTCGAAGGGGTCCACCACCTGTGTTCCAAAGAGCACGCTCATCGCCAGGAGAGGACTTCAAGAGAACTGGTCGTTGACTTAGAAGGTGCCTGGAATTTGCAGGGGCTCATCTTTCCCTAACTTGAGCCACCCTAGTGACTTGGCCTCTAGGTGTGAAGGGAGTCCTACTAGTGTGTGAACCCTTCCCACTTCCAGTTACATTGGGGGGTTTGTTGACAGAAAGATCAGTGGAAGGACCCTCCCCAGGACTACCAGTGTGCTCCTCTGAGCCTGCCTGGTTGGAATCTTCCTCAGCTTCCCCATCTGGCTGATCCTGACCAGTGCTAAGTCCCTGGTCACCCTTCAGGCGAAAATTTAAAATTAATTCCTTGTTGGGGTTCTTCCCAATCCCTAAACTCTATTCAACACCTATACCCCTCACATTTTTAAAGTTAAGATTCTCATATGTTGTTTTCACAACTCTAGGGGTAGCTTCTACAGAAGACATGTTGAAAGAAAAAGAGTTTTAGGAAAGTAAGTAAAAAGTTAGTAGACTAGCAGACCTAACTTTTTAGAGAAGAGAAGAAACTTTGTAAAACGTTTGTAAAGTTTAAAGAACTTTTTCAAAAGTTAGAAATTACTTCTAGGTACAATTATGTATAGCTTCTAGTATTGGAGCAAGCTTTTCTTGAGAAAAGCACTAGTAACAAAGTGGTAAAGCAATTGCAAGTACTTATCCCACCGCTGCACCACCAATGTAGGAGGCTGGCCTGGTTTGTAGTGGGTACCTTGGGTACTTACACCTTATACCAGGTCCAGTTATCCCTTATTAGGCTGATAGAGGTAGCTATAGCAGAGCAGCTTAGGCTGAACTAGGAGACATGCAAAGCTCCTGAAATACCACTTATAGTTACACAGTACCTATACACATGTAAAGACAATACTCAATACTGGCGGCCTCAACTCAGCTTGAGGAGGAAGAGGGAGCTCTCAGCACTTCAGAGAGCCCTCAGTCAACCAGACAGCACCCATGGGAGTCCAGGACACAGGGCAAGGGAGGTGCAAAATGCGGTTGGTGCAGCACTACAAAGGAAGGTTCCACTCTGCTGGAGGACAACTCAGCGAGCTGAGTGTTGCAGGATCGAGTGCTGGCGACCTGAGCCAGACTGTACATGAAGGATTCTTGCAAATAGTGCACAGATGCCTCAGGAGGTGAAGATGACGTGGTGCACAGGGGTACTGTCGCTATTGGAGATGGCAAGCTCTTACCTCCTAAAAATCTGGACAGCAGGACCTTAGGAAAGTCTGTGTCGAAGGGGTCCACCACCTGCGTTCCAAGGAACACGCTCGTCGCCAGGAGAAGAGTCCAAGAGAACCGGCCGTTGACATAAAAGGTGCCTGCAAGAGCAGGTAAGTGACTCCGTCACTCCACAAGAGATTTCTTCGGTCCTTCTGGTGCAGGATGAAGACAGGGAGTCCCCAGAGCATGCACACCGTGGAAACTGTTGCAGATGCTGGCTGGAGCTGAAGTTGTAGAGGAAAAGTAACCCTTCTGGATACTTTGTTGCTGTTACAGCGGTTCCTGGAGCAGTCTGCGGTTGATCCGAGGTCAGAGGATGAAGTAGTAGTTGCAGAGGATTCCTGCTGGAAACTTGCAAGTAGAATCTGAAGAGAAACCCACAGGAGAGACCCTAAATAGCCCTGAGAGGGGGATTGGCTACCTTGTGAGGTATGGACCCATCAGGAGGGATCTCGGATGTCAACTGCTGGCACTGGCCACTCAGAGGCCTCCATGGTGTCCCCACACCTTGGTAAACAAAACGGCTGAAGTCTGGGACACACTGGAGGAGCTCTGGGCACCACCCCTGGGGTGGTGATGGACAGGGGAATGGTCACTCCCCTTTCCTTTGTCCAGTTTCATGCCAGAGCAGGTACTGGGGGTCCCTGAACTGGTGTAGACTGGCTTATGCAAGGAGGGCACCCTCTGTGCCCTTCAAAGCATTTCCAGAGGCTGGGGGAGGTTACACCCCCCCAGCCTGTTACACCTATTTCCAAAGGGAGAGCACGCTCTCCTCCCAAAGGAAATGCTTTTGTTCTGACTTCCTGGGACTGAGCTGCTCAGACCCCGGGAGGACAGAACCCTGGCTGTGAGGTGGAAGCAGCTGTAACTGAAGTGAAAGCCTCAGAGAGCTTGTCTGGCAGTACTGGGGGTTCATGGTGGAGCACCCGGGATACATGGAATTGGCTCCCCAACACCAAATTTAGTATGGGGGACAATTCCATGATCCTAGACATCTTACATGGCCATATTTGGAGTTACCATTGTGAAGCTACAAATAGGTATTAACCTATATATAGTGCACACGTGTAATGGCGTCCCCGCACTCACAAAGGTCCGGGAGGTGGCCCTGAACTATGTGGGGGCACTTTTGCTAGTGCAAGGGTGCCCACACACTTAGTACCTTTGCACCTAACCTTCAGTAAATGAAGGTTAGACATATAGGTGACTTAAAAGTTACTTAAGTGCAATGTAAATGGCTGTGAAATAGTGTGTGCACACTATTTCACGCAGGCTGCAATGGCAGGCCCGTTAACGGGTTTGTCTGAGCTCCTTATGGGTGGCAAAAGAAATGCTACAGCCCATAAAGATCTCCTGGAACCCCAGTGTCCTGGTTACCTAGGTACCATATACTAGGGACTTATAAGGATGGTCCAGTGTACCAATTGAAATTTGTAAATGAAGTCAATACCCTATAGTGACAAATTTAAAAGAAGAGCAAGCATAAGCACTCAGGTTCTGGTTAGCAGAGCCTCAGTGACACAGTTAAGCACTACTGACAACACAGAAATTAGGCCACAAACTGTGAGCACTAGGGTCCTGGCTAGCAGGATCCCAGTGAGCCAAGCAAAACACACTGACATATAGGGTTTTTACTGTGAACACTGGGGTCCTGGCTGTCAGGATCCAAGTGACACAGTAAAAACACACTGACACACACTCACAAAAAAGCCAAAGTGGGGGTATTCACACTAGAAAGAGGCTACTTTCTCACACATGGTAAACCACAAAAGTCACTAAATTAACATGTGCAGAACCCTTTGGTAGATTGGCACAAAAACAGAAAGTCTTAACTTAGATGCAGCACACAAACAGTAATTAAGTGAAAACACAATACAAGAAAAATCCTAAAATCAATTTGAGAAAAATAGAGTACATCTTAATAAATAAAATTACACCAGAAACACTAAAACCCAAACAGTAGAACCAAAGATATTCAATTTGAAAAGTTTTAAGTTAGAATAGCACCTACAAATGCCTCTCATGGTCATCTGGTCGTGCTAATGGGGGAAGGCACAAGCTCAGGTCAATCGAGCATAGGTCGGATACAAGGATCAGGTTAGTCCCACTGACAATTAGCTACAAAGTTTGGCGCAGAGTTCCATTCACATTGGAGGAGGCTGAAAAGAGGAATTAGAGGTTCGCGGGTGCTCATCACAAGCATGAAAAGCAGGTCGGTGTTACGGTCAGCCATCGTCATAGATGGACGTTGCTATAGTTTCATGTTGGCAGTTGTCAAAGACTGTCATTTCCGTAGTGCGAAGTGTAGCTCTCTCGCCTTGCCTGTCATCACTATCGGTTGCTAGAACTTCTCATTGCTGGTCACCATGGGTTAATCAGTCTTGATAGTCACAAACAGCTCAAACTAAAGGATTTTCACCTTGTCTTTAGGAGTGTATTCTGATGCAAGCCAAGGGTTCAGGGCCTAAGGAGGCACCTACCAGGATCAGGGACTCACTCCAGCAGAGTCCAAAATGGCTCAGGCAGATCCACTTGCAGGTTCATTTGCAGCAGGTCAGCTGGGCAGTAGCAGGCAGGCCTCGGAAGCTTGTTATATTCCTGGTGCTCACACAAGAGGTCAGCAAATTGATCCTTGGAGATACTCTGGTTAGCCTGAGATGAAGGCAGGTAGCTACAATCTTCTTTCTCAGACAGCATGATGACTTTCAAGAAGCAGGGTAGTCCTCTCGTAGCAGGGTAGTTCTTCTGTTGCTTCCACAGGTCCAGGAAAGTTTTGAAGGGTGGTTCTCGTAGTCCAATATTTATACTGGTGCCAGCCTTTTGTGGGAGGACCCGCTCTTCCTACCCACACATCTGGTTCTGGTAACTTATTCCCTTCTTCCTGTCAAGGCTTCAAACTGTCTGAGGATAACAAAGGCAGGGCAGGGCTGTGGCAGATTCCTTTGTGCGTGCAGGAAGTAAAGCCCATTGAAGTGTAAGTGGGGTTGGGTACAGCCCCTACTCAGTCATCCTACCAGGATGGCCCATCTTCTCCACACCTAAGCCTCCTTTGTGTTACTGTCTGTAAGCAATACACAAACCCGAATAGCAGAGCCATTCACAGCCATGTGACCCAGGGCACTGGCAGAATGCACAAACGGTTGGGACAAAAACATTGCAACTTTCTAAAAGTGGTGTTTTCAGAACTCAATCCAATTCCAAAAATAAGAACTATTTAAATTACAATTAATTTGAGTGTAAATAGCGTTCCTCTACCTGCTCCTAATCCAAACTTAGAACCTATTAAATGCAATAATGTAACCCAGTGCTAGCCATGGGAGAGATAGGGCTTACAACTAGACCTGGGTGGAATTTGAGGAGCTGAACTCCTTGAAGTGACCAAAAAACTCCACTGCGCCTCGCAATCGGTGGAGTCCATTAGGTAGTGCTGTTCACTCTGATTTTTAGCAAAGGGTGTTTGTCCCACGTTGAAAAATCAGCGCGAACAGCACCACAAGCAAGATGCTGCTGCTTCTTTTCTGCTGCTCAAATAGATTTTCTACTCGAGCGACAGCTTCCTCAACGTGAACGGAAGGTTTCTCAGCACGAGCGGTAGCGATCATCCTTGACTGCCCGCGTTGAGAAATCTCACTGGGAGGTGGTCCCTTAACGTTGATGAGCGCGAACGAGGAAAAAACTCCACTCCACTCAGCGGTGCTTTTCAGAACCGCATTGTAAGCAGAGAGGGGAGTCAAAAAACTCCGCAAACTCCACTATCTGAGCTGAGTTCCCCGCCCACGCCTACTTACTACTGTGAAAAACGACTTTAGGAGCTTTTTACTGCCAGGGCACTTAAAACTAAGTACACATGTCCTACTTTTTAAATACAATGCATCTTGCCCCAGGAGCCTTTAGGGTCTACGTTGAGGGTGACATAAGTATTAAAAAAAGAAATTTTGGCCTGGCAAAACGTTCATTTTGTCAGGTCGAAATGGCAGTTTAAAACTGCACTACAGCCTGCAGTGGCAGGCCTGAGACATGTTTTAAAGTGATACTTTAGTGGGTAGCACAATGACCGCTGCAGATCCACTGGTTAAATTTAAATCAAATGCCCTGGATACATGTAGTATCAAATACTAGGAAATGCATCTTTTTGCATGGACACTCCCAATTTTTGAGACTGATTCTGCTGGCTTTCCGACTTTGAGAGTGCATTGAGGCCTACTAACCAGACCTCAGAGCCAGTATTTCACCTTATAATAAAGTATGTTGAATTGGCTATCCCTAATTGGCAAGCACTGCCTTACTTATAAGTCCCTAATATAAGGTACCCAGGTAAGGTAGAGTTTCCACACAGGACTGCAGTATTGGATGTGCCATTCTGCATGTACAAAACTTGCAAGACACCTCGGCCTGCCACTGCAGACTGAAAGGGCAATGTTCCACCCTGCTAACTCAACTTTGCCATCACTCCAGTGGCTAAGGGACCACTTCCCTTAATTATATATATCCGACTCCCCTAAAGCAGGCTTACCAAGTCCTATGGCAGGGAGCAATATATTCTTAAGTTAGACATATGTTTTTATATATCTTTCCAGCAACACTCCCAAATTGTTCTTTTGGTGGGGAAGGTTTGGACCTCCATTGGCTAACACAGGGTAAAACGGTTTACACTTAAACGTGTCTAACTTCTGAATGGGACCATCTAACTAGGTCAGGTAAGGTATCAAATTAATGGGACATTAAACACAATCTGTTGGTCTGATTGGATTTAACGTCACTATTAATTTTGAGCAACTATTATAAAGTTGATACCCTGCACTGCAATTAGTACAGTGGCCTCACAAAAGCCATTCACACATAAAAGGTTTTCTGTCTGCCTGGAGAGAATTCTGAATGATTCCCAGGCCCAGGAATAAAAACATTCGCTGTGGAATGAGGTGTGACTTCCTTCCCCAGGAAGGATGCAAAAGGTGTTGGCCCGAAGGCAAGCTTCCAAGGTGAAGCCGCCTTTGAAGGGCTGCTGGTAACAACACTCCTGAGCAGGATGCTTTTTGTTCCTGCAGACATCTAGGAGGCAGGGCCAAGAGGGGGAAACCAGTGTTAGAACCGCCTTTCCCGTGGACGTGTAGCCCACTGGTAGCCACACCCTGAGGCTGGGCTACCCTGCTCGTCATGACCAAGGAAGGGTCATGCCATCTTGGAAAGGGCAAGAATGGAGCACTGTGAGATAGCCAGGTACCATACATCACAGGAATTACGTCCCTAAAGAGGAGGGGATCCGGTAGCCCATTGGCTAGTGACTGCATGGTCCCCTCAGGCATGTATCTGAGATAAAATGGGCACCCCTGGCACCCTTACCCTAAGTTCATGATTGGAGAAGAGAGGACTGAAGAAGGCTTCTCCTGCTGGCTTTAGACTGCACAAAAAGAGGCTGCAAAGCAGAGAGGACAGCACCTGCTGCTTTTTTGGACTAGGGACCAGGGACCCTGCCTCTGGCTCCTGACCTCAGGAAAACTTGATTTCCCACCTTCAGCAACTCCAGAGACTCCAAGGATCACATAGCTTGTCTCCTGCAACCCACCACAGGGACACAAGAGCAGAAAGAGCCCAACTCGACAAAGTGATAGCCCCTGTGGAAGTTTCCCTGCTACCAGTCACTGGGCACACCAGCAAAGGAATCCAAGATAGCCAAAGTCTGCGCCTGAGTCTGCCAGACCCCGGAGAGCTGTCAGTGACCAGATTCATTGGACTACAAGGGCACAACCCCCACCAAAGGTTTTGCCTCCAACCGTGGTTTACTGTCACCAGTAGTACGGACGCAGCTGTGCAACTACTGCATCAAAGAGGACTTTGAGGGACAACAATCTAAATGAGTAGGTTCACCCCGCATCGCCTGTGAACCCGAGGAACCAGACAGAGACACCCCCATTGACCGCCCATCTACCGGTCCATACCTGGGCGCATCTTTGTCTCTATCCCTCAGCATTAGGACCACTCTGTTGTTTCTTATGGTGGTCTTGTTTTAAAGTTGGGAACTTGCTTTAAAATTGCTCTGATGGCCAGTTAACTGTACAAAGTATCCATTCACCAAGACTGCGTCCCTGTCAGATTTGGTCACCCAAGCCAGGCTGGAATACTCCAACTAAATTTTTTTAACTTTCCAAATGTTTTCAAAATTTACGTTTACTATTGGTTGCTGCGGTTGCATTGAAAAGTATTTAAAAGTTCTAAAATGTGTAACCCTGGAAGCATCTGGCCACTTTTTATGATCAAGGATTTAATTCAGAAAAATACACTTTATTTTTATCAATTGTTGTTGTGCCTCTTGATAGTGTTTGATTTTCTTATTTCACCATGTGGTGCTGTAATATGCTTTACACTAAGTTCCTTTATTGAGCCTGGCTGCTCCCAGCTACAGCTAGCCAGGTTTGAGCTGGAGGTCAACTAAATGATGCTGTCCTTTCCCCAAAAAGTCTCTGTGAGTGTACTTCATGATAAGACTACCTAGTCCTATCATATAATACACCCAGATCCTCACACTAGTGAGCTAGAAATAACTTAAATGTACCAAACAGGTACATGTCAGTTGCACCATGTTTTACGTGAGGGGTACAAACAATTTTTCACTGGTTAGCAGGGAACCAGTATGCAGAGTCCTAATGATAACAAAAACAGGTTCAACAACAGAAGGCAAAAACCTGGGTACACCCTGCAAAAAGGGCCAGGTGCAAAAGTTGTCACCAATGATGTAATTTCAGATGCTGCAGTGATGTTATCAATGATGTAATTGAACCTGTCATGAGTAACGCATGCCTCCTTCTCCTAAATGTAAAAGTTCGTCCGGAGGATGTGGTTCCTGGGCCTCCTGTGAGGCTCAGAGATTGGGATGCACGTGCAAAATTTAAAAGTCATCCTAGGGATTTGGGGTCTGTGTGGCCTCTTTGAGGCTTTGTGAAGAGGGGTGCACTCTTCCTCTGCTAACATCCTTGTCAGCCCCGGGGCATGGGGTTCCTGGGGATTCTTATATGCTCGATGAAGGGAGACACAACCCTCCAAAAAACAAAGGGGCATATTTATACTCCGTCTGCGCCGAATGTGCGCCAAACATTTTGACGCACATTCGGCGCAAAACTTGCCTCATATTTAAACTTTGACACCCGAGCCCGCGGGCGCCAAAATCCCGCCGTGTGAATCATTTTCTGGATGCAGGATACCGCCTCGCGTTAATCATATGCAAGGTAGGCGTTCCCGTCCAAAAAATGACTTAAACGGCCGTGCGTCATATTTATGCTTCTGGGCAAAAGTCGGAAAATGACGCACAGGCCAATTTGCGTCAAAAATTAATGCCTGGGTCAGGGCAGGCTTTAAAATGGGGCAAACATGCCTGTATTTAATCAGAACACACAGAAGCAACAGCAGAGCAGTAAAAGATCGACATGGAGGTGCTTCTCATCCAGCGTGCACGCAGACGCAGAGCCCAGCAACAACAACAGCAGCTACAACACCAGCAGGGACCCCAAAGGCAGCGCAGAAGGCAGGAGAGGATATTCCGCACCAGGACAACCTTTCATGGCCTCAGGGAACATGACATCATCCAGAGGTACAGGTTGAATTGGCAGGCCATTTAGCAGCTGCTGCGCAACATAGAGCCACAGTTGGCACCCACCTTGCTGACACCCCGCACCATCCCAACAGAAACCAAGCTGCTAGCTGTACTTCACATGTTGGCAAGTGGCTCCTTTCAAAGCACTGGCGCACTGGTTGCCGGAATATCACAGCCTTCATTCTCTGCCTTCTTGCCCAAAGTACTGGATGCCATCATTTGACTCACACCTGCCACATCTGCTTCCCAAACACACAGCAGAAGCAGCAGGAGACAAAACAGGGGTTTTACCTCATTATTGGATTCCCACCCGTCCTTGGTGCCATCGACTGCACACATGTACTCCTTGTGCCACCTGCTGCAACTGAACACCTGTACCGCAACAGGAAGCACACACATTCCATCAATGTGCAGGCCATTGTCGAACACCAAGGATTGTTCACCAACATCGTGGCAAAATATCCTGGGAGTGTCTATGACTCATTCATCTTCCGTCACTGTACCATCAATCAACACTTCCAGGATGGATGATATGGCAATGGACTACTTGTTGGTAAGTACAGAAACCTACTTATATACACACACTGCACAGCAACCCTCTAGGACATACAACACATACCCCACGACAGCGACATGTGAACAGGAACACACTGAGGTTGTGACATCGCTAGCCATGTTTGAAAGGTCTGCAGTGAACCTGTCACACATCTGAAATTAGTGTACAGTCTAATGTCAAGACGTCAATGATCACAACGTATTGAGAGGTTTGGCTATTTGTCACCTTGCAAAATATAAGCGTCTCACTGATGTTTAAATTAATCCATTGCATATGTCTAAAAGTATGGGATGTCCAGGGTACATAGATGCTAACGTGTTACCAGCACTGTCAATTTGAATCTGTGTATGGAACTATCACCTCACCCCCAGTGAAGACACAGGGACACCTGTATCACAAGTCACAATGCTAGGGAGTGCACACTGTACTGCAAATACCCAAACATACTGCTGACAACCGGTCAGCAGGCAAACACTTGTTCAGTAAAGGAAACAACCCAATGCTGATGGTACATGTGGGAGGCTGGACTGGCTTGTAGTGAGTACCTTGGGGTACTTACACCTTGCACCAGGCCCAGTTATCCCTTATTAGTGTATAGGGTGTCTAGCAGCATAGGCTGATAGATAATGGTAGCTTAGCAGAGCAGCTTAGGCTGAACTAGGAGACGAGTGAAGCTCCTACATTACCACTAGTGTCATATGCACAATATCATAAGAAAACACAATACACAGATATACTAAAAATAAAGGTACTTTATTTTTATGACAATATGCCAAAAGTATCTCAGTGAGTACCCTCAGTATGAGGATAGCAAATATACACAAGATATATGTACACAATACCAAAATATGCAGTAATAGTATTAGAAAACAGTGCAAACAATGTATAGTTACAATAGGATGCAATGGGGACACATAGGGATAGGGGAAACACAAACCATATACTCCAAAAGAGGAATGCGAACCACGAATGGACCCCAAACCTATGTGACCTTGTAGAGGGTCGCCGGACTATTAGAAAATAGTAAGGGTTAGAAAAATAGCCCACCCCAAGACCCTGAAAAGTGAGTGCAAAGTGCACTAAAGTTCCCCAAAGGACATAGAAGTCGTGATAGGGGAATTCTGCAGGAAAGACACAAACCAGCAATGCAACAACGATGGATTTCTAGTTGAGGGTACCTGTGGAACAAAGCGGACCAAGTCCAAAAGTCACAAGCAAGTCGGAGATGGGCAGATGCCCAGGAAATGCCAGCTGTGGGTGCAAAGAAGCTGCTACTGGGCAGTAGAAGCTTAGGTTTCTGCAGGAACAACAAGGGCTAGAGACTTCCCCTTTGGAGGACGGATCCCTCACACCGTGGAGAGTCGTGCAGAAGTGTTTTCCCACCGAAAGACCGCCAACAAGCCTTGCTAGCTGCAAATTGTGCAGTTAGTGTTTTTGGATGCTGCTGTGGCCCAGGAGGGACCAGGATGTCGCCAATTGCGTCAGGGGACAGAGGGGGCATCGAGCAAGACAAGGAGCCCTCTCAGCAGCAGGCAGCACCCGCAGAAGTGCCAGAAACAGGCACTACGAGGATCCGTGAAACAGTGCTCACCCGAAGTCGCACAAAGGAGTCCCACGTCGCCGGAGAACAACTTAGGAGGTCGTGCAATGCAGGTTAGAGTGCCGTGGACCCAGGCTGGACTGTGCACAAAGGATTTCCACCAAAAGTGCACGGAGGCCGGAGTAGCTGCAAAAGTCGCGGTTCCCAGCAATGCAGTCTGGCGTGGGGAGGCAAGGACTTACCTCCACCAAACTTGGACTGAAGAGTCACTGGACTGTGGGAGTAACTTGGACAGAGTTGCTGGATTCAAGGGACCTCGCTCATTGTGCTGAGAGGAGACCCAGGGGACCGGTGATGCAGTTCTTTGATGCCTGCGGTTGAAGGGGGACGATTCCGTCTACCCACGGGAGATTTCTTCAGAGCTTCTAGTGCAGAGAGGAGGCAGACTACCCCCACAGCATGCACCACCAGGAAAGCAGTCGAGAAGGCGGCTGGATCAGCCTTACAGAGTTGCAGTAGTCGTCTTTGCTACTTTGTTGCAGTTTTGCAGGCTTCCAGCACGGTCAGCAGTCGATTCCTTGGCAGAAGGTGAAGAGAGAGATGCAGAGGAACTCGGATGAGCTCTTGCATTCGTTATCTAAGGAATCCCAAGAGACAGAGACCCTAAAAAGCCAGAAAAGAGGGTTTGGCTACCTTGGAGAGAGGATAGGCTAGCAACACCTGAAGGAGCCTATCAGAAGGAGTCTCTGACGTCACCTGATGGCACTGGCCACTCAGAGCAGTCCAGTGTGCCAGCAGCACCTCTGTTTCCAAGATGGCAGAGGTCTGGAGCACACTGGAGGAGCTCTGGGCACCTCCCAGGGGAGGTACAGGTCAGGGGAGTGGTCACTCCCCTTTCCTTTGTCCAGTTTGGCGCCAGAGCAGGGCTAAGGGGTCCCTGAACCGGTGTAGACTGGCTTATGTAGAAATGGGCACCATGTGTGCCCATGAAAGCATTTTCAGAGGCTGGGGGAGGCTACTCCTCCCCTGCCTTCACACCCTTTTCCAAAGGGAGAGGGTGTAACACCCTCTCTCAGAGGAAGTCCATTGTTCTGCCATCCTGGGCCAGGCCTGGCTGGACCCCAGGAGGGCAGAAACCTGTCTGAGGGGTTGGCAGCAGCTGCAGTGAAACCCCGGGAAAGGCAGTTTGGCAGTACCAGGGTCTGTGCTACAGACCACTGGGATCATGGGATTGTGCCAACTATGCCAGGATGGTATAGAGGGGGCAATTCCATGATCATAGACATGTTACATGGCCATATTCGGAGTTACCATTGTGAAGCTACATATAGGTAGTGACCTATATGTAGTGCACGCGTGTAATGGTGTCCCCGCACTCACAAAGTCCGGGGAATTGGCCCTGAACAATGTGGGGGCACCTTGGCTAGTGCCAGGGTGCCCTCACACTAAGTAACTTAGCACCCAACCTTTACCAGGTAAAGGTTAGACATATAGGTGACTTATAAGTTACTTAAGTGCAGTGTAAAATGGCTGTGAAATAACGTGGACGTTATTTCACTCAGGCTGCAGTGGCAGGCCTGTGTAAGAATTGTCAGAGCTCCCTATGGGTGGCAAAAGAAATGCTGCAGCCCATAGGGATCTCCTGGAACCCCAATACCCTGGGTACCTCAGTACCATATTCTAGGCAATTATAACGGTGTTCCAGTAAGCCAATATAAATTGGTAAAATTGGTCACTAGCCTGTTAGTGACAATTTGAAAGAAATGAGAGAGCATAATCACTGAGGTTCTGATTAGCAGAGCCTCAGTGAGACAGTTAGTCATAACACAGGTAACACATTCAGGCACACTTATGAGCACTGGGGCCCTGGCTGGCAGGGTCCCAGTGACACATACAACTAAAACAACATATATACAGTGAAAAATGGGGGTAACATGCCAGGCAAGATGGTACTTTCCTACAGTATATCCTAGAAGCCTAGGAAGCAACACAATAACACAAAAGAGTCACAGACAACACAAGACAACTACTGCCATGCAAGGTGATATTAATGGGGCAAGCTACATCAACATGATCCCAATCATTTTCTTTTTCAGCTGATCAGGGGTATGGGATCCAGCCATGGATTATGACACCATTTGGCAACCCAAGCACTGCAGCAGAGCGTGCCTACAATGAGGCACATAGGAGGACACGCACCATAGTGGAGAGGACCTTCAGCATCCTCAAGTCGAGATTCAGGTGCCTCAACATCACTGGTGGCAGCCTCCTATATTCACCAGAAACGGTCTGTAAGATCATTTTAACATGTGCCATCCTGCACAACATTTGTATGCGAAGGAACATTCCCCTATTAGAACAAGAGCCACAAATGCCTGAAGAGGAGGTAGAAGAGGATGCTGGCCTGCAACATGAAGGGGAACAACAAAACACAGCTGCTGAATTGCGTAGGCGCCAACATGTTGTGAACAATTTCTTTTAAAACAACTCACCATCACCACTGTAGCAACATATGTAAATAAACACCAATAATAATCACCATATCATGGTCTGGGTAATCATTTTTGCTCACCTTTATCTCTAACTATCAGAATAACAGTGTAGCCTCATGGAGAATTGCTGATATACCGATCAGGACACAGACATTCCAAAGCAATTATGATGCGTATTATTCAACAGTCACATACACACACACTGTAAAAGACATATATCCTGTACATTTCACCTTTGAAGGGCAATAGGAGAGGACCACACCTATTTCATGTTGGCAACATGGTTCATCGCAGCATATGGCACACAACTAAGACACCATCAGTCTATAAGGGAAAAAAATGCCTCATACATGAGGCAGTGGATGTGCTATTGCATTGGTGACAGGATTGTATGACCAGACCCTTGACAGCAGTAAGTCGTACAGCACCTATCTTTGCAAGGACCATCTGTGACTAGAGTTCCATATAAGCAGAACACAGACAGCACAAGTGCCACACCTATGACAAGCATTGCGCACATGACATTCCATGTACATGTCAGCCCTTTAACTAACTCCTGACACACCTATGCTCTTGGTCTCACCCCACCTGTCTGAAGAGGTCCCTGGAATGGTCCCCTGATATTCCCTCCTCTCCACACACAGACTAACAATAGTAATCCAGTGTGCTACACCCTTTCCTATGGTATGCCATTGTCATAGTACATCTGACTGCATGGACGTCAGGTCAATTAATACACTGGCTTGTAGTTTCTAAGCCCTGTTATCACCTGTAGACTGCTTCCCATGTGAAAGGTACTGTTGGCCATTTGAACTGGAATCTCACGTACAGGACTTGTGATAAACTGATGCAGCACACACCTGCGATCACCTCCATGCAGACCACCCATTTGAACATGCACTGCCCCTGCAGATGCTTGGAACAGCATAGAAGTTGCCATTTTGTCAAATACACTGTTATGCATTGCTAGAAATTAAGCCGTGTAACACAGCCCTTGGGTTTATGTGTCACCTTCCAAAACACAGGACAAACACAGTTTCCCATGTCAACTGTCTTGTTCTTCCTCCAACCAGTGTACGTCAGACCAGTGAGTATGTATCCTGTGAAATTGCTGGATCCTGATTGACCCTGCATCCTGTCAGCCTGACTGGCACCTGTCTGTGTGTTATCCGAAAGGTTCCTTGTGGCTACATATGTATCACACTTGCTTCACTAAACCTCACATTCCTCAGGGGGTATTTTGTCAGGTGCTTCCTCAAAGCATACCCAAATACATTGTATAGCATCATATGCTTTTTAATTGTACCACAATTGTAAAATTGTCTTGGAATACCAAAATCGTGGCCTATCCCTTTTCTGGGTCTCATGTATGCATGAACGACAAAGTGTGACAGTATACCAGGGCCGTATGCAGGGATTGGGTATGGTGCCTCCAGCAGAACGAGCAACGTCTGATAATGTGCATAAAAAGCCCACACATGTTAGGACCCTGACAGTTCACACGCTGAATCACATTGCTCACAACATATTGATGGGCTGTGCATGCTGAATAGCTGCAAGATTAATCAACACAGAGGCTATGATGTTCCCAGATGCAGTGGGAACTTTACAGGCCAACCTGTGTACAAATGTTGTAATGACACCTGCTGGAACATGACTCCTGAGATATGATCTCACTCAGCACACCAAGGTTGCCCTGTTGACAGTCTCATAACACGTCTGCAGTGACAGGATGTGACCATCCCATGTAGGTTCTCATGTCCTCATCGACTTTACTTCCATTGATCTCCGAAGGATACTCAGTAGATACAGGAATAGCCGCCACTGACTCATGATGAGACCTGGACGTAACTGTGACAACATAGACCCCTAAATATATACAGGATTTACATTGGACCACACACATGAACCAGATACCTCTGTGCAATTGATCACTGGAAATATGTGGCCACGTGCTGCCTCGTCTGCTGGTCCACTACTGCCACTGGAGAGTTGTGGCTCAGTCATATGACCACAACTGTTGGGTGATATTACAGTTGTGGGTCACCTTTGGCTGTCTGTGCCAATAACATGGTACCCACTTAGTCTATACATGTGCCTGACTCACAGTGGGTTCACCAACAAGTGCCTAGGAAGCAGTTTCCAAATTTCCAGGACATGGGATGGGCAACTTTCGGACCATTGACATGAACAAGCATCTGCCATCTATCCGGTGCATGCTTTGTCATTTGTGGTGTCTACGTTACCCAAAATCGTGGAAGTGCACACAACAGATGTTGCTGCATGTATGACTAACACATGTCCTCTCTCATTTCCACACTGACTTGCATCTAAGGTTTGGACACATTGACTTCACATTCATACAAGCATATTTTCAATAATGCACCTTGTGATGCACACACACTGGGTCAACAACTACATTAGTAGCCAATGCACACACATTGAGCCATAGGCATTGAGGAATTGTACTTATGTGCGTCACCTTGCTATCCTCTCCTGACACCAAACATGCCCAATTTGTGCAATACATATATGTAGGTCACACATATGGCCATCTAGTGCGTCAGCCAAGAGTGAAAATCATGTTAAGGAAGTAGCGGATCATGGTCCGCAGCAGTATGATGTCTCATATGTGCCCATACACCGTCAAGACCAAAGTGGGTGCAATCAACCTATCTCAGTTGTGTCACAAATGTAACATTACATTAAAATGGTAAAATGACCCAAACCCAGTTAATGCCCTGAAATTTTGACGCATACGTGTCACAAAATGACGCACAAGCGTCAAAAAATGGCGCTTATGCCTGAAAAACAACACATTATGCTCTGAAAATTGGTTAAGTGTTAGACTATTTCAAGATATATGGATGCGGCCTCATTTTTATTCCTGTGCGTCGAAAAAAATGACGCCCAGGCTGTATGCTTCAATTTTTTTTGACGCATAACGATAACAACTGCAGCCATTTTATGCAGGAAGTGATGTAATAGGATATCTTGTTTACAGATTCTGTACAGTCGGTGTACTTTCACTTTCACTTTGCAGTCTGTGATCCATTAGTGCCTGTGTTCAGAGTTTTGTCTAGTGAAATTGGGCTTTTATCTCCTGTGTGGTCCATTACTTGTCAGTTTGTGAATAAAATATTGTTGTTGTATCCTGTCTGAGTGTTTATTGTGTACTATTGTCTAGTATTGTGTTGTCTTTGTTGTTTTTGGGAGTCTGTTGTGGGTAGTGATAGTTTGGGGATAGTTGGGCTCTTTTAGTTGTTTAGTGTACGTTTTCTATTTCTACTTTCCCCCTATTACCCTTTTTTGTGCTAAGATGTTGGGTAGGCCACGTCTTGGCCAGATGGGTGAGGAGGAACTTGGGGGGTTCATATGGCTGGTGTGCCATTTTCTTCCCCCTTATGATAGAGGCAGGTGGGCGGGTGATACAGGGGTATCACACCGAGGCACGGAGGCTATGGTAGGGAAAGGTTCTGCATCACTTACAGCGCGTATATCGGAGCCAGAGGAATGACCACCAGCTGAAGCACCACTGGGCTGACCTCATCTCCAGGGAGCAAGATCTGCTGTATCACCTGGGAATTGTGATTGGTGGCCCTGTTGGTGAGTAGAAATCATGTAAATGTGCACGATTAAATGTTCTGTAGTGACATCAGATGATTTGTACGATATCTGCCGGCAATGTTGTTGAGTGTGTGGAATGCTTTGGAAACATACAGGGTCATTGATGGACTATGTTAAGGACCACAGTTGCTAGCTGTCAGGAAGCAAATGCTCTGCAAACTTACTGAATACTTTTGCTTAATGTAAGGTGGTGCCGGCTTTGTGTCAAACAGCAACACAAATCAGGAGCCAATTATGTATATATAGGTCACATTTGCCTGTGAGGTATAGATTTTCAAAATCATTACCAACATTTGTTGACGCAACAGCTAGACTGACTTTCAAGACACTACATGATGCTGAAAATGAGTGCAGGCTTCACGTCAATTGATGATAGCAATGTGGCCCAAACATATGTCTCATGTTTGTCTGGAGAGTGTGTAAGGCAAGCGATCATGGAAGTTCTATATATGTTAGGGATTATTGTGGTCCTTCGTCATTTTGGATACATGTCAGATCTGGATTTGGAGACATAAGGAAAAAAGTGCAAGGTGCCCTCAGCTAACATCTTAGACTGGTATTTGGTGTTTATTGTTCCACCTTTCGTTAAGGGATGGCTGGCCAAAGGTATGCACATGGGTTCCTATCTCTATGGTTGGTGCAACTCATCATAACTGGGCCACATCAAATGAAGAAACTGTAACAACATGAGGGCTTACAACTGTCCCTGCCCCTCTGTACATTATACCTGTGTGTCATAAATTTGTCATGGCCACAATGTCTGGTTGAATGGTAATGCAGTCCTCAAGGAAAGTGGCTTTGGATGTCTCTCTTGGATACACATGATGAGACAAATACACTCCATTATTATGTCTTCTCACTAATGAAGGAGCATGTTTGCCACCACATGATAGTTAGGGCCACTGCATGTGTGCAGATATGTGTGTGTAAATTTCACTGGAGACCCATGGTATGTACATGTTAGCTGTGCTATATCGGATGCAGTATCATCATGTCTGAGTGGCTTTACTTACTTATGTAATCTTACACATAGTATTTGTCTTTGGAATTGTTGGAAAGTGCACAGAATATGAGCACATTTCTCCCTTCCATGCCTTACAGGTGGACCCGCACCCTACACTGTGGGCGAGGTAGCTTCATTCGAGGACCCCGACAACTCCAGTAAGTGTTGATGTGTCTGTTATGTGTTTTGTTTGCTGGTGATGTGTGATGGACTGCTGTGTGTTGAACAACTAGCAAGGTGTGATGCGCTGGCCCATCATTTGCCTTGTTCCATTAGTGGGATTTCATTTTCTCACCATTTTAGAGTTGGCCAATGCTTATCCTCTTGTCTTAGTTAGGGATTCTAGGTCAGTCCTGTAGGCCCCGCAATGTGAATGGGGATGAGTCATGTGGATAACACTTGTATCAGCAAGAATTGCACTGGACCTAATCTGTGATTAGGCAGCCTGTCAGACCCACATTCTCCCAGAATGGGGCTGCAAAATACTTACCAACAGACCTCTGCTACCTAATTCACTAGTGTACTGATTAAACTGAAGGTTGAACTTCCTAGCATCATGTAGCTCCACATGTAGTGCTACGAGTATGTGGCACTTGAGTGCAATGGCCTCGGTGTGCATGCAAATCATGGCCAGGGGTTTTCTTGCTTCTCTGTGTTAGTTGCATGTCATGGCTTACTGGAAGTATATGATGTGGACAAAGGTCTGCATTACCAGACATGTGTGGCGCTGGGATTGGTCAAGGGTTTGCTGTCTCCTATTTGTAGATACACCTTACCTGTGGTGTGTGTGTTGAGGCAAACACATGTCCAGCTTTCCTAAGCTTCCTGGGTGTCCATGTTGTTTGAAATTGTTAGTTGTTTCTCCACCCTCCACCCTCATACACAGGCATGGGTTTGTAAATAGTGTACCTAGGACTGATGATACAAGTTTGGTACACAGACATGTAAATCAGTGAATCTTTTGTCTGAACTTAGTATACACACTCATGTTTAGCACATGAGTACTATACTAGCAAGTCAATTTATAACTTGCAGATCATGTGGCCCTAGATTTCCATCCCGTACAATGACATTTGTAGCCCTGGTATTGGCGGAGGGTGTGCTGCATGATTGTTAGTTGACAACTGGCAGAACTCTGATGCCAAAACATGCCAGTTGTTACCCATCTTGTAGGGTTAGGATGTGCTATGTGTGATACGACCTTTGTAGGCTGGCCTGCCATGCACTTCCTCAGGGACATTCAATGATCTGTATGATGATATGAGCTGTTACAAGTACAGTAGATGTATTGTCTGATTTACTTCTTGTGCCCTTTCACACAATGCAGTTCCTAATGTAATTTTTTTCATTTGTCTTCACAGCTGCTAATATGACACCCATCCAGGTGAGCGAATTCCAAAGGCGGGCAATGCGGTACCAGCATATACTGCAGGTAGTCGTGGTACCGAAGAATGGCCCGCAGATACAGACACTAACGGGCCTCTGGAGCCTGGAGGGCATTCGCACAGGGTGGCCCGTCTTTGCCCACTACAGCCACCACCAGCACCACCACCACTACCACCCAGGTGGCAACCCCAACAGCTGTGACCGTTGTGGCAACAACATCGGCAAGTGCTCCATGCCCTAGCACAGGACCACCTGCAGGGCAGCCCACAGACATTGACTCTACACGGCCCCACACTTCCTCAGCTGGCAAACAGACCACCCCAGCAGCTGCTATTGACCCTGCTGCTTTTGTGGACATGCAGCGTAAAATGGACCGTGTCCTCCGAAAAATGAGTCGCCTGCGGCAGAATGTTCGCCATATTAGCCGGCAGGTGCAGTCCATTAAGCGGACCCTCCGGAGGGCCAACCTCTAGACATTTAGATGAACATTATTCCCTCCCCTCCCTCCTCTTTTCTTATTCTTATCCTTTGTGGGTTTAGGGAGCTTAGTGTTAGCTTAGTATAGGCTGTTAGTTTAGTTAGTGTTAGTGGGTGAGGGGTCCTGATTATTTCTACTGTTTCTTTTTGAGTAGGTGGGGGGCAATGTTGGGGTTCTTGTGTATTTTGAAGACAAAAACATTATAAAATAAAAAAATAAAAATAAAATATTTTTTTTTTAGTATAGGATAGTATGTGTTTAGGTTAGTATCTGTTGTCCCCCATGTGTCCCGTCTCATAAGGGGGTTGATGTTTTATAACGTTTTGTTACATGTGATAAGTAAGTTTAGCTTAGGTTAGTTAGGGACAGTTGTGGGTTATGAGTAGTTAGGGTAGATTAGGGTAGGTAAGGATTTTCCCTGAGTTTTCTCTTCTGTTTTTACAGTTTAATAAATATGTAGTAAACCCTTTACAGTATGTGTGAAATGCTTGTAGATCAGGGCCTTGGCATGAGTGTACATGATTTCTTTTGTATTACATTTGTTTCCTATGCTACAAACAAATCCCAAATTAGCTGTAACATTGCCAGCTACCACAAAGCTACTTTGCAAAGATTTGACCATTCATTGCAACCACCAATCACAGTTACTATGGATCCCAACGTGTTTTTTTCAATAAGTATGTTTTCAATGTCACATACTGTGCTTCCAGATTTGGTATTGGGGACACTGTGTTATGTCTGACTGCAGTGTGATGTTCAAGGAAACCCTTATTAGCTGAGTGGTAGTAAGCACTCTTGTAGTATAGTGTTCATGACTCACATAAATCATTTGTGACACTGTTCAGCATGATTACTTATTTGGATGTAATCTCAGACACCTTCATTCATGCAGTTTGTTGACTGTTTGCTTAAATTTGTGGGCAATGTTATATGTGTTAGTATTGCATGGAGGCAACATTTTGCTGAAACTATTTAATGGCTTAGATATCCCTTGACGAAGCATTATTCTGTCCAACACAGCATTATGGTGTATGGTTTCTCTTTTCATCAGATATTACCCGCAGAGTATGGTGCAATCCAGGCCACTGTGCATGGTTATCAGACTACATTATTTCAGGACAGTTGTATTGACAAGCTATGTAATTTGACAGGAGGCAAAATTCTGTGATCCACTGCACGGTTGATGTGTCACATTACACAGAGACAAAGTGGTTGTGTAAGTGCAATTTATTGAAAAGTGCTGTAGTGCTAAATGTACATTGTCCATGATTGTGAGTCCATTATAGTGACATCTTCCATTGTGATCCTACACAAGTGCTACAGGAAAACGCATTTGACATGCTGGGGTGATGTGTCAGACAGTGCAGAGGGACAGGATTTGCCAATGAGTAAGTGAGAGACAATCACAAGGCAGGCTGACAAGATAGACAGTGGTTTGCAGAACAGTCGTTGAGTACAGTTGTTGCAAGACTGGCATGTTACAAAGTGCAGGACCTTGGTAATAGGTGGCCATGTGGCAGGGACTAGTGCTTCCGGGTACTTTTACGTGTAAAGGTGATCTGTTCCATGTCTTCTTTTTCTGATGTGTGTGTTGCCTCCTCTGTCCTTGGTGGTGGTGGTTGTGAAGGGGCAAAACACACCTCAGTGTTTGAAGACATGGAGTAAGACATCCCGGTCGCTGCTACCTGTGAGGGTCTTAAGGGCAGTACTGCTGCAAGGAGGATCTGCTGGTT
The DNA here is from genome assembly GCF_031143425.1 of Pleurodeles waltl. NCBI lineage: Eukaryota > Metazoa > Chordata > Amphibia > Caudata > Salamandridae > Pleurodeles > Pleurodeles waltl. The sequence goes on along the minus strand of NC_090448.1, from coordinate 581,358,561 downwards.
CTTAAGAATAGCAGCTACATCACGATGGTAGGCAGCCAGGTCGGCCCTGAGGGGGTCATGATTGCATTCGTGCATGCAGTGGAATGTTTGGGGTGCATGGTGTTGTGGCAACTCCCTTACTGCAGTGGTGAATTCCTTTACAGTTTGTTGTAGTCCTTGCAGGATGGATGTTAGCGCTTGCATGGCTGCTGCCTGATCTGCAGATGACATCATGCACGAACGCACCCCCTCTAGGCTGGCTGCCATAATTTGCATCCCCACCCACACCTCATTGGCCAGCTCCTGCTGTACTCCGACAACAGTTCTCTCAAAGCTGGTGCCTGTGTCATCTGAGTCCTCAGCTGTGTTGGAGCTGGCAGGTCTTACAACCGGGGTTGTGGGTGGGTCCTCTGTGATGGCTGCTTGTTCTGTGCTCCTCCTTGTGACTGAAGGTGGGGTCTCGAGGGTTCCAAGGACATCTTGGAGAGTCTGCTGGCTGATGTTTGTCAGCTCGTCATCCATGTCATCAGGGTAGTCCTGGACAGGCATATCCGCAGGAGATCCATCGTCTTCTGCAATGAAATAGGGTACAATTAGTGTATCTGTGTTGTGGCATTTGTGATGTGACATGCCTGCCTTGTGATGATTTTCACATTGTGATCTTGGTTCCTGTTCATTGATCCAGTCTTTCAGATGGGCATTCTCCCAGGCCTATGCCCCACCTGCACGTCACATGTATTGTGGTAAGTTTTTTGACTTGTCGGCATCATCTCCTCTAGGTGTTGGTTTAGGCCAAATAGTGAATTGCCATCTTCTTGTCCTACTCAACCCTCCCCCTACTTCCATTGTCATGGTGAGATCTTTCACTGGCTGTGGGTGCTCTGATGGCACTAGCAGCACACTCAACAATCTGGACCTGTCCCAGTCTCTGATCTTTCACATCAACCTGTATGTAGTTGAAATGTAGCGTATCCTATGCATAGCATTGTTATGGCACGATATGGATGTTAGCATTGGTAATGTGTACAGCTGATGTTGGGGAATGTGTGGACATTGGATTGCCCTGATAGTCGTAACAGTGTCCTATTTCCTCCTCTGACTGTGCAGGTGTATTTCAGTGACCAGTTACATGTGTCCTCCCCCTCAATGCTGTTGTCTGAGCAGTATGACATTTGGGATGTTGCATTGTGACCCAGGCACAGGATGGACCCTGGCATATGCTGCATGGGTGTAACCTTAGTGCTGTGTAGCTCCTAATGTTGATGATATTGGCTGACGTTTGCGGCAACTATGGGCATTCACAATTGACAGGACTGGAACATTTGTCTTGTTTCAGGGGATTGTTAAAGTTGTCATCCTCAACCCACTAATTTAGGTCTGTATGATCCATGGGGACGTTACTGCCATTGGCTACTTGAGCTGCACACACAGCGGAGGTGGTAGTGGCAACTGTTGTCACTGTTACATTCCAGTTGTCGGTATGGCTAGAGGTTGTTGATTGGGCCATAGTTAATGTAGGGGGTATAGTGGCTGACGTGTCACAGGATGTCAGTTTGACGTTGTGCCCTTCCCTCCTGGTGTGGCTTTACCTTTGCTACATCGTTGGCATGGCAGCAAACCCCAATGGAACTGTTGTTGGTGTTGTGTTATGGTGTGCCCCAACTTCTCTCTGTACAGACCATGCCCCGTGCCGTACCCCTTTACCCATGCCACTCCATGTATATGATGACTTCCATGCATTTTGTAGTCGGTATCCCCCCCCAGTTGTAGGTGACATTTGTGCGTTTTAATTCCCCATGCGACTTACCCTGCATGTTTGTTGTCTCCTGGTAGTCTGCGCTGTCCTGTCCTTGAATCTCTGTGACGATCTTCCCAGGGATGACGGCTGCGACCATCTCCTCCATGTGGTCCAGGGGCTCCTGGTGTGCAGGACTCCCACCTCCAGTCTGCAGTGCTACCTTCCTGTTCCTGGCCATCTTTTTCTTGGTCCTGCGCTTGCAGTCATGCCAGCGTTTCTTGCACTCGATGACTGTTCTGCGTACTTCTGCCACACTGTTTATCTTGTCAACAATTTGTTGCCATATTGCCTCTCTCCTACTGATTGGCAACTTTGAGGTGACAAACAGTTGGTGCTGATGTTCCGTCACCTCTTTAACCAGAATTTCCTGCTCCTCTGCACTGAAGCAACACTTTCTTTTCTTCTTCAAACTGTCCTTGGTCTTGTGTGGGTCCTTCTGGCTGGTTCCTGGTCTGTTGTCATCTTCCTGGGGTCTGTACAGGCATCTGGGATCCATTTTGGCTCTCCTCTGCTGAAATTGCTGTGCTTGCTGTGAATTTTGACGCTATCGCTATAAGAAATGGTCTATTGGAAGACCATTACAAGGAATCCCTTCATGACCCGAGTGTTCTTGCTGATGGATATTTTCTGACATCTTCCCTATGGTGCACTAAGAAATATGTATGAAGTGTGCTTGTCTTTTTGATCTCATGTATGGTATTTTTGCTGGGCGATTGCAGTTCACCTACAGGCTGCTACATTTTGGGTGCTCCTGATGTGGGAAGATGTAAAATGTGTTTTATTTGTCAGTAAGGAAGGATGAGGTTACCTGTTATGTTTGGAACACGTCTAGATGAGTTTTAGTGCATGCAGTACTTTGGTGATGTTGTGCACTGTCACTATAAGGCCTATTTTTATGTAGATGCTAAGCAGTGTTATGCTATGATCTGAAACTTTGTTTAGCACTGTGCACTATGAATATGCCAGTTTCCAAACAGTAAGAAATGGATTGCTTGGTTGCAGAACAAGTGAAATGATTTTAAGCACAATGAGCAAAATAAAATTTTGCCATCTCCTGACAAAGCAACAAGGCTGCATTTAATCTTCCAGCACTGCTAAGCAGCCCCTCATGTAGCTTACAAACTCCTTGCTAGTCCTCTTTGGAGAATGGTGTATGGTTATTGGATATGGATAGCATGTTTGGGATACTATCAGGAAAAGCTAAGCTAGGAGATCTTTGCATCGTGGTTGTGAGAAGTAAAGGGACTTTTTAAGGAAGAGTTTTTTTAGAGGAGCTCTGTTAGAAATTGGGTTACTGGTTGACACTGCAGAACTCTACTCATCCACACCCACAATCCTTGTCAGCGTGAGGCATGAACAAACGCAAATTAACTTGTGCTCAACCCTCTGGTAGCTTGTCACAGAGCAGTCAGGCTTATCTTTGAGATAATGTGTAAAGTATTTATGCAGCACTTCAAACAGTAATAAAGTTAAAGTACAACACAAGAGGAATCCCACACAACTTAAACAAATTAGAGTACATTTTAATAAATAAAACAAGACCAAAACAACAAAACTCCAATCAGTAGAACGGAAGATATGCAAGTTTCAAGATTTCAGTTAAAATAGTGACAACAAGCACAAACAGGCAACTGTGGATATCTGGTATCACCGGACCGGGAAGAAGTCACACATTCAGGTCAACCCCGATGGACTGCAGGGCGACTACAGGGAACCAGGTAGGCCCGCTCAACAAAAGTACCTTAAATCCTGGTTTGCAGAGTGTTGTGAGGTCTGGTGTCAAGAATGTGTTGTACAGCCGAGGTGATGAGTCTGTTCTAAATAGTGGGGAAGCTACAATGTGGGGGCCTGCAACATTCTTAAAGATCCAGTTGATAAGAACTTATGATGTGAAGTCTGGAGTTAAGCATGCATCCTGCAGTCAAGGTTATGTACTGGTTCCAAAGAGCTGTGAGGCTGCGATGTGAGGCCTGCATCGTTGTTGAGGCTGCTGTCGATGAGGGTTTTTGGATGCAAGGGCCTGCAGTGGGAAGGCTTTGCACAGGCAGTGGTTTTGATGTCGGCTATGTTAGCGTCTGACCTTAATAAGTAAACTTACAAGGTGACGCGAATAGGTCAATGAACCTTTTGACGCGCAATTAAGATGTTCTTATCATAGCTCCAGTACATGCAAATCAGTAATCAGTAATCATGCGGCGTCAATCCTGTCTTCCTGTCGGGTGTGTTTCTCATTGACATCAACACTAAAGGAAATGGTCAGGCCATTTCAAATCTGTGGACTCACATAACTTTGCAACTCTTGAAGGTACCATTCATCTGTTCCACTAGTCCTGATGCTTCAGGGCGGTAACTACAATGAAACTTCTGCTCATTGTTCAATGCTGAGCATAGTAATTTAATTACTTCATTGTTGAAGTGACTTCTCCTATCTGATTCTAAAGAGATCGAAAACCCGAAATGCGGTATCAGCTCCCTAAGCAGTAGTTTCGCTACTGTGAGACTATCATTTGTTCGTGCGGGGTAAGCTTCAATCCAGTGACTAAAAATGCAAACAATCACCAACACATATCTCAAACCTCCACACACAGGCATCTCAATAAAATCCATCTGCATTCTCTAAATGGACCTCCCGCTCTTCCAATGTGGCTCAAATTAACCACTGTCCCTTTCCCCGCATTCAACTGTTGGCAAATGACACAACGATGACAAAGTGCTTCAGCAACCTGTCTAAACCTTGGGTTGAACCAAACATGTTTGAACACTCGAATCATGGCATTCCTCCCAATATGTGCTTGACCATAATAGTACCTGACCATTTGAGACAACAGACTACTTGGCAAAACCAATTGACCCTCTTCTGAAACCCACAATTCATCTTGTCTTTGCACACATTTCATTTTGCTTCATGAACATTTTCCTCCCTGTTGACATTATTCTGCAACATTTTTAATTCCTCCAAGCTGCTAATTACTTTCAACACATAGCTTGTACAGGTTTCATCTTCTTCAGATCACAGTTCCCACTTGTCTTTGAATGATATTCAGTTCAACGTGCAAAACCTTGCGACTTTATCCGCATATGCATTTCCCAATGATACAAAGTCCTGCAACTTCAGATGCGCACCTCATTTCACCACGGCAATCTTTTCCGGCATTTGAATAGCATGTAACAGTTCTTTAATCCTCTCACCATTTCTCACTGGTGAACCAGAAGAGGTCATGAAACCTCTCTGTGACCACAACTGGCCAAAATCATAGACTATTCCAAATCCATAATGGCTATCCGTATAGATTGTAACTTTCACCTGAGCAGAAACATGCCACGCTCTATTAAGGGTTACCAGTTCTGCTACTTGGGCAGAATGCACTCCTCGAAGCCAAGAAGCTTCCAGAATACCAGTAATTGTGCACACAGAATATCCTGCTCTCAGTGTCCCTGCATTGTCTCTCAGACAAGAACCATCAACAAAGATAATTTTGTCATTCTCTTCCAATCGAGTATCTCTAATGTCAGGTCTCGGTTTTGTGCACAAATCATTTACTTCAAGACATTCATGCTCAACGTCTTCCATTTTTTCAATTTCAACATTTTCATTTTGGAGTAAGGTTGCCGGGTTCAACACTGTACATCTTTTTAATAACACATTTGGTCACCCTAGAATCCTTGTTTCATGTCTGGTCAACCTCGCACCAGTCAAATATTGGGTTTTCCTCGTTGTAAGTAGAATCTCAACAGAGGGAGGGACCATTATAGTCAGGGGATGTCCCATCACAATGCCTTCACACTGTGTAAGACTTTGACCAACTGCTGCAACTGCGCGCAAACAACCTGGTAAGGCTGCTGCAACTGGGTCCAAAGTAGCTGAAACGTATGCAAACTGGGTGATTTACACCTCCATGAACCTGTCTCAAGACAGACAAAGAACATGCATCACGCTCATGACAAAACAATCTGAAAGGTTTCGTGTAGTCAGGCATAACCAACGCTGGATCCTTGCACAGACTCGCTCTCAGTTCAGTGAACGCTTTCACTACAAACTGGTCTAACACTATAGGGTCAGTGACTTCCTTATGAGTCAGCTTCTGCAATGGTCTCAAAATGACTGAGAAATTTGGAATCCATTGGTGACAATACCCTACCATCCCTAAAAACATCCTGACATCTCTCTGTGTGGTTGGACGATTTATCTGCAATATGGCTGCAATACTTTCTCTGGATATCTTTCTTGATCCCTTCTCAATCTGGTGACCGAAGTATTTCACGACTTTCTGACAGTACTGCAATTTAATCATTCCCAAATGGTTTAACAGGCCAATCGTATCATACTTGCACTCGTTCCTTGTTTTGGACGCAATCAGCAAGTCATCAATGTACTGCACCAAAGTCGATTGGAAAGGCAATTCCAACAACTCCAAATTCTTCTTCAAGATCTGATTGAACATGGAAGGTGACTCTGAAAACCCTTGAGGAATTCTGCCCCAGCAGTAAACTCGTGCCAGAAATTTGAAACAAAAGAGAAATTGACTATCCTCATGAAGAGCCACAGAAAAGAAGGCTTGTGACAAATCAATGACAGTGAACCGCTCAGCATCACATGGAATCTGAAACATTATCACAGCTGGATTTGGTACCATGGGACAACATTTGACCACAATCTCACTTATTTTTCTCAAATCCTGAACAATTAGAACTTTCCCACAGTGCTTCTGCAAACCCATTGTCGGTGAATTACATGGACTGCCTTCAAAACCTCTTGCTTTACAAAGTCTGCAATTATCTGGGAAACCTCCATAGGGACATCTTGTGGCATGTGGTACTGCGGAGGTTGAGGAACAACTGCATTCGGCTTTACAGTAACTTTAACTGGCTCAACTCCCTTTATCATACCTACTTCTTTCCCTGTTAAAAACCACAATTTCTCCTTAACCGTTCCACGCAAATCAGGATGAAGCTCTTTCACAGTGAACATCGGGAAAAATTCAGTCAGAGGGTACTCCTCATTTGTAGCCTCACCCTCTATCTGTGGGGCTTGGTCATCTTCACTATCCGTCTGAATCTTAATTCCATCATTTGAACAAGTTATCGAACATTTCGTTTTACACAGCAAGTCTCTTCCCAGTAGGGATACCGGACTTTAATCGCAGACTACAAATTTGTGTAATCCCTGAAAATTGCCAATTTTAACCTGAAGCGGTTCTGTAATCGGATTGATCAAATATTGGTTCACCAATCCTACAATCTGAACTGTTCTACCTTAAAGGGGCAAATTTGGAACTTCTGCACTTCTTACTATAGAGCATGTAGGTCCCGTGTCAACCAAGAATAAAACTCTGTGACCCATAACTTTTCCCTTCACATAGGGACCTCTTTGACCTACTAATAAGGAAGTTGCAAGCACACACAGCTCCTCATCTGAACTGTCACTCATCCAATCATTTATTCCATTCTCACTGTGTAATGAGAACTGGTGCACTGTGTTACTACTTTGGTTAAGCCTCTGACCTGTGACCTGTTGAGAAAGCATCATCTGTTGCTGTTCCATTGGGGCTTGAGGTATTTGAATTTGCTGTCTGGGAACCATGGGAACCTGCTGTTGCATTGGCTGCAACTACGACATTTGTACAGGTGACATGTGCAGCTGCTGCATGGGCTGAAAATTCTGCTTTTGATTCACATTATTCTGAAAATTTGGATTAGGACCTCTCACTCTCGGTCCTTTCATGTTCTGGAATGAAGTGAGGTCATTACTCTGCTGAATGACACCTTCCTGCACCATCATTGGACACTCCTGTTTCCAATGTCCAATCGCTCTGCAAACGTGACATGGCAATAACTTCTTCATTCCCTGCACATCATTCTGAACCCCTACAGTACCTAAGTCTGGACCATGAGTCACATTTCCTCCATGGCCTCTACCTCTCATCTGGGGCTGAAACATCATGTTTCCCTGCCGCTGCTCTGGTAACTGCTGTGGAAAATTCCCTTGCACCCCTGTTTGAGCTGTTTTAATCTGCATCACCATTGCCTTCTATTTCAACTTTTTCTGTTTCAACTCAATCTCAGTACTTCGCATACAGTAACACCTCATCAATTGGCTTTGCTTGCCAGCAAATCAAATGACTCTTAATCACCTGGCTAATCTCAGGTCTCAATCCTTCCACAAATCTAAACACAAACTAGAACATGGCTTTCGTCTCAATTGTTTCTGTACCACTATAATGCTTGAATGCCTGAAATAATCTCTCATAATACGCATGGATCAACTCCTTCGGTACCTGAGCTGTCCTGGCAATCCTTGGCCAATCAATATTCTTGGGCGAAATTCTTCTTTAAAAAAAATGTCAATCACCTTATACTAATATTCCATCACCTAAGGATAGGTGCACCTGTATTCCTGTCTCTCTCCGGTTCATTTGTTGGCCAATCTACACTCCTCTTACACTCGATCCAAAGATCAGCTGGAACCACTATCTCTAGTAATGTGTTCAAGTCCTCCCACAGGCACTTTGCGAGTTTCACAAACCTGTCCGTCTGCTGATACCACTCCACTGGCTTCTCTCTCAATTTTGGATAATCATTTGTAAATGATAGAATGTCACTTCTGCTCCACGGGACATGAACAAAATTTCCCTCTGGAATCTCTCTCATTGGTAAAATTTTCACTGGCTTTTGACCTTGCTGCACATTTGCAGTTAGCTCCACAGAATCCCTTTTTCTCCTGTCTCTTTTCTTTACCCATCTGCCTTCCCATATGTCTAATGCTCCTCAAGTCTGGGCACTTTGGAGCAATTCCTTAAGGTGTGCTTTCATTCCGGCAGATCTCGTGTTCAAAATCTTTAGCCTCAAAATCTAATCTGTAACTCCTTTTCAAATGCTTTGTTTTCTCTATTTCTATGCCGTACTTCTCTGCCAAGTCTGCTAGTTTCTGATGCACATTGCTCACTTCCATCGTAATCTTCGGGCACAAATATCTCAACTCTGCTTCTGTGTAGGATTCTAACCTGTTCACCCCCACAGTTCCCTAAATGAGTTCACCCGCTTCCATGCTTA